>NC_083559.1:11217500-11842500 GCF_018135715.1 Danaus plexippus | reverse complement strand
ATCAATTTGGGGTCAGCACTGTATGAATTTATTTTACATATAGTTCTGACAGTTTAATTATTTGAATTTACACATCAATCAATTACTTTTCCTCTTGTGAACAACCCAAACTTGAAGCAGTCTTAACAATCCCCAGGCATTTTATTAACGTGATTTTATATTATGTCTATCACTTTGTTTGCATAACATGCGAATGCAACTTTTTAATGTTTTTCCTTAGTGAACAAGTTCCTGAAAAATCTTAATTTCTATACTTCATATATTGACATTTTTAACTGTAACTGCACTTTAGAATACATGGTTATAGATTTAAATCCTTAAATAAAATGATATTTGTTAAAACAAAATTTCAGGTGCCTTATTTTTGGTACTGACGGGTTGTGGAACATGATATCCCCAGAAGGTGCAGTAAATTTAGTTCAAGCTACAGAGAGACATAATGAAGCAGCGTTAGTGGGAGGAAATGCAAGTCAGCCAAGAGATTGGTTGAACCCTTCGAAAAGTTTAGTGGATCATGCTCTAGAGAGGTAAGTTAGTAAATTCTTAAGTATGATGCATTTTTAAGCAAACTCTCTCTGACTTACATTGTCTTTTAACCCCAAAGTAATGTAATCCTCATATTAATATTAGAATTATTGAAGAGAGCCTAAGCCATTTAGAGAACATAAAATTTTTCTTTTTCGTCTTTTAACATGTATCACGTTTATATCATAAAGTAAATTATAAATGTATGTTATATGTATGTATAAGTACATCCTTCATATTAATGTTTTAAATTGTTGCTCTTTGTTACAGATGGTCCAATACCAGAATGAGGGCTGACAACACTTCTGTAGTCACTTTAATGTTAGATCCACCTGGGCCTCCTCGTGCCACTGTATTACGCTCGAGAACGACGGCACAGAAACCACAGACTGCTGTTCCATCAACAGTACCTATGTCCAATGTGGGAGTCTCGACATTGCCCGCTAAAGTTGATGAACCAAAATCAGACGTAGCAGTAGAGAATGATACGAGACAGGTTCCTCAGAACGGTCTCACTATAATGACAAGGTACTCGGATGTCGACAAGCCGGTTTCGTCTGGAGAAGACACAGAGCGTGCACCTCTACCGCCCTGCGCCACCCTTGACGGTCGCTTTTCAGTAGGCCATAGAGAAGAGACAGTACGGGAGGAAAATAGTAGCGACAATGGTTCAGAAGTAATCAGCAACTATGGAAATCCCGCGGAGTCATACTTTATGGCTCGTCTATTAAACCGAACACGCGTAATCAACACACTGTCGGAGGTCTATGATGAAATCATCAATGGCCACAGACCCAAGGCGGCATCAGAATCCCGACAATCATCTCCGCCGTCTGGCACTGAGTTACCCGAAGACGGTGGCGGTGATGCAAGTGGCCGCGCTCCGCCCTCAGTGCCTTCCGCGTCACACGAACGCTCAGGAGCCAACGGAGCCGGAGAACCGACGCGCGGGCCTGATGAAGTCGGAATACAGATCAACGAGGTCTCGTCCAGCTCACCCACTGACGGTCCACCGAGAGCACGCGGTCGCCGTTACCGCGCGGAAGTGCGCCGGGACGCCCCGCCCGCAACTAACGATCGGGTACTTCGGTCTCATCATGAGATCGAAACACCACAACGTCCTCGCACGAGGCTCAACACGACTCGTGCTCGCCCGCTCGGTGATGCCGCGCCGTTAGACCGCATAGTTATTCTCAACAGACGGGGACACCCACCTTCAACGCCGACCACGCGCGTGGGGCAGGTCGCTCCGCGTCCGCCACCGCGGCGCGCTGTTCTTGTTCCCGAGCCTGAAATTGAGCACACAGACGGAGTCGCGGAGGAGGCTCGTCGCGCGACACGCTCCCAGGCGGCGGCCGCTACGCCGGCGCCGCGGGCCACTCGTGAAGTCAAAAGCGGTGGAGTCGCGGGAAACTCGCCGCGCGCCCCGGGGCCGGTGCGGCGGGCCCCGGCGGCGCGGGGCCGCTCCAAGGAGAACCTCGGCGTCGCTCGCCGCCGCGCACGCGCCTGCGCCGCGCCCGCCTCGCCCTCGCCGCCCTCGCGCCCGCCGCCGCGCCCGCGCCGCGCCGATAGTGCGGTCGAGGAACCAGAGGTTCACTCAACAACGGGCGAGGCGGGGCCGGCTGCGGGTCCGGAGCGCGCCCTCAGGTCACGCAATGAGCCAGCGGCGCTGTGTTCGCGGGCTTCGTGCAAGAGACGTGCCGGTGAGGAGTTGACGAATGGCGGCAAGGTCGCTCGTGTGTCACTTGGCAAACGGGCCTCGGGACCGTGGGTGCCGGCGCCGGCCCTCGCGCTGCGCAACCGCCTCCGACGGAGACTCGTCAAGTAGGCTTCACGACGATGGTTTTTATGGTTACCTGTGAGTATGCTGGGTTACAACGGTGCCTTCTAGTACTGCCAAAGTACATTGACTAAATATTGGGAGTCGAATTACGACTTCACCTGCGCCCTCCTTGAGGGATCCAAAGATGACTGCATCGTATACGGTTAGATTGCTGTTGTTATTTTTTATTATACCACTAGATATGTTTCAGTTTTAGTTGAGCGTAAATGATTATAGCTTTTTTCATTTTCCTTATTTGATTTCGTTTTTGCTATTCAGTATATCTGGACTGTTTCCCATTCGGTACATTAAAAGTTATAATTAATAAGTCATGGTACACAGTAACCAATAGTACAAAGAAATAAATTGCGTAGTTAACTATAAAAAGAAATCGTGGACCAGGCAGATTTATTTAGCCTTTATAAGTAACTATTTATTTTGTCTATATTTATAGCATCTATCATGTTGCATTTAATTTTAGACAAATATGAAAATTTGATTTTCATTCTGATCATGTCAAAGCAGAGGCTACAAAAAGCATGATATTGTAGTTCACATTAATAACATTCTATTAAAAAATGTTTCTAGCCAAATGTTTAATTTACATATATACATAGATCACAGATATACCAAGAGTGCTTTTCTAAAAGAATGTTAAGTAACTATAAGATTAGAAAATATATTGATATATGCTGAATATTTTTTGTACACTCATCATCAAATTAGTTGTGTAAATTAATTATAAAAAAATATATTTTGTATGAATGGTAAAGTAAGTAAGTTACAGAAGTTATTCTTTTAAGAAAGGAATTATTTATGTATTTCCTAAACAAGTTTTATATTATAATTGGTAGTTCCACTCTGGCATCTTGTCTATCGAGAGAATGAATTATGTTTTCTGTTTTTCAGATTTTTCAGTATGAACATAAAATAAATCTTGTTGCATTAGTTTTACAAAACTCTTGGTGCTTGTAATATCTTTGTACTAAATACAAAATATTAAAAATAAAAATTGTGACATACCAACTATTCTATTCTATATTTTATTTAATATGTTGTGATCACGGAACCATTGATTATATTAAAGACCAAAAGGGTTTTTATGTACTGGAATTTTGTTGAGTAATTAATTTTATAATAAAACTGTTATTAAAAATGATATATCATTATATTCTAAGTAAGGTGAGAAAGATCTAACTGTTTAAAAAGTCCAAGGTTGTACATATGTATGTATACATATAGGGAGAGTAAATAATATGTAATATAACGTGCCTGTTTGTTACCCACTAAACAACAAAAATATAGGTAAATAAAGTATTCTTTGATAAAATGAGATATTATGTATTTTTTATTAAAAACAAATTTTATGAAGATGTGTAACTAGGTGTAACAGATGATATAATATAATTTGTTAAGATTTATGTGTTAAGGTTTTTAGTAAAATTCACATTTATTATATAAGGAAAAGTATGGGAGTCCTAACAAGAGGAATTAACAACGGCTACATTTTACTTATAAAATGTATTAAAATTTATTAAGTCCTTTATTTTAATTTAGATGGTTTATAACGGATCTAAATTAATAATATTTGTTAGCATATCGTATTTCAATAATTTACATTATATTATATAACTTGAAGGACTTAGTGAAATATGAATTTTGACAAACAGCGTCGATGTAGCAGATTCCCATACGTTTTAGTTAAAAGACCCAGTTTGTTTTGTTCCGTAAAGAAAGAGCTGTATTAAGTTAATAATTTACAAGAATGCACTAACAGTTGTTTTTATTGGGGCAAAGTAAAAAGCTGGTTCCTCAAGAAAAATGCTTATTTGGATGTGGGTAAAACTGAAAACAAATGTATAACTATACACCTATGCATTAATACCTATTGAAGTAAACATTAATGTAGGCTTTATTTTTTGATTTAAATAAAGTTTGTATGAAATAAAATGGTTTTTTTTTAAACTCTCTGTTACTGTCATCTGCGTCGCCTGAATGCGGAAGCTGTGGTTCGATATGCTCCCCCAGTGCGAACATGAATGAGAACAACCCGCCCGACTGTTATACACATCTGTCTCACGCAGGCGGCTCCAAATCACCCTACTATTTCAACTTGTTAGGTTATAGTTTGGGCGCGCGCTCTAGCGTCCTGTCGTTTCCCACCCGGCCGGTCGTCAGTTACGCCACGAGTCGAACGTAGTAAATGTGTCCGTTTCGCACTATATAATTTGATTAGCGTTGTTTCATATAAAGTGGTAATTGTAATATATTGTTTAGAAACGGAGGTGATATATTTAACGAGTAATCGGTTTTCGATTGGTGTTTGTTATTTTGAAATTGACAATAAAAAACGCGGGAAACCTATGGTTTTTTTTTTTAGCCGTGTAAGTTTATCGATCGGACCGCGCTACTGCATTGCACCGGTGCAGGATGATAATGATCGTGTATTGTTTACATCGTCGAAACTATATTTTATATAACGTTTAAGTTGTTAATAACGAGAAGCTATTGAATTACGTTATTTAAATTTTTATGATGTCTATACGTAATTAGGGTAACGAGAATTCATATATATGCGTAAAAATTTCGTGTATCGAGGGTCCTTGAAAAGAATCCGGATCATAAGACTATTTTATTTATGATAGTAATGACGAGCACGCATTCTCTACTATCCGACTGGCTCTACCAGTTTTTTATTTGTTATCGGCACCTATTTTCGCGATTGGCAGTTTTATTATTCATGGAATATTATTTAAATTTTTGAGATCTTTTTAATAACTTTACGAGACATTAATCATATTCATCTAAATAATTCTTTTGTAAAAATTCGTCGTTCCAATCCTGAATAGTTTAGACGAACGGCTTTGAAAAATTGAAATATAGCTCTCATTTGCACAAAATTCAAAATAAATAATGAAATCCCTGAATGTAACAATTACAATAATATATATGTAATATATATGCAAGACCTACAAAGTCTGTTCTGACGTAAATGAAACCCTATAAGATCTATTGTTGGTAGACAAAAGATTTACATTATAATAGAAGCTAATAATAACACGTTTATTATAGGTGTTATAATAATCTAATTTATTGCTTTTCAACTAGAGAATTTTATTTCATACAATACATTATTTCATATAGATTACACTGATGCTAATTTACGAAGAATTATTTTCGTTGCTAATATGTTCTTGTATTTTTAAACGACTAAAAATTTTCAGTGAATTCGTTTAAAATAGTAAAGGTGGATTTGACCGTCACTCACGTAAGTTATATATATTATCCCTCTCTGAATTTTTTTTTATCCGTTAGGTAATTTAAACCGGTACAAAATATATATTGATTTTAGTTCTAGTGAAATTTTCTTTGCGATTAGATGACTGTATATATATATATATATATATATATATTACAATACCAAAAATACTAAGGTATTATGTATTCTTGTTTGTAGAAGGCAAAGCAGAATAGTACACGTTAAAATTTCGTAGACATGTTGTTTTAACCCTCTTTAAAAATAGGTGGACGTTTTCAGTTATACAAAAACCCTTCTTACTTCTTTACAATCGGCAAGATTTATTGTGGAGTTTGTCCCAAATAAATTCTATTAACGTCAGATATATAAGTTAGAAATGAAGGACGTAGTTCTCCCCCAATAACTAAATGTACTTTGTATTAGCGTAATACGATCAAATCTTGAATAGATTACAATTATGTACTACTAATGAAATAGTAGGATTTCTAGTGTAACTATTATGGTTTTAAATACCCCTACTCCCTAGTGTCCTATTGTATAAAAAGTATTTCATAGACTTCGGTGTTTTTTTTCAACATCAGATGCTGATCTTTAGCAAAATTTTTCTTCTAAGTATATTTTTTAAAATTTAATTGATTTGAAAAATAATATGGTAGATTTTACATTTTAACATACATATACTTAGAATATTTTATTGAAACACAACAAATAAATTGTGCATTATAAATTTAATCAACTAAATGCAGTATAATGAATTTTACTTTGAATCGTAGATAAAAATTTGAACACAAATGAAAACATAGAAATACTTCAAACTTTTATATTATAAAATAATATTATTGTACAGGTGTTTGACCTCACAAAAAACGAATATTTAAACTTTAACCGTTACTTATTTCATTGACATTAATTGTTGAAAGTAAATTCTGTGTTATATAAAAGTGAGATATTCAAAATTACAAAAAAGAATATTCAAAATAGTGTGGGAAAGAAGCGATGGAGGTGTTCATAACCATGGGTAAGTTATCGTCTTTATAAATTATATTGCTTTATGATATAGATATCTCGTTTTGAATGTATCGTTGTAGTGCCTAATATTTAACGCGTACTTTCACGGACCGTTAGTATCTAGCGCCTAGTATGTTACTAATATGACGGTGAAAAGTATTATTACCAATACCAGTACATTTAAACGCACAGAAAACATTTAATTGCAACAATTTACTTGACTTACATTCTGCGATATGCAGAGCGATGAGACGCAATGTTCAATTTAATTTACAACTCGTTTATAATTATATATAATTTTATTTAATATCCTCATTTACTGCTATATAAACTGAAATGTCATAGATATATGATATAACGTTTAAATTATTTATTTATCAATAGCAATAAAACCGGAATGCTCCGTCTGACCTGAATGCATCGCCGACGCATACGCCTAGTACTTACTCCATTTAGCACCTTTACATACATTTGTATTTCATACTGTTTACATATTAGAATACTAATCAGTTCGTCAGACGAGATATATGATTGATTTAAGTGTTTTAGCCATCTTGTTAATATTATATATATGGCGTACAGTTCCGGATACGTATTAGTTTGCGATGATATCGAAATAAATGATTACCTTAACAAGGAACGTGTTTTGGCTTTTTGATTGTAATTATACGTTTCGATATCATCGCTATTAATGTTATAATAAATACCGTATAAGGAAAGCTAGACGTCCATCAAAAATATTATCATAAAATAGTTTGCTATCGTAAAAAATGTGATTATAATATTTATATAAAATAAATGCTGATTTGTAACATCCGCTTTTTAAACATCTGCGTACGAAAGAAATTACTATAACATGTATCATTAAATAGATGTGAATTTCAATTGAAAAGTTTAGAAAGATTACGATCACAAGTATATGTACATACTTAGGTACATATTTTCTTCATGTGTCAATGTTCTTCGATATTTATTGAAACAGCAAATACTAAGTTATAGTTTTGAAGAATATTGGTGTAAATAAATTAATAGGTAATAAATTACCAGCGGCAATCTAGCTTTTAGCACTTAAACCCGGTCGCATTGAAGGTGTAGCCTTCATGTTAGATAAAACTCAAAGGACTATAATATATATCTGCGCGTGAAACCTGATGCGTGATTTCTATACCTACATAAAAATAAGTTACTTAATACGTATACAATATAATATTAATTATATATTATGTAAACATAATTATTATAAAGAAAATGCTAATTGGGGAAATTATTTTCTATGTAACACCGTAACGGCTGGAAGGATAGTAACTGGCTCTGTGCTGGTAAATAACTTGTGTATAACTAAAAAAAAAACAGCCAATTTCATATCAGTAAAAGGAGGGCATAAAATTTTTCCCTGGCAATTAAATAAAGGCCTTAGCACATATGTATATACACAATACTCTGCTTCCTTGTCTTATATCGGATATTTTTCATATTTTTATAACTATTGAAATAAATTAATGTCATAAAACTTTTATTAAGAACTCTTTGGTTGTTTATATTCCGGCGGAACTCCTTGAACTTGTTTTTGCGAAAATTAATATCAATGAAATCCTCCCACGACTTGTAAAATATGGGCATTATATATTTTATCCTTTTATGTTTTGTTCCTCGAATTCTGGTTATCAGAATAAAAATTTTGTTACTAATAGTTTTCGATTTGTAGCTTTTCATTATTATATTCTTTTTATGCGGCAATTACTATAAATACATGTGATTTGCATAGTTTTAATTCTAGCATCCTCTCTAAATTCATGTTCATGTATAAATCAGAATGTTATATATATTTCTCGACTCACTTATTTCTTTAGTAGTAAAGTATGATGTAAAAATCATTACTTCATACTTTCAATTGATTTTATTTAAATTTATTGCTTTATATTTCGTTGTTTTACAATGAAGTCGCCATATCTAGTATGGCTTAGTTATAATAATTACACAGAATGAACAGATTTGAGTGATTAACGTTTATGATACCTTATAATTAATTAACATTGGTGAATGAGTTTCGGTCTCCGATCGCTGTGTTGTCTCAAGGTGATGGAACTGCTCTGGTGCCAAGGTGTCTGTGGGCAGATGTCGTAATTCGTTACTTATTGTTATCCTTATTATACTTGTTTTACTTTCCATTTCGATTACGGATTTCAAAAGCCTTTTTGATACAGCACTGACCTTAAAATCGATTTAATTGAGTTTATACAAACCTTTATTTATTGATAGAATCGAAAATGAATCATCATATATATCTATACTTTTATTAAGAGCTTTTGCTAGTTGATTTCTCCTATGCCTTTTTACTTTAAGTTGTTATTGAAAAGTTTAGTAGTCTCTAAAAGTTATGGTAATTTCAATGTAAAGATTGTCTGTTAAGATATATATATATATATATATATTCGACTATAAGTATAATCCACATCCCCTCTCCGTAACTGTATATTACAACGTCATCTAATGTTTATTGATTCGCTAGTTTGTATTACGTAGTTTCGTATAGAGATTTATAATAATTTTCTAACAGTAATTCATTTAAGGTAATAAGCGAATAAAATAAAAAACAACAACAATAACGTCTCACACTGAATAAAAGAGTAAGTTCAAACGATTACAAAATAGAAGGTACATTGATTCGCGAGACTACACGCTTATCAAATCCACTTCATTTGTCACAACGTTACCCGCCAGTGTGGAGACGGCTCGATACGTACACAGACTAAAATCAAGAATTTTTTTTTAATATATAATCTCTCATATCAATTCAGTGATAACAATACTAGATTTAGCTTCAGTGTGATTCAGAATTCGCTTGATGTTTGTAGTGCGTACGTAATTTGTAGCTTTATGTTGTGTAGTTGATTTGATAATCGATTTTTATTTTCGGTTGTAAAGTGCATAATATACTTTAAAATCGACTAACAGGTTGGTGTCTGATTAATTTTTTTACAGAAATTTTATATTTTCTATTCACATTCTTCCGTTCCTCACGTGACAACTCAGTCCGGATTTTTGAAATTTAAATCTATAGATAAGTATTTTATTGTAATGTTCATGATTAAAAGTTCTAATTTATATAAATTATGAACTTTATTTGTATTTTATATTAAAATAACTAATTATAAGGATACGACATGTTCTACAAACATTATTGATCCATTTAGCAGTAACACTTTGACCTTAGTGAATTTTTAAAACGCAAGCTGATTTGAGTAGTAAATAAATTTTTTCTGTTAAAATTATCTTAAACAGCAAATTACAGATAAAATCGTCCCAAATAAAAAACTTAACTGTAAATTTTTTACAATAATCTTAAATTACATTCACATCAGCACATTCCTAATCTTACCAAATGTCCAGGTCTCTAGTTTTAAGTGCTTCAGAAGCTTCATACTTTTGTCTTGGAATCGCAAGAATGAAATCTTCTGTATGGCAAAGCAATATTTTTTATGCGAAAATATGAAATATGCAACGTGTAACCTTAAGCAAATTGTACTATAAAGCTTTGTGTAGATTTTAATTAAATCTGCCCTGCAAATGCGACGTTATGCCGTCTTTAATTGTATGTACCATGGCATTGAAAGAATTTTAAAATATACTGCAAATACAATTCAATTTTGATTATACATTGAGAAGTTATAACAAATTTTATATAGGATTTATTTCGTTAGGACCTAGGTGCATATTTATATGTAATTATTGATTAGATTTACCTTTTTGTGACCGTATGCAGGCTTAATGCTTGAATGCTATGTACAGTTTTCGCCACATTAGAAGCTGATCAAGTTACTGTTGTGCAAGTGGGCGGCTTTTGCAAGGCGTTCTAGATACAATCAGGGTTGTCTTATATACGTAAAACATTATATTGTTTACTTAAAATATCACTGAAACTACCGTTAAAAACACAATTAAATTTACCTATAAATGTAATGTACTGTTATTATTTATGAAATTGTTAACATTCGACAGATAAGTTTGCGATTAAAATATAACATGTTAATTAATTTGTAGGGTGATAATTAGAATTTTGATTAAAATATAATCAATTCTTGACAACCCTGGTCATTGGTTGAAATAAATTAGACCTACCGAGATAAATTTATCGCTTGTACATCAGATAACATTTATAATGCAGTAAGATACAACTGGATATCTATTTACTTTGTACTGAAATATCGTACTGATTGAGAGGTTCCTACATTTTACGTTAACAGACTATAAAACAGAACAATGTCTATATATATACAGATAACACAGCACAGTTTGATAGTAATGAATGAATATTTTCTACTTACATTAACAACTACTAGTGTTATCTATTTTAAAACTAGTTCAAATATTAGATATTTTTGAGGCAGGTTAATTAATTAACTTTAAACGACTTCAATACAATTTTTACTAGTTAGTGTTATCACAGGATATAAAATGCAATTTATTCGTGAAAACGAGGTCACAATTCATTCATGTCACCCACTTCTGAATGACAGACTATATACTGCCTAGATGTTGATTAAAAAAGTTTTTATATCTATTTAAATTTCGATGGAAGGTCGCAGTCGTTTTTAGTTCTTTTTGTGATAATAAATTTAAACCCGTGCGTCTCTTCTTTGTATTATATTAGATTTTACTTTTTAAGATCATAATGATATCATATCTCGTTAGATAAGATAACAGATCAAGGTCGCCTCTATGATTTTGACAGTACATAGAATCCTTATCAGCGAGTATTTTATTAAACCTTGTGTATCAACATACATAGATTGAACCAAACCATACATTGAAAGTACATCAAAAATTTTTGGAAGGTTCTTTGCTGAAATGTAGTAATTTTTTATTAATTATCAATTTATTAAAAATTTGTTAAACAACTCCATTACTTTAAATTTTGTCCTATAATTTTAACACGACTTTCGACGCAATGATTTTAAATTTGATAACTTAATACGTTTTGTTTCGATAAACTAAATATAGAGAAACTCAGGTTATTCATTCATATGGCTACGTCGATACTGTCGTTAACTAAGATGAATTCGTATAAACTGGAAACTGTCTGTATGAAGTTCGATTATGCAAAGTTGTCGTAAGGGTACGGAATTAATAAATAGGTGCATTTTTGAATATGTTGTTAATTTCAAGCAATTAGTTTAAGGCGATGTCTATGTTATTTAATATTTTAGTTCGACTTTGTCGCGTTTTGTATGGAACCTGTAAAATTTTCGAAAATGCAATTTTCATAACATATTAGAAGCAAGCATAATTTTTCCCTATAACGCCTTTGATTAGGCTTATTTTTTAACGAACGTAGTTTTTATCGTGGAATCGAAACTTCTAATTACCAATATTTTTTTTCAAATAACATTAAAAATGAATAAACAATTTTTTTTAAATGTCATTTTATTAAACAAATACATAAATATAAAATATGAAAGAATTTAGAATATCACAGTAAATATTTGAAAAAAGTAAAAAGCTATTATTGGCTTTTTCATATATATAATGTTTATCTTATTGTATGTTATTATAATTAGCTATAGTTTGTTTCATGCGATCTATTATATGGAATTATTACTTTTAAGCGATGATTGACAGATTCGGATATAAAATACCTATCGAAATATATAAGCAATGGAAAAATTTTACCAATTTTACAAATGCGAAAGTTTTATATTAATTATTAATTATCAAAAAGTATTACTTATGTTGTATTTCATAATTTATATATTATATAATATCTTCTAATATTGCTTTAATCACTTAAAAATAATCATAATATTACAAAAAAAATATATAGATACATAACCCTTTGATGATAATGAAGTAAAATCGATAACTGTTAAAACGAAACTCAAAGATATATTAATTATTTCAACTAATTTTTTAATAACGCTAAGCATATTATATATACTTAACATATTCGTTGCATTGGATATTTTCTATACAAAACAGTCGTAAGATTAGGTACCGACTTCATAGTTCAGTAAATGTTACCTTAGTTGTGTTTAGTAATAGGTAAGTATTATTTTAATTTGTGATGAACATTTTAAAATATCTGTTGTAATAAAAAAAATCGTGAGTTGATTTATAATTCGCGGTGTAATATGGAAATGATATCACGGGTTCATCGTCTTACCTGACTTTTTCTGTAGGTATGTTCAGGGATGTGGGTGTCGAAGGTGCAAGCGATACGTGATCGTCTATTAAAAAAAATATTCAAATAATTGAAATATTTGTTTCTTTGCATTTACATTACTTTTACACACGTTTTTTTAAGCTTAGTATTTTTTTTTACCGCGTAATGGTTTAGATAGTTATTAAGGATTTATATGTTTATGAGGCTCATAGTAAGTTTGTGTCTAAAGGATTTGATATGTGAAAAAATATGTTGCTGTTAATATTATGTATTTAAAAAAATACTCCAATATATAAAATATTTTAAATAATTCTCTAATGACTAACGCTCATCGTTTATGACACGTACCGTATGAAATGTAAATGTCTAAGGATTACTCTGATATCATTTCAAATAGCAGTAGGCGAAAAGGTTAGGTAATTTTATATTATTAAATACACATCTAAAATAAATGTAATACATAAAAAGTATCTTTATTTTGCGGCTTATTCATAATTTTAATTTTTCGTGTGATAAAACTGTGTTCAGGTTTAAAAAGAGAAAAGGTTTTGAGAAAAACTACCATCATCTCAAATTCATGTCGGTAGCGATTTTAGTGATTATAAACGTATCATTAGTATTTTTCACATTCTAAACCTTCGCTTCATATATAAAAATGCTGAAACCTTCACGTTATATTTGCTGATTAAAAGTTGCCTGATAATACGTAGTTTGTCCAAGCCTTTAACATTTGAGACGTATCTTTTTAAGAAACATATAGAGTAAAATCAATGCTAAACATTTATTAGCCGATTTTTTGGACAATTTTTTTCTTTAATCGACAAACTTGATAAAACTTTTAATAACTAAGGTCCAATACTGTAGTTCAAGCTTTTATCAACGGTTTAAACAACACATCTGTAAAAGTTTATGTAAAATGCATTTTACATAAATATTATGATTTTAACAGACAATGAACGTTTTCGCTAGGAGTTTTGGGAATTCAAGGAGAGAAGTAGGTACTTATATAATTAAAGTGTAGAGCTATAGTTACGAAACTATACTTCTCATGAATAAATCGACGTATATAGCATTTTTGGTAGGATCTAAATATTAACAATAGGAATCATTCTAATTTTTTTTTTTTTATATATTTGAAATTACTTCATGTCGTATTCCTAGAATAGCCAAACGGCGCTTTTTTCACTGCTATAGAATATTGATTCGCCACACATCGTAAAATTATAACGTGCAGAAAAGAGAAAATCGTAGTTTATGACTAAAAAACTGACATTCAAAGATGACAAGTTATGGTGCTATCCATGTGTTACAAGGCTGTAATAGTCCTCTTTTACCGCTAAAATACATTTATGATTCGAAATTGACATATGTATATATTACGTCTGGTATCACTCAATTATAAACAAAAATATACCAACTACCAATATATAGATAAGATAAATAAATTTATTTATATATCAGCAGATTGTCAGGAAATTCATAAAAAAATTATTTATATAATTTAAATTAAAAGGCTGCCGCATGATATAATTTCCTTGTTCTAAAAATGTTAATCCACTGACATTTCATATATAAACAACATTGCTCTAATGATATTCACTATTGCTCTATTATTTTCAATGTTTTCTGTTTTGCAAATGACCTAATTATTAGTCTATTTTATGCCATTTAATACCAAATTTTATTTTATTTTCAAATCAATGTACATATGTACCTTCTATGTAAACCTCTAAACACAACAATAGGTTAAAAGGTAACGGTACTTTTATAATTGCTCAAGGCGAAATATTCCTTTTATAATTTGATTTTCTTTAATATAAGAACAGAAAATTCATCCACAGATAAGACTGGATGTTTATCTTTTAAAAACTTAAAAAAAATATATAAAACCTTTTTGATTTATGACAATTTATCCGTCTGTTATTATTGAAATCAATCACACATACTGAGATCAATAAGTTGCAACAAGGCTTGTTTGCTTCGAAGTGACGCTGTGAATAAAGTCGGAGCTATGTGGACAGGAGTCAGAAAGACGAGACAGTATAACTTTATCGTGGTAACTAACACTAATCAATAATGATACTGATGCTTAAGATAAGAAATTGAGGGTTCTTATAGACATTAGTGCAATTTTCGTGCAGTAATTAGTTATGTCACGTGTAAGACAGTTCGTTAGTTGCGAAAATGTGGGTTTATATCATATTGTAACTCTTGCTAGTTTTTAAAAAAATATTAGGCATATTTGGATAAATTGTTTGGTAATATCTAATGTTTGTTTTCACTGTCAAATTTAGATCGAGGAGGTTATGCATCAGAAGGCGCCAGGGGTGCCTACTAGTGTCAAAGAGCGGTAAGTACACTATAAGTCGTACAAACTAGAAAAAATAAAATTTATGTAATGTTTGGGAATTATTATTAAGTTCACTAATTTTGTTTCTGCTTACCATTAACGCCATCTATTTTCAAACGAGAGAAATACAATTATTGATCAATTGTTAGGTGTCGCTACTATATTTAGATTTTATATTTTAACTTTCGTATTAATGTTTGATTGGGGATATAGCTCAGTGGTAGAGCATTCGACTGCAGATCGAGAGGTCCCCGGTTCAAACCCGGGTGTCCCCTTAGATTTTGTATTGTGTATCAGTGAATTATTATTTTAAATATTTTATTATTTTCTATACAGCCAGCATACTTCAGAGATCCGCAAAGCTTTTGGGGCTAATTTCTTTAAGACAACCTTCAGTTCGCGAAGCAAGGCTATATCCTCTTCCACTTCTTCAAAGTCAGTTTCGGAAACTACAAAAATAGGCAGCGCGGAGACAAAACCTGTCACTAGAAACAGGCCAAGAACAGGTATTAAATAGTTTAGAGGTATATTTTTGGACACATTAACGCTGTTAAATTTCAAAAAGTATGAACCACCGTATTTTAGCTTCTGTCGAAAAAATACAATTACCAGTAACTAATACTACATCATTATCATTGAAGTAATGTTGAACAATTTGAAAGATCTAATAGGTCTAATATTAATAAATAAATCCAAATAATTTCCTTGCGTATAGTTCCACAGGCGGAGACAAGAATCAGAAGACAGAATAGTGACAAAGGTGTCTATTCCCGACCCGAGAAGCATTCAGAACCTTCTAGACCTCTTAGATCCAAACTAGTTAGTGTCGACTCCGCAAAAGCAAATTTAGGAGAAGGATCAAAGAATGAATTAAGTTCTAACGTGCTTAAAATAATCAAAAAAGGTCCGGCACCCTTAAAACCTGATTTGAAAACATCTGAATCCATTTTACCTCCAACTTTAAAACCAAAGTCTCTAGAAACAGTGAAATTAAAGCGAGAGAAGCATGTGAATAATAATAGTGTTTGGACAAATGCGAACATATTAAAAGAGAAAAAGTCTTCATTTTTTAATGTGCGGTAAGTAACAGCAGTATATTTTTAAAAAAGGTAACAATTTTTTTTCGTACTCAAAATACGTAAATAAACACAGATCAAACGTACCAACTTTTTAAACAACGTGAGTTCCCGCCAAAATAAAGGTTATTTGCTGTATCTACATCAAGTTTTGCAAAAATAGATCTTCATCCGTTTAAATACAATTGGTTTTGATATGACTGTACAAATCATACGAAACGGATTCACACGTGATGGTGAATTATACCTGCCCTCTTTCATATATAGCTGTCTCTTTTATACTAAGTAACTTTTAGTTATTGTCGTCTCTATCTTAAGGGGATAATGTTTTTGTCCAAGTATTATACGGCAACTTTTAATACGTTGCTCGTGCTTTGGTAGAACGTCTTGAAGGCTATATCTCAAAAGGAGCCGTATTATAGAAAGAAATGTACGATCAGACATTTTAAACGACAAAATAACGAAGCAAGTTTGTTTGCCACGGTTGGCCGCGGACGTGTCCCGACTGCCGGTGTTTTATATTTCGAACTTTTAAAAAAACGAAACGAACTTTTTTTTTTACCATGATGTGTTTATGTGTCAGTGATCGGAAATATTAACGTATAGTATGCTTTATTTTCTGTTTTTGTGTGTTTAGTGTCTGGCGTCCTTATACTTCTGTAAATGTTACAAAAATTGCTTAGTGTCTGGTTACTCGCTTTCTCGAGTAAACATACTATAACATAATGTTCGGAAATGTGTTTTGTATATGTCTATATCCCGTGTTATATAAACGTAATGAAATTACTTCAATATTATAAAAACACTAGCGGTTTACTTATTGAAGATTTATTTCTTTCATCTCTAAAATTGAATAAGTCTTGGATAATCCTTAAGTTTCATATTTTAAGAATTTTTATCAGTCTTTATAGTACAATAGTTTAGCGTTATATACCATATAATTGTGGGATTTGCATAAATCTAAAGATAAGATGTTATTATTTAGTTTTAAAGTAATTAAGATAAATTGTCGTTGATGAACACTGTCATTCCAAGGTCATTTCAATTCCACGTAACAGTCTAAAAAAGTTACAAGTCATAATTACTAGTTAATACAAAACAAAAAAGTTTTCTTAAGATACCTACTGTAAACTGAACCTCAAAGGAATAGACAACGAGAAATGTCATTTGACCATAAACTTAGTTTTCGAAGTCGTTAGCGGAGCAGAGATAAGTAATGTGAGAAAGTATTATGTTTTAAAATAATATATTTGTTATCTAAACATGCCCTAATCTTTAAAATTAGTTTATAATATACGGGGAAATATTATATTTATATATATTAACGGATTCTGTGCTAACATTAAAAAAAGTACTCTTTAGAACTACCTGACATAAATATCTTTTATTCCATAACTGATGGATGCTTAACATTTACAATATATTGTACTTAAAACGCGTTATAGTAGTGGTTGCTGTACAACGCTGTTCTTGCGTGTTTTTAACCCCGATATTATTTAAAATATAGTTCAGCAGATGATTTAAAGATAAATTATAAGATAAAAAAAATCTTTATTTATAAACAATATAATCTTTTTAACGGCCTTAATATACTGTTAATTATAGTTGTTTATACTTTATGGATGTTTTGACATACGATTAGTAATGTAATTCTAGTAACCTGATAGTTCAATGTACGTAGTTGGTCATTGAATCTCGTTTAATCTGGTTGCTTAAAGGGGGTATAAAGGATATGCGGGTTTTGTATTCAGTAATTGTGGACTTTTACAACTTATTTCACTTACAACCAATATCTATGTAAAGTATTCTTTATTTCTAAGATTATCTTGCGAGATCTATAATATGCATTTGTCGAGTACCATGGTCCACCGTAGTATTGCGAAATTTCAATATTGCTTACGTGCGTTTTCATGAACCGTCGAGGAATTGGAGTTTAACAAATTATTAAAATGACGAATTTTCCTAAAATTGGAAATTGCTATCAAGATATATATTGCAACATGTTTTCTTTTTCATATATTGTATCTTGTCACGTAATTCCTTTTATTTTCCACTCGTATACGACATTCTTATGTGTGTGATAATTAGTTGCTTTACAGTCGTCTAATATAAAAGGCTTTGGCAGTCACTGCATTTTCATTAGTATTCCAAAGTCGCAAAGGAATACTTTAACGGTGCCAATGCTACGTCCGACAGGTATCATGGAAGGATTTATGTTAAAGGAACGTATAATGAATTTGTAGGTATATAAGATCTATCTTAACAAACGTATACAATTCAATGTTTTTCAACTAGCTGGTGGTTGTATTAATAACATTGAACTCGAAAATCAGGTTAAAAAGAAAACCGACGTTTCTCAACTGGTTGGAAACGTCGCGACACTTACTTTTTGTTCCACAAACATGGCGATTGCCGTCTGTAAATAAGTTTGTGGCAACTGTTCAAGATGTGCTTGAATTATGAGCCATTGATATATCGATGATAATCAGAATTTTTAATAATAAAGCCTAAGTTAATATTCAAATATGCTAAGCGTTCCTTACATAACTGTCAGACAAACATTATTCATCGGCACCTTATAAATAGAATATATAATTAATTGCTGACGTTCTAGAGAACAAAATTAAAAGCCATTGTGTAGTGACGTATGTTTTAGTAATTTGTAATTGAAAACATATGTAATAAAAATTATATGACATATATAGTTAGTTATGATAAAGGTAAAATAAAGATTCATTAATTACAGAATATCTGTAACGCTAATTAATTTTGCCGAGCGTATGTTTAATGAAAGATTAAATAATTGACTCGATGCGTCACAATGCGATAAAATGGACAGTACTATGAAATGCGAACGAGGAAAATAACTTTACCTAAAATAAATAATTCTATATATCGAATTGGTTCATATGGGCTGGTGAGTTTTAACCACAGTCGCCTAACCTTGTTATTGGAAACTGAAACAGATCCTTGGATCGCACTTGGACAAACAGTGTTATCGTATACAGCCTATTGGTTGGTATTGGATGTGACGCGGCTTAACTATCATAAAATTACTATATGTTATATAATATTAATATATTAATGATTTCTAGACGATTCATTCGTTAACAATATTATTTATGCAATGAATAGTGTAATATATATATATATATATATGCTTATTTTAAAAATAGATTCATGTGAGATTCTTTGCGGAACATACACTATAGGAAGGTATTAAAAAAATGAACAATGGTGTATTAAACAATGGTAACTCTCCCATGACGTAAAAAGTGCACAAAAACTAGACGCTAACGCTACCTTGTGCCGTCATATTGTAAAACTTCTCATCATGGCATTATTAGGATATAGGAGTTAAAAGTTATATACTATGCGAAAACAATAGGTACGGAGTATCTTGAACGTGGCTGTAGACCTCAAATACCCCTTACGGTATCTAAATATGCAGGTATTTCACAATAAAACGTTTTACTTTTAATTTGTTATAGAGAATTATATGTTTTAGTGGAAGCTTAAGTAATTTGGCATAATTTAAACTGGCTAATTAAGCTCTGTATACATATATATATATATATATATATATATATATATATTTAAACGTAATAGAGAATTTGTCGTGATTTGAATATCAAACACATTCCCTTATTTGTATTTCATGTATATATATTAAAGTATAATACCTAATATGGCATTCTACGGACGTTGGTTTTTGTGTTTATGAATTTAATAGATATCTTAGAACGATACACCTAGACTAATTACGAATGACTATGAAGTAACTATGAAGAAATATAATTTTTTAATATTATATGGCATTATTGAGGAGGTCTTAGTAATGTTCTTGAACAAGACTTTAATTAAAAACATCTGAGTCTCCGTCAAATAACAGTCATTTATATCCTCTGAATAAACTTTTATATTAAATTGTCACTGATAACGTATAATTGAAAAAGTACCATTACTTACAATATATATAAGATGGTAAAGAACATAGTGACTTATATAAAAATAAAATGGCGCCGGTTGTGTTTGTAACCTTTTATCCCGTCTCGACTTATACATCCCGCGTCTGTGGTACGCTAAAATAACCTATAGACTGAGTACTATAATACAGAGTAATATTATAAGAGGACGCAATTTTTATAATGAAATCCTAATCTATACTATAAGGAAAATTTTGTATACAAAAATTTTATATTTGTTAATTATAGATGTACAAGAATCTTGCGTAGTGTTTTTTTTTTTTATTTTCTTAGTCTGAATGTCTTTGCACCAAATTCTTAACAATATATCATCGTAAGTTTCATATTTTTTTTTATATAATAATATTCCGTATATCATGTTCGAGACAACTACAGTATCAAAGCCACTAAAGCCACTAGTATAAGATCACAAATATAATTTCTTTGTGCATGATCTTTCTTATTTATATTAGGTATATTAACATAATGTATATAAAGGTCGGACCTCTGGTAGCATTATGTTAGTGAATCCAAATTCGCTCGCCTTGAATGCATAGACGCCATTATTATTTTTGAATAGTCGTCCTTGTTTTGAAAGACAATGACGGATATCGTATTCCATCATATATTGATGCCAAAAAATTTACAACTAACGAGACCGCTTCGAACTGTTTCAAGCCATATCAAATTTTAGGTAAATAAGTTACAATGTGCAGACATCACAATGATGGGACGTCGTACAAATAACATACAAAGCCGATATGAATATCCCAATTATTTTTTATTGTGATACAATACTAAATGTCGTATGCTCTAAAACGAAATGACCCATTTCCCTTTATAGCGTACATAAAGTTGAATCTTCGATAAAACAAAGTCAATGATATTTGTAAACAATGTTAGGAAGAGGAATCATAAATCTCATGCTAGTTTGAGTACTCATTTTCGATTATAACCACGAAGTTTTAATATGTTATCGAATTCAACGTCTGCTTTTATATTAATATTTATGACATGTATATATATGTGTGTATTAATAGATCTTAGGCTTATAGCATTTTTTTTTATTCTATGCTTCTGTGATCTGTCTGATTAAAACAGTTGAATGGATTTAGGCGGTTCTACTTGGTAATTAAATTGAAATATTGAAAGTGTTCGATTAATATTTATATTAGATATTTGATGTTGTATTCATTAATTTTCATATTAACTGTCTACCAAAGTATCACGTGAACGGTTCACACAAGGTCGTGTTGGATATGTACAATGTATGCCTGTCATATGGCGTGAATATAAATTCGGTTCGACGTGTAGTCGTTCGTAAATGGGTTTATATGTCGAATCGTTTTTATGAAATTATTCTATAAGTGGTTAGTGTTGCTATGTCGATAGATATGGTAATTGGGTACGACCTACATTTGCTATTTCGGTAGTGTGCATACTATGTATTATTTATATATTTACATTACTATGGTACGACGAGATTTCTTTATAAACAATACCTGTAGAGGAAAATAACTATGGCAATAAAGCTACACGACAAAGTATGTATGGAACGACGGATTTGTGTTTAGTTTGTTATAAATGACTAGTGCAATGAGTACAATAAATAATAATTGTATTAAATTGAAATCCAAGCTACCATATTCGATCTGACGGAGCCACGCGGCCATGGCTGGTCATTCACCCTCGTCTATCCTAGGATGGCCATTAAAACAGTCGTTTTCAGGATAAAATGCCGAAAAGAATTAGTAACAATTTAATTTTCTTAATAAAATGGCAACACTGTTTTTAGAAGTTATTATTACTAGATGTGACTAGATTTACTATGGCATGAATGAGGTGTTATATAGTATGTGAAACTAATGACTGTTGTTTTAAAAATAATGAAAAAGGGACAATTTTATTTATAAAACACATTTTATAACTAATAAACTTTTAATAACTAGCTAAAACATTTACAATTATTTAATATATAAGTGGCTCTCATGACAATCGGGTTTTTTCAAAACATATTAACGTCATATGGGAATTCAAGATTTCGGTATTTCAAGAGTAAAATATAGTCACGTTTGGAATTTATATGTTTAAAATATTTGTGAGAAATTAAATCGCAAAATCACTGTCGCCCTACCGACGATCCCTCCGATCTTGGAATGCCATTCCGTAATGATAGAAACATATCAAATATGATGTCCGAGATTTATTAGTTATACAAAGTTTTTGAATCTATGACTTTCTTCAAACAAACGATCGATTTACTGTCAATCATAGTTAATATATGTTATTTGTCAGTTTTAAAAGAAATTAGTACCTAAAAAGTCTTTAATAAGTATAAATATATGGCTATATAAAATTTTTATACAGAATTACCGTTATATTTTATATATCATAATATAATAACAATAAACCAAACAAAAATTTATATACTATAAACATTTGTTTGTTGTGGTTACATGTATAACAAAATCATTATGAAAGTGTAAACCAAAATATTACCGTGCAGTTTATGAAACGTGAAATGTTCTCGTATCACGTTACAATGACATTATCCATAACAATTGCGGTGGGGACTCAATGGTGTGGTGATATGGCCCGATAAGGGTGTGGTCAGTCCGTCCCCGGCATTAGCAGGTTACATGGGGATTACTATTTATTATAGATATATGAATTATCGATCTTTATGATTGATAATTCGACTCCCTTGTTTCATTGTCCATTTTGTACTGTTGTTATGGCTATTTGTGAATACAAAAACCGGAGACTGTACCTTTTCAGTTTGACGATGCAAACTTATGTTAAGGGTAATGATTTAATATTCAGCCTACAACCGGTAGGTTTTAATTAATATAACGAGAAACGTGATATCAATTAGATGACTCAGTATTAATCAATTCATCCTGCAGTTGCCGCGTTTTTTTAAATTTTATATGTTTTCTATAAACTATATCACAATCTACGCTATAATTAGCGTTACGTATGGTCTAATCAACTATTATCGTAGTACGAATTTGAATGTTAACCTCACAACCAACAGACTCAAGTTATTAAATAAATACATCAATTTATTTTACACGGAATGTTGAAAAAACAAAATTTAAATAACATTTTTTATTTTGTTATAGAAATATTAATACCTGATTAATGATAAAATATGTATTAAAGAAAACTCGAAAGCACAACCATTATTATTTATTGTAATGTCTAACAACTTTAAAACAAATATATTTTATCCGACCTGATGGGGTATTCAAATCAACTCTCTATTTCCTTATATGCTTATTTAAATCGTATAACTCCCATAAGACTTTCACATTCGCTACGGCTATACCATCACGTAAAATAACTCGATTTGGACATCCAGACACTAAACAACGGCGTTAATAATTCCGATCACAACAGCGGACACTCGTCGTTAGAAATGCAAACACATTCAAACATTGAAACGAAAACGATTATGATATAAAGCATCAAGATGATGAAGTTCAAATCATTGTTCCGTAGAGGACCAAGTCAAGGGAAGCAAGAAACAGCCCTCAAGGGCGCCCCGTCTGTCTCCAGCCTCGATTCCAAGCACCACAAAGTAGCTCCGGCAAGAGAGAAGACTATAAAGATATTCGGATCCAAAGAGAAGTTGAACAAAGCGCACAAAAAGAAAGATTTGGGTAATAACAATGCTGTACTAGAAGACCCCGAGTTGCGGGAAGGCTTGGAAGGGTATGAGGATGGGCACATCAGGACTCATGAGTACGGTAGCTCAGAGGAGCTGGGGACGGGTTCCGTAGACGGGCGAGGTTCACAAGAGTGTATCAGCTTGCCAGTGACGCTCAACGCAGATCACATGTCTGGCTTTCAGGAGGTTGAATTGCGGACCAGGATACCGTCAGAGGTGAGACGTGCTAACGAATTATCTGTAATATATTCATTGTTTGTTTCTTTATCCAACGATTAATTAAAAATGTAATATTGTTATGAAAGGCGTCTTTAACTTCGGGAGTGCGAGAGCTGGAATCTCTCCGCCGAGATCTGGAGACAGTGACGATGGAACGCGTTCAGCTGCAAGCCCGCGTGGACGAGCTGTTGGAGCGGGCCAACGAGGCTGACAGACTTAGGGCTGAACTTGAACGTCTTAAGGTATAATTCTATCATGTAATAGTGTCTCTTTTACTTAAGAAACATAAAAGATTTATATTTTCATTCTTTTATAGTACACAATTTTTCTGACTTCTATTTTTTCATATGGTTCCATTTATATGGCCGTTAATAAATATTATCACTATATGGATTTTGTTTTATCCGGTAAAATGCACAATATATGCCTCTAAATAAGTAAGTTCCAAAATATTATAGAACCAAGAAGCCGAGCGGAACTCAGCTCTAGAGCGTTTGGCTGACGAGAACGGTGCGCTGCGTGCGAGACTGAGGGGTGTAGCGCATTCGCCGTTGTCTGACAGCGAGAAGAGACAGCTGCTGCTGGCACCAGCACCAAGGAGAATGCACTCCTCCGCACCCGCCTCCATCGCACTCGCTCATAATGTATGATTATTGATCTATTCACTATAAAAAGAATAATCGATATCTAAGTTATGTGCAATAATTGGTGTTACGGTTCAAGAGCTATCAGTTGAAAACGATACAAGAATATTGTGTAATATTGGACGTATGTTCAGGGCGAGGGTGATAGCGGCGACGCGAGCACTCCAGAGTGGGACAAACACTCTTCGTCGTCTCTGAGCGAGGTGTCGGTGGCCTGTCTACAGGACCGTATACTGCAGATGGAAGAACATCACTACAGGTATGCTATATAACAGGAGCGAAACGTACATAATTTAGGTTTTTTATCCTTATTTAAGAAGACCAATTAAAATAAAAGAAATAGTTTGTGGATTACATCAAATCGTATGAAGGACTTCGACAGGTGATTAAATTTATTTATGTCGTAGTGTGTCACAATTTGGTAAGGCATATTCTGACCTACACCACATAATTTTCTAGCACGAGTGAGGAATTACAGGCGACTTTGGCCGAACTGGCCGATCTGCAATCACAGCTGGCCGACGCTCACGCCGACAACGAACGACTCTCCGATGAGAAGCAAGTGTTACTGGAGTCACTCTGCCGACAGACTGAAAAGCTCGAGGACAGTCGAACTAAGGTAGGTCAAAGTGATTATATCATAATATCTAATAAATATTTATTTAAACAAAGGACATGGTGAAGAATCACACGGGTTGTTGAAGTCGTTTGATACGAAGTAACCTTTGGAACCACAACATTTTAGTCGTGGTACCATTTAGAGTTAGTCTCTTATATGACTTTAAACCATCAATATTCAGTCATTGAGGACTGTAATTTCTCTTACCGACTGTAAAGTTAGACTTTATAAAACTGCTCTAAATTCCGTTATGAACAAAAAAATTTTGTAGTATTAACAAAATTCATGATAATGTTTACAGTTAGAGATATAATACAGTGCTGTTATATGCTGCGGTTGACCGACTGTCACAAATCTGTTTAGGGACAAATTATACGAATCCTATGGTAGGAGGCAATGGAATCATCAGCCAGTGTTACGAAATACAGCAAGGAACTATAATGATAAATTTCAAGGAATTTTGGTTTCTATTAAAGCCCACATAAGAAATATAATTTTAAATTCAATAGATTTCACATTTAATAAATAATTTTAACACGCAATGGACTAACGTAACACACATTATTGTTTAAGAGGTCCTTTCAAGTAACAATGTTATGGAAATAAATTTAAAATATCATATTTTGTTCCTCAGACGTACAGGTCGGTGTATACTATAATCTTTGCAAGTAAACAGATAATGTGTACCTACATTTTTTAAACGATTAATTTTGTTTGGGACTTTGTTTGCAGTCAAATTATCATTCACAATAAAGAGTTTTTGTCACCAAAGGTTGATCAGCAACTGACGTGGGCGCCGCGCCTCTTACGCAAAGTATACGAGGAATGAGAGAAATTAAAAATATAAAGGTGTGTTATGCGATTTAACTAAGGCCTTTGACTGTGTGAAACACTAGTTATTAATGTTTGAACTGAATTATTATCTTATATGTGGCACTGCGAATGATTTTATTGCCTCTTACTAAATTATGAAACACAAAAGATTTACACACGTGAATAATCTGCTATCCCCAGTTTGACCCTCCAAGGTGGGGAGGGGGGTCCCTCAAGGCTACATTCTTGGTCTATTTTATTAACCTTTAGGTAGAAAAATTGTTGAGAATACTCAAGTTGGAATTACTAGGTAAATTTATTTCCAACGTTTCTTAATAATTTGTGACGCTCAGTAAGAAAATCCCCTGAGCACATGTTGAGTACGGAATTCTGAAAAAATAAAACATTAAAGTTATCAAATTATTAATAATAATAATTTGTCTTTTAACAATAAATTAATACAAATCAATGACTTGCATGTTTTATCAACTTTATATATAAATTTACAGTGGACGCCCTTTCAATAAATTATCAGGGATAAATGCTGTTCTTACTCGTTTGCACCATGAGAGATAATGCCTTGTATAATACTCGATTGGCCTATATTAGCTATAATTTTTCTAACGCGATAGTATAAGTATGTTATCCCATTTAAATCAACAAACTTATACATTGTACAAAAGAGTTTATATATAATATATTGAAGTGAACTAACAGTTGGTGATATTTTGCGAGAAAATTTCGATCAAAGAAATTGCTATTACAATACGAATATAATGTAAAGTTTTAATTCAAGTACAAAATAAATAAAAAAATAAGGTTAGAAACACGGAAAATGCTAAAAAATATTTATTAAAACTATTATTTTTTCGACTGCGGGATTTTATTATTTTGTATGCACGTTTTCCCGACAATTCGACTGGTTAGCACTTCACAGCAACCGTGATCACAAGCAGTCGATATGACTGTGAAGTTTTGTAGAGAGAGAATGTAAAAATAAAATAATAAGACCGCGTAGTCACATCCTAAAAGCATAGCATCATTTTTACCTTAAAAATAAATATCAAACAATTTAATACATTTACGTTTTTATGTCCTTCATACATTCTTACTTAGTCTAGTAGAAAGTTCGTTTCAATATATATATATATATATCAATGATTTTTTTTTCACCAACTTAATTTTTAAACCCAACAACCAAGTTGACCAAGCAAATTGTGCAGAGTAACTTAAAATTTGGATCATCTAGCATGGAAGACGAAATCGAATTCTTATCATACAGATAATAAAATACTTCAAGCCATAGGTGTTTTAAATAAGTTTCAGAACACGAAAGAAGTAAATAAAAACGCCGTGTCATTATTATTATTATTGATTACCAACTAATTTCATGTACTTCAAATATTATTTTTAATATTTACTATTTAGTACTAATATATGGATGGAGCGATGGAACTGCTCACTGATTGCGTTCCAATTGTCTTGACATGTTATTAGAAATTTACGATACAAACGAATGGATTATTATTTGATTAATATATATATATACATATATATATATTTTGATATAAAACATGCCTTGGATAATGTATATGCCTAATACCCAAACAGGTTATGTTTTATTATAATAATTTAATGTTATTTAGGTGGACACACTACAGGAGCTGTTGATGCGCGAGGGTGTGGAGCCGGAGACGGTCGTCTCTGGGGACCCAGACCAGCAATTACTGACTGTGTTAAAGGTTATAAACCTATTATATACATTCATAAGTTAAGAGACTTCAATCTCGCCTTATGGTAATGATATTTTTATTTAAGTATATATATGATATATTGTTGAGGATTATCAAATTAAACTAAAAATTTATTCTCTGAAAATACAATGTTTTGTTTAATTTAATACATCTTTTAAATATAATATTAACATTTTTATCTTACCTGAAAATACAATAAAAGGCATTTAAAGTTCACTAATATCTCTTTACACGTTTTTGTAACAATATAATGAACAGAATAATAATATGAACGTCAACCGTCATTCAAGCACGCTCCGACGCGCCCGCTGTCAGGTTCCACAGACAGCGTACACACGCGCGAAGCGAGGCAAATTTAAATTAATAAATGTAATTTCATTATATATATAACAGGTATCTCAAGAGGAACGTCGTCTGTTACTGACGAAACAGGAGCAACTGGAAGCCGATCTGACCGAGTCGAAGGCCGCGCTGGAGGAGAAAACCAAAGAAATAGAAACCCTGTCTGAAAGAATAAGGTTGGATACAATAATATTAAATAAAAAAAAATATAATGATAGCACTTCCACGATATACAGGATAGGTTATATGAATCGTTGATTATTATAGATGTTATTGAGATGATGTGTTTATAGTGTAATGATAATTTGTTCACCAGGTCTCTGGAGTGTAGTGTGGAGCGCGCGGAGTCTGAGCGCGCTAGGTGGGAGCAGGAGGCGGGGGCGGCGAGGGATGCCGCGGCCGCGAGACAGCATCAGGTCACCACGCTCGGGGAACTGCTGGCAGCCGCTCAGGCTCAGGTACACGATACGGTTATACGTATACTAGAATTAAACATTCCGTTAATATACCGTGAGTATATACTCAACTCGATATTAAATTTATTGTCATAAAAAAAAAATTATTTAAGCGAATCTTGTTATTACTTACATATATGAAAGTAATTTTTAACATTCAAAAACATTTCAATGGATATATAATGGGAAATGTTAAATTTAATTATATACTGATAGCAATGTACTATGTCGTATGTGTTGTAGTTGGCCGGTGCGGCAGAGGGCGCTGCGGCGGCGGAGTGCGCTGCGGCGGCGGCGGCTCGGCGCGACGCGGACGCTGCTGCGGCGCGGGCCCACACACTCGCCGAGAGACTTGCTCATGCACAGAGACAACTAGACCGAGCTCACTCGGACGCTCGCAAACTACACGATGATGCACTCGTTAGTACCATCTATCCATAACGTAATTATTATAATAGGTAGCTAAGAGATACGATTATGAACACCCTGTATATATGTTCAGGTGTCTCGTAACAATGCCAAGTCGACGATCTCTGAGCTTGAGTTCCAGCTAGAGCAGGCTCGGCAGGAGAAGAGCGCCCTTCAGACTGAGCTGCGGACCATGCAAGAGAACTGTGCTGAGCTTCAGATACAAGTAATATGTGATACTGATTAACATAACCTTCGATACATTTTCATATGTGATTTTTTATGAATAGCATAGTTTAAAATTTATCTACACTTCCGGTATAGTTAAAAATTTTAAGTGTTATTGTTAAAAAATAGTTTCTCAATATTTTTAACTTAACCATGTTAAGATAGGCGACTTTACAAGCTTGTTTCAATCGAGCAAAAGGCTGTGTTATTTCAAATTCTATCTGATAGTTATTTAAAAAATCTTGACACATGCTTCTGTCACACATCGACTATGGTATGCGACGGAACATTTTACTTGTTACAAAAAAACAAATCTTTTAACGTTATGCTTATATTTATTTAAATTAGAATTAATTAATTTTATATTTATTAAAATCTAGGTTCAGGTAGCCTCTGATGAAAAGCTGTCACTGATGAGTCGTGCGGGAGAATCGTTGGCGCGTGCTGCGGACCTCGAGAGGCAGCTCGCTGACACACGCGCCAGGCTCGCTACTATAACTAGAGATAGAGATAGAGATGTTTGTATACTTTGCTTTTCTCAACTTTACCTGCCTCTGCCATATATACCATCTTTTCAGAGTTTATTTTAGTTAAGTCTATGGGCATTCTCTGTATTGATATTTTGATATATCTGTAAGCTTTTTATAGATAATGATAAGACTGAACTCCTCCCAATGAAAGATAACTATAACCATTATTAATATTTCAAATGTTATATATAAATTAAATAAAAAGTAGATGAATTTTATAATATGTAAATAATTCAATGTACATTGTATACAGGAAGCGGAATGGAAGCAATTCCAAAGTGACTTACTGATGACGGTCCGAGTAGCTAACGACTTTAAAACAGAAGCCCAGAGGGAGCTGGAGCGACTTGTTTCTGAGAATAAGATCGCCAGGGATCGTATACGCTCACTCGAAGATCAGATACATTCGCTTAAAGGTAAGAGATAGAGAGAGATAGACAGAGATGGAAGCATGTTCCTAGCTGCGTGGATGAATTTGTATATTTTTCGAACCCAACTGACTGTACTGCCAGTGTATTGATTGATTATTTTAAAAATATATATTTAGTCGTTCTCTGTTTATTTAAAGTAGCATGTTAAATGATGAGAAAGCCGATTGGAGTAGTATTAACTACATTATCACGCACTAATTCTATGTAAGGCTTCAGATGTAGTTGCTGTATAGAACTAACAATGTCATCTCGCGATGTACATGTAAATATTTCTAATTATAATTTAATGTACCAAAACAGGTGTTGACAGACAAGAATCTAAGGATAGCGCAAAAAATTCGAACGATGGAAAAACATTATCAACCGACTCTGAGAGTTTGGACTCGCATAGCGATAGTTCTAAAGATGTGTTTAAAAATATAAGGACGAGATATTTGTCCAGAGTTCATAGCGTTAATGAACTGAAAGATGTAAGTCTTGTTGATCAAGCATTCTTCAAAGTTAACGTTCCTAAGGAGTTCAAAGTTGATATCGATAATGTTACAACTGATGAGACTAACGATGATGATTGTAGAATGAATCTTGAGAAGTCAGATTCACTTCCGGAAATCAGATCGAATGAACGAAAGTTAAAGAGACAAGACGCTATTTATATTTCCAATAGAAAACTTAGTAGACAAAACGCGTTTGATGATCTCATTAGTCCAAAGAAAGATAAATTTAAATCCAAGTCGGTATCTAGTAATTTATTACCATTTAGAGGAACTATTTTTAATAGGAATCGATCTGAATTATTTAACGGTAAACCAAAATCGTACAGTACAGATAATCTAAACGAAGACGTTGAATTCAAAAACGCTTTAAAAGAGGCTACTAGTATAGAGTTTTTATGCGATACATATAACGTTAGCGAAAGTTCCTTGTTCAGTGAGGGATCCAATAATGTGTTTTGGAGTCCCGTGGAAAAAAATAATAACTTACCCGAGGTTAAAGATAAAGAAGATAATAAAACAACAAACCCTTCCAAACAAGATAACATACAAATAGATGTTAGTCCAATACCCGTTGTGAAGGCAGCACGTATTCTGCCATATCCGTATCCTGACAAAGGAACGAAAGAAAACAATCTTGCCGATATCAACGATCCGATTGAACACGACTTCAAAACTGTTAGCGAAGAGTTGAAATTTAATTTCAAAGCGGCTTTAGACAGGATATCTGGCAATAATGATAACATGAACCAAATAAATCAGGGAACAAAATCTTTATCAAATATTACCGGTGCAAGTGAAACACTTCCCGAGTCAGTTGAAGAAAATACGAGTAAGTTCAAAGAAAATGATGATGCTGTGACAAAACCGTCTCTAACAGGTTTAGGTGAAACTGAAATGGATCACGATAAAGAAGAATTAAATAATAACTCTATTAATAGAGTAACCAGTAATGCAAATAGTACAATAGATTTAAGTCAGTCAAATGTGTTATCAGATGATAATTTACAGAACTCTTCTCAGGATGTATCTGCTGATAAATTTTTAGAAACTGACATAAAAACAACAGATACTAATAAAGAACAATCGGTCTTAGGTCAAGAAACAACACATCCAGCCATCGACCATAACGTCACTTATCACTTAAAAATAAATACACTCACAGATTTCCCAACTCCCGACCTATCTAAAGACAATTCATTAAGTAATGTATCTAATATTCAAGCGAATAAGGTTAATAATAGAGTAAAAACCATTCTCACTCCTTTAAATCTAAACACGGATATACGGTCAACCGCTCCAATTATTCTTAGCCCAGTTTTGATCCAACCAATATTTTTCAAACCGAATTCATTTATACAACCCCAAGTCACCAAAGAGAATAAAAAAGTTTACTATGATGATATTGACCAAGTAATAAATAACAGTAAAATTAATACCGACCCAAAAGAAGGCGAAACTAAAAAGGGTTTATATTTAAAAAATACTAAATCAAGACATCTTCCGTTTCTTTCGGTAAAGAAAACTTCCTCTAACGAAAATGTTGCTGAACCCAAATCTCCTCCCACGAGAGGGCCGATGTCACTTCCAAAGCCCGTCGCGAAGTTATCAAAAACGCCAGAGTTCTTGGTCGAAAACCAATATTACCAGCCCATTGACAACCTGCCTTTCATAAACTCATCACAACCATTACCTAACAAGGGCGCTGAGCGGCAGAAAAATATAAACACAAATCCGTTTATTCCCACGAATGAATCCCGAACAGATATAGAACAGGAAAATTACTATGAAGAGATCGGCCAACCGATGACATCCGAAACACCGATAAATATAGCTGACGACGACAAATTATCAAAGAATTCGAAACCCGATGAATTATACTGTATACCCCGCGAGGAGCTACTGAAAGTGCCACGAAGACCGAAAAGAACGAAAACTTACGAAGCAAAATCACCTGCTGATAAAAAAGGTGTCGTCAAAGACATGACCAAATCGGTCATATCTCTGTCAAGGACACCGAGTGCGAATGAAAACAGACCAAGCAGCATTGTTGGGGAGATAGTGCAGAGCTTAGAGTCTCCACATGTGGAGCTCAGGAATGCACCCAAGGTGCCGTTACGAAAGTTATCGCTCCAGAGTCAGAATGTTCCCAAAACGGAGTCAGAAACGGGGTCATTGCCCCGTTACCATTGGAAGACGTTGGAGCACAAGCGTCTCTCGCATCCAATAAGATCTCTAAACCATTCGCCGTCCAGACCGCTGCGTAAGTTAGCGAATCGTCTCGTGTGTCTGTCCATGTAATTAACTATAATCGTCCGTAATGCCATAATTTGTGTCGTTTTAGAGTGTCATGGTGGAGGGCGGTTGTGGTCATTGTTCGCTTCCTTATATTTCATTATTGATTTCAATTGTGTCGTAACTTAGACCTAACTGATTCTGAAGAATTTCGTTTATAGGCATTATATAAAAATAATTATATGGTCCAAAAATTACCTTCATATATGTAAAAAATATATCTAGCAATATTAAGAACACATACAACCAAACATATGAGTATAGTTCTTGTAATTTTAATATTCTTTCCAAAAAAGAAACAAACAGGAAAAATAAATCTGTACTAGAATGATCGCTTTCGTTTTGGGTGTCGGTGTTTCGAGTATATGTTTAAAAAAAACCCTGTTAATTCTCTCTAAACATGATATTTGTTCGCTAAATATCATGAAGCTAAATCATATCATTGAAATGGTAAATAGATAGTTTAATGTAGGACATACAATGTAATGTACGTAATGATAATTCTGACTCTGTACTCAGCGCTACCCCCTCGCTCGGAGGACCCCCCGCAGCCTCCACCGCTGCTATCAAGCGCCTCGCTGCAGGACATCATGGCCACCGCTGCCTCACATAGACGTACTAAAGGTATGATATAAACTACATATAGATCGTAACTATAACTTAATGAAAAACTCAAACAAAATGCCCAAAAGTTCACAAATGGGTTACTTTAATGTGAACTAGATTTTGGACAACAACATGGTCTTGTGTCAGCGTATTTTTTTTTCTTTCGGTATACTTGGCTTCTGTAATACTAATAACAGGGCAGCATTCTTTTGTTACTCGCCAGCCAATCCCCCTCTCACTTCTTTAACTTAAAAGGAGCGTAGTAAGGGTGATATAACTGACATTTTTGATATCACCGTACAAAGTACACGAACTCATATAATAATGTTAATAAATGAATTAATATATCTTATAATACTAGGTGTTAGCCGCCAGGACTCGCGTCTGTCTGTGAAGTCGCTCATCGAGAGTATCGAGAACGCTGCAAAGGCAGCGAAGCAGTCGCCCGCCGCCTCGCCAGCCGCTGACTGGCCGCAGGTTAGGCTTCACTCATTCACTCACTCTCTCATTCACATATTCATTCACTCATTCACTTATAGTCACACTGTTTGTATGTCATTATTTTATGAATATGGTGTCATTACCCATATACCAGACTTGAGCAATAATTTTTTATTAAATTTTAATAAGATTAGGTAAAAAAAAATATTTTGATTTATTATTCTTATTAATAATATTAAATCTATTATTATATGTCATGTAGGTACAAACCACAGCGTGCACAACAACAACGACGAACACCATCAAAAACGGTATGACCGAGTCGTCCTCGATAAACAACTTCTCAAAGCCGCCGGCCCCTAGGAACAACAGACCGGCCCCAAACACAACCGGTACGGTTACTATAAAACTTATAACCCAAACTGGGTTAAAAATAGTAATAATTATTGAGTTTTTTAACCTTCGCCAAGGTAAAAAAAATCTAATAATTTTTCATAGAAATATAGTTGGTTAGACCATAATATATTTAAGATTTGAATTTATGACGTCACTTCTATTTTTACGTTTTCAATGTATTGATTTGTACTAAATTTTCCTTTAATCGATAACATTATAATAATTGCTAATATAAAAGTAATGTTTCTATATATTTTATCTTTATTATATGTTTGTATGTATATAATATTAACTTATCTATTGACCGCATGTAAGCTTATTTTCTATTCCAGCATGGCGCCATGAACGTGCATAGATCTCGCATTTTTTTTCCTAATATTATTGTTTGTCTGTGTATACCATAGATAATATTTATTTTATTTGTAACATAAACCTACCAAAGGTTTCTTAGTATTAACAATATCTTACTTCTAGCTTTGTTTCCTTTGTTGCATATGTATGTAACGCATGAATGCCATATATTATATATTCATTCTTATATCTATCTAATATGGTGTATACTTAGTTACTTAGTTTCAACTAACTCTAATGTGTTTCTCTTGTATGTTATTATAAATCTTCGTACAGGTGACGGTGAGTGATATAATGTTGTAATGGTCAGTGGAGCTAGCGGCTTCCTTACTTCCTCTCGTGTATATGTGTCAGTTATATTAACATTATCGATTATTCTTCACGTCTATTATTTAACACGAATTAATAAAACTTACTATATATAACGTGAACCCGAACGTGAATGGTGATTTTTATATGATTAGCAAAAAGCTTGTTAGGATATAGATGCGCATTTAAAACTAACTGAAAAAAATGTAACTGACGCAATACATGCCGTGGCTTATGTGTCTAACGCTGGGGCAGAGGCGGCGGGGAGTGGCGCTAACCTGGCCAGTATGGCCAACATGGGCAGTATGGCCAACATGGCCAACATGCCGGACGAGCAGCGCGCCCTAGCGTCCCTTCAACAGAAGGCTATGGAGTCATTTGTGCGACGAAACAGCTACGGAGACATATGTTAGTATATTGTAATATTAAATTTTACTTGACGATTTTGTTATATTTCATTATATAGTATTAACCAACTATTGACGGAGACTAAATGAATATATCGCTGAATTGTCTGTTACAGGCGAAAGGAAAGATCCCTTGAACGCTCTGCAAGTTAAAAACGGCGGTTCTAAACGGAACGCTCTTCTAAAGTGGTGCCAACAGAAGACCATGGGATACAATAATATCGATATTACTAATTTCAGGTGATATTCTACTAAAATTCAACGATATTTTTTTATATTTAGTATAGATATTCTGTCGACATGTCACGTGACGACCATTTGTCATTTCGTGACGTTGACATTTGTCTGTCAATGTCATACGAAGGATATAAATCGATATTATAAAAAAAAAGGTACCTAATAATTGCTGTGGAAATTTATATTAAAGTCATTTTCTCACCAATTTTCAGTTCTTCATGGAATGACGGATTGGCTCTGTGCGCGTTGCTCCACTCTTACTTGGGCGACACCGTTCCGTACAGCTCATTAACACCACAGGACAAACGTACAAATTTCTCGGTGGCCTTCGCCGCAGCCGAATCCGTGGGCATACCAACAACACTAGTATGAAAAAAATTATTAAATTTTTATATAGCCGTAAATGTAAATAAAAAACGACAAACAGATCCGTATAGCAGTATTTGAATCGAGTAACTAATATTATATTTCAAAGACGTCAAATTCAATCGTAATTTATACTTATGAAAATCCAGGTGCGATAATAAAATATTCTTAATTCACAGAATATCCAGGACATGATACAGCAGGAGAGACCCGACTGGCAGCAGGTGATGGCGTACGTTACCAGCATATACAAGCATTTTGAAACTTAAACCTTATTCTAATTGAAATAAGGATGTTAATCCAATAATCGATTTATATGCGCTTATAAACATTCGTAATACACTCTTATATATATCGTATTTCACTTGAATATTAGTTTTAAATTTGTTCCTCATTCGAAATATGTAATATCCAGCGAGTTATATTATTGTAAGTGAAAAAAAAATATTATAATATATAACATTCGTGTATTGAGTCTGATTGTAATTGATATGCCTTTGTATGGCCTTGAGGGAATTGATAGCCGTCTTTCCATTAAAGACTGAGTAAGTTTATGTGTTAGGAACTATCAGGGTTGGACAACATTCGGTTTTGGGAAACGTTTAGCATTTTAAAGTCGAGGTTGAAATTTATTGTAATGAAGTTAAAAAAAAAATGTTGTCTATTCCTGAATAGCTGGTAAAGTAGATATAAAATGTGTATGTCTGTTTGTACCAACGGCCCTGATTACAGTTCGGGACTCAACACATCTCACTATATGGAGTAGGAAGAATATTATATATTAACAATCTGCATTTATCTTACGTAAAACTTTCGATGTCTGTATCCAGTATGCTTTAATGATTGTGTGTATGTATGTTACCTATAATGTATTAAACACTGCACCGGTAATTTTTTTTTTTAGATATTTCGATTGAATGGCCTTTGGTTAGATGTAATTTCTAATAAGTGGATCCTAGTATTTGATTTTGGTATATAGTAAAAAAAAATACGTTGTTCCGTCTGTACGGTACGAGGTAAAGAGAAAATTATGTTTATTAAGTTAAATAAGGAAAACACATCCATTTGTTGTATTTAATGAATTACGTGTAGTTTGGGATATTTTTTATTTTTGACAAAAACCGTGTTCGTTTGTTGTATATTTTTTTTCGTAAGGTGTCAGTGTGTGATATGACTGGAGATTTATTAATGAATGATATTAGTAATAAAACACTTTAATTGTTTAGATACAATCCACATTTCATGTTATTCAGGTTTAAAAGCAGCTACAGGGAGAAATGGGAAGATATTACAGCATAAATAATTCTATGCGAGTTGTGCTTCTCTCTTTTTTTAATGACTGCTCGCTAGAAGTGAATATTTATAGATAAAATATCTCACCAAATTGTTAACTCCTGTGTTATAAGTTAAGACCATAGCCATGTGACGGTTGGTATGTATAATATCTATAAATATATTATACGGATCCTCATTTTGCACTGTGACTGTTGAAGCTATATAGAATTATATATTTTCTGATATCTGTACTGTACATATAGCTAAAATAAAGTTCCTGGTTTATTAAATGCGTTCTTTATTTAAAACAAATACCGTAAACATTACACGGTCATAAAAAATGCGGCCCTTAAACAATAATGCTGTGGTAAATATTATTCTCATTGTATAATGTAGTCTACCACTCCAATTCTCCTGGAATGTATTTGTCAATGAGTTTCTCGTAGTAGGGCCACAGAGCCTCTATGTCGGGTACCTCTGCACTCTTCGTGTACAAATCGTACTGGCTGAAAATAAAAACTGTCTTATAATGCCATATAAAACAAGAAAAGAGTTTTCATTAAAAAAAAAACGTAATAGAATGTGTAATATTGGTAAAAATGAAAAGAAAAACAATTTTGACAAAGTTTTAAGCTAACTTACACACGAATCGGTAGTCGGAACAGTGCTGAATATATATAACGCTTACATGTCCCGCATACATTCTAAAAGAGTCATTTTAAATATAAATTAAATGAACATACTTAAATTTAAGAACAGCTTCCTTGATCTTTTCATCACCTTCCTTCATGAAGTAGCTGTAGTCGCCGCCAGCATGCCAAGGATAGAACGAGTGGTAGCTACGAGAATAACATTAAGTTTAAACTTTTTATTTCCTTATATATATAAAATCTATAACAAACAAACTATTTACCGTATCATCCAAAGTCCCTCTTGAGGTAAGCTGGCTTTGTTGTGTTTCAGTACACGGTAGAGGTACTCGTCGTGTCCCCAGGACATAGTAAGCTCTTCGATGCCGCAATTCGGTTTGTATATTCCGTATTTAGTGCTGTAAATAAATTCCATTAAAAATCAAATACAATTTTATTGCCACTGACGTTATGAACATATGATTTTGTAAAATATAACCTCGTTTATTAAAACTGACGAAACGAAAACAAAACTAAAACATTGTTTTGTATTACAATGTATTTTTAATCTTCTTTATATTACATTACACCTCTATTTTTACATTTCAAGTCATCTTTATTTTTAAAGACTAAAAATAAAAACTCTTCTATATTTTCTTACATTACCAATTCCGTGAGTTACGTAAAAATATTTACTTCTTTTGGAGCTTGCCGTCTATACTATTGAATATTTAAATAGTTGAGACACTTGATCCATAAAGATGTATCTAATAATGATTTATTTATTGATACATGCGTTCTCAATTAAGAAGCGAACGTATGGAGCGGCTCTTTCACTTTCATACAACGATACACGCAAAATAATTTACGACACTTATATAATACAATATGGAAATTTTAAACAATAACGTTTAACATTCTATTGTGAACAGTGATAAATTATTTGGCTTGTTTATCATAACTAGTACGGAAGAAAAGGTGATATAGTGAAGAATATTTTTTTAAGGATATTCAACTAGACTCAATTCATTGATATAAGAATATTATATATGTAAAAATATTTCTTTTGTATATTGGATGAAAACTAACTTGTACTTAGGGTTGTATGTATCAGGGTTATCCTTGAAGCTATCATCACCACACACAATACTGGGGCCCCATTTACAGCCCATCGGGTACGTGTCTCCAACCACCCACCATTGTGGCTCGCCATAAAACACCAACACCTTGAAAATTTTAATTATTTCCAAATTATTTTTTGCGGTAACAATGAAACTTTTGTGGTAGCTACATTACATTCCTCAATTAATATCGTATAAAATTAATTTCACTTGATTTACTTTATATTGTAAAATATATTTATAAGGCTTCAATTATATTGTGATTCCAGGACTTTGTTAACTAAGTTTTCATATTAAAAAAAAAACCTAATAACGTTTTTGAACGACGACAACTAACGGATTCAATGAAATCAAATATTTCAGTCACTTAGTTTAAATTATGTTAGAAACATAAATATTAATTAAATTTAATATATCTTATAGATAGATAGTTATGTAAAAAACATACTAAAAATCTACTTTAATAAGTCTAAAATTTAATATTTCTAACTGATATAGTAATTCGAGAATAGCCAAAAATTTGACCTCTCCTATACCAAATAGATTTCCCTTGGACTGTATACAAACGTACTTTTTTAAAACAACTTATAAAGATTAAATTACAGCTTTTATCAAACAAAATAATAATATTAGTATCAAAGATATTGGCCTCATACTTTTCCCATATCATGAATAAGTCCAACTAGCTGGAACCAGTCATTATCAGGATGATCGCGTCGTATTTGTTCCGCAGTCTGGAATGCGTGTACGATATTCGGCAAGTCTGTATCGGGATCTGATTCGTCAACAAAATCGTTCAGTTTGATGAGAGCGTCCTTCACCGTTGACTTGAAGTGATCGAACTTCAGCCACTCATCCATCTTAGCTAAAAGGGTAAATAAACATTAGTTTTAGGAAGAAATATAATACAGGTCGGCATATAACACTGTTATTCAAACAATTAATTACTTCATCTGAGTACATAGTATATTATTTAGTATTACCTTTAACTAATTCGTATGTCTGATTTGTGTGCAAATCATAGTAGGTTTTGATTACACGCTGCTGTATAGCATCGTTTTCGTCAAATTCATAACTTCGGAACGCCTCTATAGGTTTTCCGTTGTAAACAGCCTCTGGACGAAACAGAACAGAGGGGTCCAGCAGAGAGGCTTTTACCTAAAAAAATAAATGCCCAGATTATAAAGAATAACCATTTATATTTATATCAAGCGCTATGATAATGAAATTGAAATAAATTACAAAATGTATATTACAAAAGATAATATTTTGAATACTCATAAAAAAAATCATTTATTTTAAACAATCGCTGATATATCATAATTAAAATAAAATCATTTAAAAATAGTAAAGTTTTTAAAACAGTTTTTTGAAAAAACGCTATTATAATTTGGAAAAAAAAACATTTATTTTAAAAAATCGCTGTTATACTATAAGTTAAAGACAAACACATACAAATAATAAACATAACATCTTACCGATTCTTTAAACTTCATTTTGGTATTTTGTGTCCTTCGTTCGTTGATGCTCGAGTCACACTGGACCTCGCACACTGAACTGATTCTTAAATGGTTAGCCGACAACGTAAATTATCGTAGGTCAGCCGTGGGTCACCCAGGGGGACTAAGATGTTATCAGCCTTATGCGTAATATTTGCGAATCTCATGTCATTATAAAATAATCGTATACGTTTTTAACACTATTATCAAATAAAAATATACATAAGGAACATTCAGCAAAATAAATATTTTGTTGATGTTTCATTTTTGGTTTATAAACACCATAAGAAAATTTAACATTTAATTATTTTAATGTTATGTAACATGACGGAAAATATTTATTAAATTATATTTTTTCGTTATCAATTCATGTTAAATAAAATTAAACATTAGAATTATTTAATAGTAGAAGATACGTTGGGATTGATAATGGTTACGTAAATTTTAAAATCTCATGGCTAACAAAACGTATGTATTATTTAATATTTTTTGTAGATATCAGTATAAAAAACAGATATGGCTAAAAAGGTCCTACTGACCCTAAAACGGGATGTTATGTGATGAGTGTGACCTACCTATTAGTGACCCTATGAGGTGTTTTGTCTGATGCTCCGATTTACCAAAAAGGTTAGCGAACAGCTTATCGTCTAATTAAAAAGTTTTATTAGGTCGCTGAGATTTTGACTATAAATCAGGTATATTCTCAAACACCTCAATTGTTACATTATTTTAAGATAAAAGAGGCTTTTATCCGGAAACTCAATATAAAAAAGAAAAGACACCTTTATATTCATTTAATTTAAGATCCATGTATAATATTTATATCATTACATTGTTTTGTATTCAAGTATTGTTCATTTGTTTTTTTTGTGAAATTTCAGAGGTATAATTCGTTGTCGTTCAGGTAATTATTATTTTCTCGTATCTAGGTCGTGCTAAGAATTTTTATTTTATATAACCCACTCCGAGAAATCTCCCCTGTTCCGGATCTTCCGCCTAAACTGATTACCTATCTGGGTTATAAAATATATTACAGTTAAGTTTATTTGCAATATGTACAGTAATGTTCAAGGGAAGAAGAAGCCAGGCGTAATTGAAATATCCTCACGAATTTACTTTTTGTTGTAAGAAATTCTAACGTCTATGATTTTAATAAAACTCTTTTGTCAAAGTTAGATGCAAGCGTCATAAAGGTGTTAAAGTTGTGGCTCTGGCTCGCTATCGGCTATCGCTATATCGCTATCTGCTGATTCGTCAGCTTTATTCCGGGATCGCAGCAGTTTTGGGATGATTCTAAAAAAGTCATCGGAGCTCTATAAACGCCTAAGAGTTTCCAAGAGACATACCCTGGGGAAATCCCACGATGACGTTTTTACAACACTTGCAAAAGACAAAGATGCCCCAGAGATAAAATCAAAACTTCAATTCCAAAAACAGTTTATGATTGGAGCAAAAAGTAACAGAGACGGGTTTGGATCAAGTAAGAAGACCCAAAATACGAATATATTAAAGTCTTTTATTCAGCAAGACGAGAATGCTAAATATAAAATTCATGCAATGAGTTTCGAGATGCAGAACGAGTGGTTAGACATAGGAGATTTTTGCATTCCAAAATGGCGCAACTTAATTTATGATTGGTCGCCAGCACTGCTAAAATTTTATCTCAATACGTTTCAAATGACTCTCCCAGATCCGAGTTAAGTAAGATGGGGTAAAAGTACCGAAAAAATTCGCTTTATCTGCTAGAAGGCAGTTTGAACTGCTAGGTATTTAAAGCGGCTTCGAATTGGACCATAAATGGATACTTATGAGAAAAAATACAAAATCCCTGAGGATATTTGTGCGTCGGCCTCCAGACTAGACACATTTACGTTCTTGCGAATATAAAAGCGCGTTGTGTTAATAGAGCTTACCTTGAAAAACAAATATCCCCACAGACCATGCCATCAAAGTCAATAAGTGTTACGAGCTCACTAACGAAATCACTGAGAATAGGTTCATCGTAGATTTGTACGCGGTACAGGTGGGAACGAGACGCATAACAGCTAAATCTCTCTACAACCTACTAAAAAACTTGGTCCTGTCAGGAACTAATACCAATTTATTCTTGCAACGTAATTTAAAGGCAGCCTTAGTCGATTGGTTTGAAATTTGGTTAGGAAGAGAGAGGAGCTTGGACGGTGGAGGTGAGCGTTGGACGCGCGTTCCATAGGGGCCCCTTAATGGTTATACATTTGGGCTGCAAATCCCAGGTGCTGTTGAAGTTTCTTTCCCTGCAACGCGATGGACCTGGCTCCCGCACGGTGAATCCATGGAATGATGAAGAGTTTCGTCTCATAAGAATAATATAAAATATATTTACCCTTTTATCTAGTGAAATAAAAATCTTTGCCACAATTAAGTAATAAAAATTAAATCATTTTAACCCGTTTAATTTGTAAAATTATTCATATAAATGTATTTTTATGTGCATCTAACTGTGTCAATGCCTTTTTCTAAATCAAATAAATGTGATGTTATGAAAAGCTTAGCACTCGTTCAATCAAAGGTAATTTGTTTTCATTCTGTTCGTTTAAAAGCATTTTTATTTTATTTATTTATTATTACTTCTACGTTCCAAGGTTGAATTAATCAAACAGGAAAAATCATGTTCAGTTAAGATATTTATATCTAGCATTAGAACGCAAAAAGAATTGTGATATATATTTTATTTCCTGAATAATTATTCATATATATTTTCTTAATGTCTTAAATTAACTGAAAGAATGAGCTCGTATTCTGTTCAGTATTTGAAATAATGTATAAGGTGGCCTTAGTTCAAGAGAAGGAATATTTTTCTCAGTATTTCAAATAATGTAAGTAAATTCATAAGCCATTTGTTTGAAAGAATAGACAGCTTGCTATTGTAACTAAAATGTTTTGTTATCAGAATGTAAGAACAATGCATTTTTGTGCTTTTAAAAGTAAGAATTTACAGTTTCTCTATTATATATAAAATTTCAATGTCATTCCTCTACCCTTTTTAGATAAGAGCGTCTATACATACAATTTTTATTATTCTTATTTAGAATTTATATTAAAAAAAATTATAATGATAGTTTTTACTGTTTAAATTTTTAAACTTTTAAACTACCATTAATAAAACTATAATACAATTAATTTTCAGTACTTTCGGTAATATCAAATAATCTACAAGCGTACCCGCTAGTCACAACATGTGCTGAAAATAAACATTGTTTATTATATATCTCGAGGGGATTTGTTAAATGATATGAAGCAATCGGCATCTTTAAACAAAGGGGACATATTATGACTTTATATCATTGAGATAATGTTAAAAGATTAAGTTGAACCAATTGTTATCTACGATGTTATTTCCTTTGCTGTTTTTTATCGATTTACCCCAACTCGGTAGCCACATAACTTCATACCGTATAAAAATGCGAGAGTTAATTTTCAATGTAATTCCGATAATAACCTCTTAGCACCTAAGCAATTAAACTGAAACGTAAATTAAACACTCTTAATGTCAATATGCAAATGGTTATTAAATTATTGTACCAAAGTTATTTTACGGGAATAAAATTAGTGCAGAGAATAATGTTTTTCACAATTAAGTCACGAACGAACGCGACTTGAATGCTGTTTTTAGAGTAACTTTATTCTTATTTCGTTGACTGTGAGGGATGTTTTTAATCAGTTAATTTTATATGATACGATAACTTTGACTATATGTATTATTAAATTTTTTAACGAAAACAAATCTTATTACACACATACTCCATTTATAATCACTTTGAATATTGTTTTATTAAATTTTATATACAATTCTCTTTAAAACCACCATGTAACATGTAAGTGTCAGCATACGCAATTTTTGCATTTCTGAAGACCTTAAGAATAGAATTAAGTGATAAGATTAGGTAGTAATCCTAGTTTATGTCAGTTATTTGTCCAACGTAACTTGTAATCTAAATACAAAGAAAATTTGAGTTCTATCTAAGGTTTTTTTCTTTACATTTTAAGATTTAAAATTAATTGATGTAACCACTGCTCTTGTTAGAAGCGGTTTTAATTTAAATTTGAAGGTGCAATTACATATATTTGTATAGTGTATACACATGCATTATATATATGCATGCATAGTGCTATAAAACTTATAACACGCCTAGCTTATCCTCGGTAATCGCGCATCGTATAGGACATAATAATCCCTATTTATCTATTGATATAAACGATCAAGATCTCTGTGCTTCTATAAAAGAATTGAGATGACATCTCGTCGCTCTAAACAAGTGTTGGTTTCCTGAAAGTTCTAAGAGTTTTATTTAAAGTCTTATACAATGGCAGCCGAAGTTGTAAGTACCTAAACTTATATTATTCAATACAGTTTCATTAACATAAATGTGTTTGAGTCTGTATAAAAAATTTTGTTGAAAATATAAATTTTCTACGACTGGATTTGTTTGAAACGTATTCTTGAATAATATTAACGACTGAATGTAAATTTAACTTTGTATTGATGCAATTTTTTTTGGACACAGGCTCCATTTTTATGAGTTAATAAGAAAAAGAACATCCTGCATCTCTTGCGTTTTTATATATTTATAAAACCCGTTAAATAAATTTTCAAAATTGCTCTAGTTAATAAATGTTTCCAAGCTTTCTTTATTTCTTTCTTATTTATCTGCTGCAACTTATTGATGGGAGATGTATAAAAACATATGTTTGAACATAAATTTTTAAACAAAAATAAATATTTTGAAGAATGTTATAAGGAAATTCAAAACTGTTATAAGAAAAATTTAGGGTCGAAAAAATATGTAGGTACCTTAATTTATTTTTAAGTATAAAATAATATTTCAAAATAGGTTTTTTATGTAACTAAAATGAAAACAAAATTCTTTTTTGTCGTGTTCTTGTGACGCTAAAATTGAATAACTATAATATATTTCACTTAAACTTAATATTAAAATTTAAGAAATTACATTCCATCCATTATTATTATTTTAGATATTATAATTACAAGAAAAAAGTATAAAAATAGCAAAAATAAAGAAAGTAAGAAAATAAAGGTTATGCTTTTAATTAGGTAATATATACATTCTTGGTTTTAACCAGCTAATGAGTATATTCCTTTATAAAAGAACCTAAATAAAAGCGAACAAAATTGTTTCTAACTAGTAGTTAAATAAATCTATCTTCATAAGTTAAATTGTACATTTACTTTGTTTCACAGTTTATTTTTTTATTAAATTTTTATTTATAGTACCTAAACTATTGTAATAGAAAAATTTCTTGTAACTTTTATTTCTAGAATATGTAAATATCGGTTTATTCAGTGTTTGGGTAACATTTATTACAAGTACTATGTTAATGAGATCTAAGACTTTAGCGAGTATTCATTTAAATTAAAGTAATATTTTCGAATTTGCTACTTTTTTTTTTAAATTAACAATGATCACGGGCAGCGTGATGAAAATGACATTTTCGGAAACTTCGTTAGTATGTAGTTAAAATAATAAAAACCGCGTAGTAAATTCATAAATATTAGTTTTGTTTCAGTAGGTACTTATTTACATACAATTTTCCGTCTATCTTATTTGCAGAAAACGCAATTGTCGATGATAGATCCGTCGCAGCTTCTACGCCCGGAGCCAACCTTCAACGACAAACCAATAGACGCCTTCCGCGACTACTCCGTCGACGAAAACGATCCCATCAAAGAACGAGTCCGCAAGACCTATTATGACATGCACACTTATGTTACTGTGGAACTCGTTAAGGGTATGTCAATTGTTATTTATTGATAGACAGACTTAATTTGAACCTATAACAAGGATTATTTTACTAATTAGCGAGAACGGATATGATTGAAATTGAAAATTACTATTAAATATGTTTTTCTTAATAAGAAAATTATATTGACAAAAAACTTCTCCTTAATATTTTGATAACTTAGTGCTTTTCATATTTCCTACATGGTATAAATTTATTTAATTCATATACTAAATGAAGAAAAACGTGAGAAGTGGCTCAAGTTCAACCACTTCAAGTCAACGGTGAAGGACGCTCTCATCAAACTGAACGAGCTTGTGGATGAATCAGATCCCGATACAGACTTGCCGAATATCGTACACGCGTTCCAGACTGCGGAGAGGATCCGAAGCGATCATCCTGATGATGACTGGTTCCAGTTGACGGGACTTATTCATGACTTAGGAAAGGTAATCGCAAAATAAACTAAAATTAACAATAGATTGGTTCATGCAGGAGCTATAATCTAAACCAAAACTTAAGACCCATAAGCCGTCACAAGGAAGTAAAGCCTTAATAACACTCTAGCTTAGCACTCAATTTCGATGACCCCGATGTCTGAAAGTGCAAATGTACCGAGTGTTATTGTTTAAACAAAATATTTATTATTTATCTTTAAAATTGACTGCTAAACTTAATCACTGGGTTGTTAAAAGTTCATAGAAAAATATTTTATAAAAAATTCCGTGACCTCTCATAAAAATGGTCAAAAGATAACATTGTGACTCCTTGAACTAACAGAAAGTCAATGGTAACTAACGTAATTCTGTTTTATGTTTGGTGTTTATGAACCATTGACTTCTGTCAGATAATATCTTTGGAATAAGAACTTCTATAATTTTTTTCCGAACAATCAAACAATAATTAAAACCTCTCATTATTAACACAGTAATTTTCTAAGCTACGTTTATTTATATATAAAATAAAAATACATAAAATTCATTTACTATCACGCGGACCTGCTTCTATTATCTTGTGACCATGAAAAATTTATTGCACCCAAACTCTTCATTAATATATTAATTTACATAAGCAGTCTTTTTTAAATCAAGGTCATGGCGTTTTACGACGAGCCGCAGTGGTGTGTTGTGGGAGACACTTTCCCCGTGGGTTGTAAATGGGCTGATTCCATCGTGTACGGACCTGAAAGCTTCAAGAATAATCCGGACACTTACAATCCTAAATACAAGTAAATTCATGCCATTTATCACTTTTCCATCTAACTGTACCGATATTAATAAGCATAATAAATAAATCATATAATAATTATCCTCTTCCATGATTTTTAAAGCACAAAATATGGCATGTATAAACCGAACTGTGGTTTGGATAACCTGCTGATATCTTGGAGCCATGATGAGTACCTTTATCAGTTCCTTAAACACAACAAGTCCACTTTGCCTGAAAAGGCGCTCTACATGATCAGGTAAGAGGAAGTTTAGTTTGTTTTATATTTATGCTCTCGTTGCACTTCAGTGGCAAATAGTAAAACTAATATTTTATTAATTTCAGATACCATTCTCTGTACCCCTGGCACGCTGGAGGAGATTACCGTCATCTGACCAATGAGAAGGACGAAGACATTTTAAAATGGGTGCTTGAATTCAAGTGAGATATTTTACTTTTTATGCTAAAGGGGGCAAACGTGCAGACGGCCTACCTAATGGAGGTAGTTACCGTCGCCCATGGACACTCAAATCATAGTTTTGCGGATGCGTTGCCACACTTGATTAGGAAAGAGGGAGAGGAAAAGGTGTAAAAGGAAAAGGGCTACCGGCGCTCTCACTTAACAAATGATATGAAATGACTATTTCACGCCGATCTTCTGCGAAAGGGTTTATTTCCAAGGTCGAACCAACCCATGTTCGAGCTGTAGTAACTTGACAACAGCTAGGCTCTACCAACTCTAAAATATATAGCAGAAATCTTTTTAAGTATAAAGTTGAATTATATCTTTTTTGTTACGTAGATAAATTTTCACGATCACTGCGTTCATTATTATTTCAATAAAAATTAAACCATAAATAGCAAAACAAATTTATTGAGTTAAGTACTACTTTCAATATACAAAGCATACAAACTATTTACTGTTAATTATAGTTGTGTTGTTATGAACTACTTTTAGTATCTAGACAAATATTTTACGCGATCAATAATAAAGTGTTTACTTTAAGATCAACTGATGAAATTTCTCGTTTAGAGCCTCATATTTCATTTAAAGGACTTAACATATCAATTTCTTTTACAGCAAATATGACCTGTACACTAAAAGTGAGAATGTACCCGATATTGAAGCTCTGTGGCCGTATTACGAGAAGCTCATTGAGAAATATATTCCCGGAGTCTGTGAATGGTAAAACTAACCATTGAGCTTCTACAAAATACAAACTTGGAACATTATTTATATATCGTTATAAACTTTGATAATTTAATCAGCGTATAATCCATGTAACTTAAATATTTATTATTATATTATTATATTCAAACTGGATACAAAAATAAGAGTGATGTCTACTGTGTATTCTTGTTTACTATTCCATGAATAAAATTGTTAACTTTTATTTTAGTTTTTTTTTTATCTATGAAATTCACGTTCAATAATAACAAAGATATCTACTATTGCATTTATGAAAGGCCAAGAGTTGAATAGAATTTGGTTACTCAATAATTCAATTTGGTGTGGTAAAAACACTTAAGTTTACTTGTTACATGTGATAATAATAAACATGTCTGGCATTTATTTGTTTTGTATAATTTGTACTCATACTGCTTTCTTCATGGATTCATAGGTTAAAATTTAACACGTCTATGGTTAATACAAGGATTGTCACTTTTTTTAAAACTGTCAATCAGGCAAATTATTAAAAAATTTGGATGTCTTTGCATGAATAATAGATGTATATAGATCTTAATCCGAATACTCCTTTTTTACGGTCAGTTTATGCATGTCTTGACCCATAGGCAATGCACGTTTCGGGCCCTCCCCACCCTCTTCTAGCTGGTTATGTGGACCTAAATCTTTTAAGAGGTGGAAGTTGACATCATTCCTGACTGATTTGACTAGAGAAACTCGTATCCTAAACTTAAGCGTTCTCAAGTGATTGGCCTTTCAATTTGTTTTATAAAAATTACCGATTTTTTATCGATTGCCCTTTTTTTTCTCAACTTTTTTTTTATGTTATATATATGTACAAGATTACTTGCTTTATTATTTTAAAAAATACACTGTAAGTAACTATACAAACTGAGTCGTAGTAGAGAGTCAATTGTTAAGAGATATAAATAAATTAAAAAAAGTTAATTTTTCTTTCTAAGATATTTAAAATAAAGTCTATGATAGATTTACTGCAGATGTACTATAAACTGTCTACTGATCTTCAGCTGTCCGATAAGGTATACCATGCTAGGGTATTGTTAGGATTTCGAAGAAAACTTGACGAATCTCGTACTTGGATGAGTCTAAATTCGATCAAGGCGGGATAAGTAGTTATCATAACGCGTATTATTGTGCCCCAAAATATCAATAAATTCCAATTTAAAAAGGATAAATAGTTCACAGATACGTTTCAGTCTTAACGTGTGGGTGGGAATAATTTCCAACTATTTGATTGAACCTTACTTTCTACCTCAAAATTTGGATGGTGAGAACTATGAAAAAATTATGAGACAAGATTTATATACATCTGTCATAGCATTTTCTTTTTATTATCTGGCAAAAAAAATTACTATTTCAAATTTATTTATTTCTCTTAACAATTGACTGTCTACTACGATTGAGTTGGTATAGTTACTTACCGTTTTATGGTTTAAAATTATAAAGCAACTAATCTTCTACATACAAATAGCAAAAAAAAAAACACAAAATTTAAACAAAAAACACAAAAAAGGGGCATCGACAAAGAAATCGGTAATTTTTATAAACGAAAATCTAATTTCCTAGTCAAATCGGTCAGAAATTATGTAAACTACCACCTCATATAGAATAAGTCGACTTAACCTGTAAGCCTGCATACTTCACGCATAACACAACATAACAAATTCATTCATAATTACGCTGTTTTTACTACTACCTACTATCTTGGTATGTATATAACTACATGATTCAATAAAATCATTAAATCAACAGAAAATAACATAATATTTGCGATTTTATATTAAAACTCATACTATACTGGTAAGCTTCTATATAAACTCTTTTTACTACTACAATACTAACTTTTTTTAATACAAAATCGTTCAATACATGAAGAAGTCAAAGTTAAATATCCTTTTATCCGGAATTTCAATATTTTTTTTACTTTTTATGAAACAGAATTTTTTCTTTCCGGGGCTCCTAATATATGTGCCTAATTTATAAAACGGTCCTACTTTTAATTATTGTCTCAATAAATATTAAAAATATGTGAAATAAAACAAGTCTCTGTAATACGAATTTCAACATATGTATTTCAAGAAAGTGATAAATACAACTGTGGTAATCATCTTCATATAAGTTGTTTACAATTTGAAATAGGTCTTGAATATTTTGCATCACAAAACTATGTAATCCTTTATGGAGCCTACAACTACACTGTAAATTTTTCTTACAATAGATTCTAAATGGTGTAACAGTAACGGAAAATAAAATATAGTCATTAAAAACATCACATTTATTATACACATACATATGTTTTGTGCAAAAATGCAACATTGACACAAATGTACCCAATCGTTCAGAAAGAAACAAAGTCATTATCCGTTCATTATACTCCAAGCTTTGTTTTCTTGGAAACAAACAAGAAACATTCGAATTAGAAAAAAATTGAACAAAATATATACATTCTTTCAAAATCAAAAAAATATAAAAATGTCTATTAAAAATTCATCCTTAGACTTCAAAATTTACTCTAAACTACTAAATCTACTCGCCACAACAGATGACGCCACTAGTGAGCTGTTACATTACTAAATTTCTACAACCCTTACAGAATATAATATGTATATACATACAATCATGAAGTCGGGCTGTAGCAAGTACTAAATCTTTATCTCGTCGAAGTTAACAGAATCTTAGAATATTTTCTAATTGATTTTATTTATGCATTGAAACAACAATGATATAAATAACATTCTTGTTTAATTTAATTTAATATATCTTTGTTGTGTTGAAAAGATTGAAATAGATAAAATATCATGAGCTATGTACATTAAAGTTACTCAAAAAAAGAATACAAAATAAAAATATATATTTATGTAAAAAATACATATATATATATATATATATATATATATATATATATATATATATTCCCGTCAATCGCAATTACAATAAGCAATAAATGAAACTTAGTCACAAAAATATAGTTTCAGTAATATAATAATAATAATGATGATGATTCTATATTAATATTTGAATTTCTTTAAATTTATTAACAAGCATTTGTCTACGTGTATGTAATTTACAGCAACCATGAATTTTTGAATGTCTTAATTTGATTTCCCAGCTACGGTTTGTTCCGCATTGTTGTCACTTAAGCCGGAGTCATTATTACTATCGCTGGACCACTCTCCCTCGCTGTACTCTCTATCTCTCTTTATGCTCTTCATACTTTTCTCTCCATCGGAATTATCTTTTATTAAAAGCTTCTCCTCTCTTAATCTTAGTTCTTTTGTGGGGGACGAGTTCCTTAGCTCCTTGAGTGTGTTCGTTATATCGATGTTAATTTGCTGTGGCTTTTCACCTATCTCTGTGTCTCTCGTTTTTTTCTGGCTTTTAGAGGAATGGCTTTTCTCTTTCCTTCTCTTCTTCTTTTTGGAACTGCAATGAAGTTTATAATATAATAGCTTAGTTTGTGTAACTTCAATTTGACTTCTTTTAAACTGTTAGTGTATTGTGTATATGATCAAAATCTTATTGATCTTACCCTGGTCCATCTGAGTCTTCCTCTTCTGAAGACCTGTCAAAAAATAATAATTAATGAAGTTACATTTATAAAATAGTCAATGATACTTTTGGATAGATAGGGTTTTTTAACAAACCTATTCTTCCTTCTTTTGTTTTTCTTGTATCTGTCGGATTCTTCTTCATAATCTGTGGAAGATATGATATTATCGATAAGAAAACTTTTTTTTATTATTAATATTGAATTATCATTAAACAATCATAAACCTCTTTTATCTCGTTGCCGTCGTTTCTCTCTTCGCTTCTTCTTTTCGTCTTCCTCGTTTTTCTTTTTGTACAATGATTCTAATGTGTCAACCTAAATGTTAAAAATAAGTAATATATAACACATTGTTCACGTAGAATACCAAATTAAGGTTATTTAGTAAGTTGTCGGTATTACAATTTACAGAATTTACAGGATTGTAACAAAATTCACTGCGGAGGTGATAAGTTAATAATAATATAAAAGTAATTCTAACAAGTAATTATGAATCTCCATCAACGAAATCGATCAAATTAAAAAGTAATAAATTTTATTGTCAAGAGATTAGTAAAAGTGTTTTGTCTTCTCAGTAGATAAGAAAAATGTGTGAAGAGGAATATTCAAATATTCAGATGTTTTGATGAAGCTGTATATGGCACATACCATGGCGCTGGCTAGTGAGGAGTGCGGTAGAGTAGCGGTCGGTGGGCGAGGGTTGCGGTCGGTCCCGTGGCTAGTCCTCGTGCGGGAGGAGGACACACGTCGGAGGAACTCCGCCGCACGGCGACGACGCTGCTGCTGCTTGCAACGATCCGCCTCCGTCTCTTCGCCTTTAAACAATTCATTCATATATATAGTGTAACAAAATAATAGTAGTGTCAATACATTTCAGTGTCATTGCTGTGAGTTAAAACCTCGGAGTAATATTTTTGATAACTCGATTTTATCTATATGTAAGTAAGTAAGTAAATATTGTATTGTATTATATAAACTTTAAATTTATTTCTGTCTGTAATAACATACCTCTGGAGTCGGATTGCTCGCCGGTCAAATCAATCATTTCATCAGAATTATCTTCTAATGATATAATTTCTGTTTCTATGGCGTCTTTATATTTCTTTCTTTTTCCATCCCTGTCACTCTCTCTGTCTCTCTTTCTCTCGCGTTCTTTGTCTCTGTCATCATTTCTCCGATCGGATCTTCTCGATTCCCTATCATTTCTTGATCTATAATCCTTTTTTCGATCTCTAGATTTCCTTTTATCTCTAGGGCTCCTGTCTCTAGGACTTTTATCCCTAGGACTCTTATCTTTAGGGCTCTTATCTTTAGGACTCTTTTCTTTAGGACTCCTTTCTTTAGGACTCCTTTCTTTAGGACTCTTATCCCTGGGACTCTTATCTTTTTCTTTGGCCCGTTCGACAACTTTTTTTTCCGGCGAATTCTCCTTTTTAATTTCAGCAGGGGGCTGTAAGACATTTTCTGTAATTTTTTCACCTACTTGAGGAACAACCGCTTCCTTAGGATTCTCACTGACTTCAGTAATTGCTTTGCCAATGTTGCAAGGTTCATATGTTTTCACTAAAGGCAGATTGTTGGCCTGTACTGCTTCCATTTTGTATACAACAATAGGCGGAATACTGTTACTGTTGTTAGTGAGATGTGTCTGCGGTATATTAGTGACTGGCACTTCCTTAGGTGCTTCACGTTTATCGGCTTCTTTATTTTCTTCCTCACCATCTGTGCTCGACTCGTATGGAAGTGCTGGCTTCGGGAGAATCGGTTCCGGTTCCTTATGTTTCTTTATTGAAAACGACACGGGGATTGCTAAAAAAATATATAATTGTTAACATTACACACAGATAAAAAATATTAATAAGTAAAAATCTAACCAACCTTTATCAATTTCGTTTTTATCCTTTCCATTTGGGACACCTCTTTTCTCAAGCATCAATTTCTTGTAGTATGGATGATATATATTACTGTCATCTAAGAATGTGAATCTCGGATCGTTTTTAGACCGAACAATTTTTTCGAACTCGTCACCGTTCCGCGCTACGTATGCCGCCATCTTGTCTATGACCACATGAATATCGTTCGGTGGAACTAACACATTGTCTTTGCTTCCTTGCTTAGAATTCTCTTCTGATTCTAAAATTAATCAAGTATTTTATAGCATCATATCAAATTTTTTTTATACCATTGATTTGTATAGCCAATAGACAACAAACTTAAACTGTGGTTATCTAAATGATAATGAATTTTGCATTAAATTACCTGATTCTTCGCTTTCACTGTCCGTGTTGTAGTTCTTCATAAGACTTAAACCGGTGGATTCCGTTGGAGATATGGTCGGTGCTGGTTTTTCAACTGTCGTCTGTGGCGTGTGTGCTTGTGTCTGTGGTTGTGTTAGATGAGCCATATACTGTGTGTAGTACGCTGCATACTGATGATGTTGCACAGTTTGAGGAATCGGTGGAACTGAAACAATTATAATATTTATTGAATGAAATTAAAAAAAAAAAAACAAATCTACAATAATTAAATGTTCAATTATGCTTTAGAACCTCATTAGTGTATTTTTAATCTTAATAAAGTAGATGACATTGACAGCATGTTTATTTTGATAACAGTATCTAATAAAACCAAAATTATAAGGACAGGACAATAAGTTTAATCAACTTTATACTTTGCAAAGCACATGTACATGTTTGTAGAGCAAGATTAGTTTGAAAATTTTCATAATATTGCTTATTCTAAGAATGTTCAGCTTAAGATATAGCAAGCAAGTATGATCAATGTATATGTATATTACCTGGTTCTCCTCTATTGTACATGACCGGTGCCTTCATGATATCAGCCCTTGGTAGCACAGGTTCAGTTCCCGGGGGCGCCACCTCGCCAGGTGCCAGGTCGGAGTACTCATCCAATGTCTCGCCCCTCATTTTTGATATCAGTAAAGTATAGTCACAATCTGCAGACGGCCTGTAGTGAATGCTCGGTATCGAAGGAGCCTGGAAAATTAAAATGTGTGAAATAAGAAAATTTCTGTCAATGGTAGTACAATATTAGGCACTATCATACAGTTTTCTGTTTTGTATTAAGGTTGAAATATCTTTTATTGTAACAAAAAATAAAATACCTAAGTGTGTATAAATTTTGTGTAAAAACTATACATTTATGTATTTTTATCTAAGGTATCTGTGACTAAATATAATGTTCGGAATAATATCTTGGAATTTCATTTTCAAGGTCATAATTTTCAACCTATAATTTAGCTGAAAACAAGATACTGGAATTAATTTTTTTTCATGCACTAGTACAATGTTTGTCTATCTCAAATTAAAGAGCTTAATGAGATATATATATATATATATAGTTCATTTCAATAGAAATGAACAATCTTGTAAGCAAACGTGATCACCTGATATTGACAGAGACTTGTCTATGCCCCTAGTGATGTGAGCACTCTTTAAGATACTTCAATCTTAATTATTATATTTATATAATTACTTGAATTTATTCATGTTTTATTAAGTAGTTATTAAATGTTATTTATATGTTCATAGTTACTATAGGATAGTAGAGTAAAGAGAACACAAATTTACCTATCTTTATAAATGAAATCCAATCATAAGCAATAACAAATTTCACCACTTAAAGGCCGATGCCGCGAACTATCCCCGCACATAAACGTTACAACAAAAACAGAATTGTGATGAATACACAAAGTCATTAAACTTCAAACAGCTTTATGAAAGCAGATTAAGAAAAAAGGTTTATTGTATACTTTTTAATGCTATTTATCTTAAGTTCCGCGTGCTAAAGACCAGGAAAAAAATGCAATTTTACTATTCTGGTTTAGCTGATGTTTATTACAGCCTGTTGAATACACTATGGTGTTTGTTATAGTCAGTTTTTTTAATATTTGTGAGTTGCTTATAGTTCAAATAATAATTGTTACAAATGTTTATTATATATTTATCTTTACAACACTGACTTTTCAAACACATATAGACTTTGATGAGTAAAAAAGGATCGTGTCAATTTGACAAAACAAAAGCAATACATTATCTTGTTCAAAATAAAATTATAAAATAAACATATTTACACAGTTGTATAATGATGAAAAGATAGTTGAAACTGTGGTGGGTTCATTGAGATGAAATTATTATCCTGATAGGTCCTGACTGACATTCAATTGTACGTAAGAATGGAGCAATTGTGGTCAATCACTTTGATTACAAGATTGCCAATCTCTATTGAAATGAACTATCTATATATAGAAACATGTATTTTTAGTATAATTTTACTCACCGATTCTATAACAGTTGATGCTAAGCTTGGATGAAGGTACTCCTCATTTGTTTCATGTTTTTCTGAAATTCAGCAGATTATTATGAAATAGGAGACAATTTGTTGCCAATTTAAAAACTTAATTTGTTATTGCTTAATAATTTTTTTTAATATATACGGATCTGACAGCAAAACTTGCACAACAATTGGTCTAATATTCTGAACATGTCACAACATGCTATGGGTGTAAAAGCTTTATTTTGATATTTTAAGCTAAACAAAAAACAGTTATTTTTGTACTTCAAAAATTCAGTACTTTCAATTTATGCCATTAATAAGATAAAATCTGATGTACCTTCAACAACCTCTGCCTTCTCCGGCCACTTTCCAGCTTTGACCAATGCTATAAGGGTCGTGTAGTAGGGATGTAGTGATGAATCTTTGTTGAGAAATTGAAATTGGGGATTGTCACCCTGTTTGGCCTTAATAAGAATTTCCATTTGGGTACCTTGATGTGCTATAAACTTGGCTGTCTTTTCAATAATTGCATTTTGCTTCTGTGTTGGAGGCTAAAACAGTAAAGTAATTTATTTGATTTAACTCAACCTTTTCATTAATATAAATGATTCACAAGAAAATGAGAGATTTATTTTAACAAGCTATAATCATATGTGTCTATTTAAACTTAATTATTGACTTACAAATTCTGTATTTGAAGGCAGCAGTTCTTTAAATGAAGCTGTAGGTTCAAAGGGCTCTTCAATTTCTACTGGAGGTTCAGGAGGTGTTTCAGCTGGAGCGTCATAGTTGAAGCCGACTTGACCATAACCTGCTGCATGGAGCCGTTTAAGCTCTTCCTCTATATATAAAAAGAATATTAGCTTATAACCATTAATAGTATATTAGTGATTTTTTATGAGGCTAAGGGTTTTAATTATGAAGTTATGTTGCATGTATATTATGTTATAAAAGAGAAAAAGTGAAGGTTAATTTATTTAAAATTAATACCCTTATACATTTCTTCCTCATCTTCATCAGTATGTAGGGCCCGGTATCTCTCCTCATCACAGAGCTGTTCCACATCCTGTTCAGATCTGGAAAGCTCCACACGCCAGTCGAAGCCACCAGGTGGAGCTTCTAAGGACACCAAATCATGGAGGGCCCCTCTTGCGTCATACCTGCCAACATAAATTTCAGCATAAATTCCAAGCCTTGGTTGTTAACATAGATACAATAGAAAATTTATAAAATATCCTTAACTATCCATTTATCCTTAATGTATACATGTATAACATTATGAATAAATCAGACATCAATAATATTTTATTCATTTTCATAGCTCTGTAGTATACCTAAAATACTAAGGAATTTCATATACTCAGTGTGATTGTATTTCAAATTTTGTTTGGCTGCCGTTACAGATGTATCTTATTAGTGACATCCTCTACCACTTATAAACTAAGACTTAAACATCACATCAGTTTTTCATATTGAACGTCGACATGGTAAATCACATTTATCATACATACGCAAGGGTACCTTTATAGGTTATACATACCACCGCTGGACGTCACCATAACTTTATGCATAGCAGCGACGCTCACGCGACAGCAGTGCGCCCTCCACGCCTGGCCACAACATTCAACATTTTCTGCGAATACTTAGCATCTTCCGAAAAATTAATATTTTCTGATTATTTACTGTACTTTTAAAACTTTAGCGCCACAGTTAGCAGTCTTATAGTTAAAAACATATCGAACCTGTCGATTTTCAAAGTTTCATCCCCCATCCACGGAATGAGATGCTTTCCTTGGTCAATGTGCAGAGCTTTATCATCATCCCTGAACAGTTTGCACGAATACCCGAACACGAATAACTCTTCTTTCTTCTCTCTGCTTGCATCACTCTTTCTTAGTATACCAGTTTCATTGTGATTTCCAGTCCATTTCAGAGACATTTTAACAACAAAATAATATTTCCACCAAATTATAATGCAATATTCACTTTAATTTCAAAACAGCAGAACGATCAACAACAAAAACTTCAACCGGCCATTTGCTTTTTGTCGTTGTCACAGAAATCAATGACATTTATTCATTATTGATCTTTTCTACCTTACCTTGCCACTGCAATATTCTATCAATCATTTTATTAAACATAGTTTATAAATCAAAATATTACAGTTATCTAAAATTCATTCCATTATACTGGCAGTGACTGGGGGATTTATATATAAATATCCACGAATTTTAATTATTTATCTAGCTTACAACCTAATTTATAATTTTTTAGGGTAATTTAGTTTATTAGTGCACTTATGAATATTACCTTATTTATATGCAATATATAAAAATACTTTAGCAAAAACTGAAATTAAGAAACTTTATTGAAGCAAAGAATGCCGTTACACAGAAAAAAAATAAAATAGTGGCAACTGGATATAAGCCCAACAAATTAAAACTAGCAACTTGTAAGGAACAAATGTTTCTCGTTATTATCTTTCAGATTTGTTCTTATAATACAGACCCAAAAGGCATATGGCGGACGTTTTATATATTTTTGCATCGAAAACTGATAAATTCTTTTAGTTATGAACATCTTGTGATCGCTAGAAAGTATTTGTTAACAGTAGCTTTTAAACGTTAGTTGTTAATGTGTAAATAAGTTTATTTTACCTAGATTCTTGTACATATTGATAATATTTTCGTGCGTGGACGTTTTTATCCGTATTGTTTAGTGAAAAACGAAAAGTCTGTGATATAAACAATACCTAGTTGATTGATATAATTTTGTAAATATTGTAAAGTTATTTAGGAATATTAGTAGTTTTAATATATTGAAAGAAGACTGAAACTGTGTGCGATTGCAAGCTATGTCAGCTGTGAACCTATTGTCTTCATTGAAAGAAAATCCAACGGACGAAAGCCAGACGAATGGCTCTAACCAATCAGGTACATAATTAAAGTTTTTAACCGCCTTCCGTCTTCATTGTGTTTTTAAAAGTACCTTCCAATTTCAATCTAATTCACTATTGATCTCGTTCTAATTCTAGAAATGCTATGCTTTAGTGTCCTAATTAGATACTTATATGGCGTACTAAAATTCAATGAAACAAAGAATAATCGATAACGCAGATTATTTTAAAGTAGTTTCCTCCCATCATATATATCCCTGAAAATTATTGATATCATTGTAATTAAGTCCTAATAATAAAGCTTGATTTCTAAGCAGTAACTTGTCATTTGGAACTTTTTTTTGGCTATTAACTGACTGAAAACTGACAACATAGAATAAAGTAACACATAGTTTTTTTAAATATTCATGTAATGATAATAATGTAATGACATAGTTTATTCTTTAAATAATGAAATTAGGTTAAGTACTCTACATCTGACTTTGTCCATATACTATTTTAATGTTTTCTTATAAGTTTTTATTTCACAAGTATATTATTTTTAGAAATACAGATATTGTACAATAACAGTGGTTTTTGAAATATTACCCTCATTAAATATTGTAGGCTATTCTGACTTGCTACATATATTTTGGAAACCACATTTTATGCTGTGTTCAGCATAATGTTTTAACCTACGCTATGCTATGCTCTGCAATTTTTTGCTATGCTGTGATTAAAATTGAAAGACTATTGTTTGAAAATATCCGTTTCACCTATGCTTATTTTTATTGCAAGCTATCAATACGTAGACATGTCGAACACTATCTAAATTAGTTGTGTTTGAAAACTGAATGGGTTTTGATGCTCTCATTGTATTATGTTTGCAGGTTAAAATTTTTGTAATTATATAGGTTATGTAACATCACAACACGTCTGTAACTATACGGAATGGGAAGGAAACGAATAGTACGGACAGTAAGTTAAGAATATTAAGTAAGACATGTACAAAGCATTTTTATGCCTGATATGTTTAAAATGTTTATATTCCATAAATTGAGAAGATAAATATGAAATTAAGATGTTTTGTTACATTTATAATGAATCTTTATTTTTATCAGTGGCACTACATCTGTACTTGGTGGAAAAAGAACTTTTTTGGCTTTAAAATATATTTTTCTAGTCCGTTTTACAGTATCATTACTAATAAAACATTTTGAAGCAGGAAAACACATTTTATCCATTGTAAATAAACATGCCAACATAATTATCCAATTAAGCAATTTACAAACAAAAATGCATATATTCAGATTTTATAATTACTCAGAAAGTTTTGTGAAGTTAAGTGAACTGAAATGACATAATAATAAAAGTTTTTTTTGGTTTCTCCATATCTTAGCATTTATCAAAACTGGAGTAATTTAATTTATAAGCATGTAATTCAACAAATATTCTTTAAAACATTATTTCATATAAAAAATAATATTTTATTAATGTTATAAATATGAAAGTTTCGATGAATGGACCAGGAAAGAATAGAAATTTGTCCTATGAAATACAAGCAAATTGTCAACCGAAAGTTAAATATAGCTAAAGATTTATATGGCAAATTCACATATGTTTTGAGTATGAGTTGATAAATCAATAAGAATAAAATTTTTAATGAGTTTACTGATATATTCAAACACGTGGAATAAAATGCAGCCCTTGCCACTAAAACCTATACTCCAGCTGTGTTACCTTTAATATGAGCTGTATTTAACTCACTACAGCTAAGTTTTACTGCCTAGAAATATGGTAACTTTGCAAAAACCAAGATGAAAAGATAGATACTCATATACTTTCTATTATAATGCATGAAAAAATGTTCTTTTGACTGTAACGTTTTGTCTTTTGACTGTTTACAGAAATTGATAAACAATAAATTATTGATAGCTTGTTCCGGTCAGTTATAAATTTAATTATAAACATATTAAAATGAAAAATATTTCATGAAAAGCAATTCTAATGAGTATATTTTATGTTCATATTACATTAACTGAATTTTGCGCCACTCCGAATAACTGTAATAGCATTTTGTAAAGATCTTTATGGTGTTATGTTGAACACAGATGCCCTAGATGTTGTGTTACTGAACAATAACTTGCTTCATTCAATATCCCCTAGCTGTTTGCAAATAGGGTGCGGAGGTTGAAGGTCACCATCCCCTTTGCTTATATATTTATAGACTAGATACCTTTGAATGCCATGTTTATAATGTTACTCAAGGTAACATGGTTTTATTACAAATTAGCCTTCATCCATTTTATTTTTCATTTGTATGTGTTTATGTGCAGCTGCTATATTTTTAATACCATTTTTTTCATCTGCCATGTTTGTGTTTCAGCTATATACAAGTATCGAATTTTTATTGTGTATTTAGCGTAATATGATATGCATATAAAATATAACGTTCTTGTATATTCATTTGGTAAGCAAACAAATTCAAAGAACAGTTTTAAAATATATATTTATTGGCGAATTCTGAATATTGGCGATTTTTATAGAGACATTAATATATTCTAAGTCATTTCCATGTATTAGGTGATGTTAAGTAGTTTCTTAATATAAATATTTCCTCAACTTATTAGGTATGTTTTTTTTTCGTATTCTTGTTCGTAACTGTATTTTACAGTTAGATTTTTTGATGTTTTTTATCAATGGGTCACAAGCTAGTATTTTTACAAGCTTTTGTTTAATATAAAATGTTTATGTTAAATACATTCATATATCGGGGTCAAATTATTGCATCCAGAATATAAAGCAGTTATCCCCGATGTGTTGAAAGGAATTCTTTTTCTATACACGTTTAGTTCGTATCACAAAGGCGATGTCAGCTAAATGACGTCAACATAACGGCCTAAGATGACCGCTCATTTATTTTTCATGCACTCGTGTTCTACAAATTTCTTCATTTTTGTTTCCTATAAACAAAAATATATTTCGTGTTACAAGCGCTTGTTTCATATTAATAATAATAAATTGTAGCCATTTTTTAATAATAATAATATTTTTAGTTTTTGTGAATGTTTGTTTTCATTACTACCATAAGTAGTTATGTTCAGTTTTAACGGTAAGGAACAAAGACAGACATAATATAATAACTTTTTTTTAAATATTATGTCTCTTTATAAATTAATTATGGAAAGCATTTCATAATCTCAGTAACTAAATAGTTTGATTTGTTGAAATGAAAAACCAGTGTGACAAATAAATTTACCACAGATTTTCTGAATGTACTTCCCTCTAAATCTTAGAACATATTAAACGTGTCGTGTCTATCGTTACTATCATTAAATGTAGGTAGGTATAATATCAACAAGTTGAATATTGAATTTCTGTTTTCTGATAAAATTGATCCCAATGGAGGGTAGTTTCGTATGCAACTCTAACGGAACGACCAAAGCCGCGTTTATCCCAGTCTTTGAGACGTAACTGTTGAAAGCAGGAGTCTGCTATAGTGTTTTGCGATAACTTCGTGATTTTTCCTGACAATTATTTCATCTCGTCTTGTCGCGAGTGTTACTACGTAGTTTCAGAGCGCTGGCAGCTTTTTTATACGTACAAATCGCGAATCGTTGCGTCTCTCTGACAATCCTAGCTTTTTTAATATTTAGAATTATTCATATATAGTAAAAATTAATCGTTAATAATTTACTTTTATATTTTAAAAATATATCTATACATATACGTCTAGTTGAGATTCTATTAGTTTAAATATATTGTGCGCCATTTTGTTTCGTGGCACGTTTCCGTAATGGTGAACAATGTCGAAGTTGAGGTGACTAAGAAGTCACGGAGACAACGGCGACGGGCTGGTAGTCGAGCTTCTAAACGTCGCGCGAAGAAATCGGCTGTCCTGCCCACGGTGACTGTGATGTCACTAGAGATAGTGTCACCAGTAAAATGTGCGGTTCACACATTCCTACTCAAGTATCAAAGCGCGCTAAGAAAGGTGCCGTCACAACTACCGCCAAAAGTACACGCCGGCCCGCCGACGAAACGGGTGAAGCGTGTGTCGTGGCGTAAGTTGGACATTAGTAACGGTCACCTTGTGATGACAATGTAACGAACTCATCAACTGATTATTGTTATTAGAAATTTAATCGTTTGTAATACACTATCGATCTATGCATACTCCGCACAATGGATATTTATGGAAGCCATAGGTTTCAATAAGGTTTTTTTTTTTTGCTGTCAATGTTTGTGTTTTTTTCTTTTTAATTTTGATTCAATATTGACAGGTCACGAAGAAAGCGGCGGGTCAGGCGGCGGCGATCCCGCTGTGCTGGCTGTGGGTCCCTCCCGTCGGCCCCTCACTTATACGCGGGACCAACTTATGCGACTGCGGCACTCGCCGCTCGTCAAGCAGGGACTGGAGAATGCATTCGCCGGGAACGATCACCTTGCTCTGTATGTTACCTTATTTCTTATTCAAATATCTATTTCATATTTAAAACGTTACACTAATCTATGTTGTCTTTCAGCGTGCTGAAGAAAAGATCGGAATCTCCAGCCGGTGATGACAAGGGAGCTAAGGGAGATGCGCCGGTTGAAAACCATAAGGTACGTCATGAAATATCACATTCATCTCGTGATTTCTTTCTACATTGGTGATTTGGGTTGGGTTACATTAGTGATTGAACAATCTTCATAGTATTTATTTTACTTAGGTCTAGACAAAAATATTATATATTCGACCAATCTGTGATCGAAGCAAACAATGTGTCACAATAAAATTTATTATAAATCCTTAGGATATGAAGCATTGGTGTATAATAAAAATGTCTGCGAGAAATATTTTATTTGTAATATATTCCGTCAGGGTGTTTACGGGCGTGATCGCGAGCGTCGTTCGGCGGATCCGCGCGAGCGCGTTCGTAAGGAGAGCGAGCCGAGTACCGGCATTGTGTTATCACCTCAGAGGAGATCCTTCACGTCCGGATGTGGAGCCCCAGCGGCCGCGGCACCGCCACCCCACGTGGCTCGGACCAGACCCGACTCGCCGCTATCCACACACCCACCCGCACTCAAAACGGAACAGGGTTAGCCGTCGTCACTCAGTACTTACACATAACGCAAATTTTGTACCACAAACCCATAACCTATATGGCAATATGTAAATTGTGTCAAGATTCAATTAAGTTTGAAGACATGAAAAAAGTTAATACATTCAGTTACATCGAAATTACTTATGTTTTAAATTCGTATGTACTTATGTACAACTTGTTTTGGTCACTGCTTTATCATTCGTGTTGAATACGTGATTTGATAAAGTATGAACTTCAAATGTATATAAAATTATGTATTAATGTGACCTAAATTACACTGGCAAAAAAGGTGATGTGTTCTTTGAGATTTATCACACATTGTATATTTTGCCAACAGTGTAAGATCATGATTTTTTTTTATGAAAAGTAAAATCGTGTTGTCTTCCTAAAATAAAAGAACAATATTAAACAATCTTTTGTATGCAGCTGGTCGCCGTATCGGCTCTGGTCGTATAATGGTGCGCGACATGCCCCCTGGGCAGTGGGAGGAGAACGAGTACCGCGGCGAACGGAACGAGCGAAACGAACGAACTGAGCGTAACGAGCGGCACGAGAGACACGAGCGTAATGAGCGACATGATCGAAACGAACGACACGACCGGACTGAGCGACACGACCGTAATGAGCGACACGAACGGACTGAGCGTCACGAACGTAACGAGCGACATGAACGTAACGAGCGACACGAGCGAAACGAGCGACACGAGCGGAACGAACCCTACCGTCCGCCGCGAGACCGCGAGCGCGACAGAGATGACAGGCGGACTAACTCTGATCGGTGAGACATAATAATACATAGTACACTTGATCAATTAAAAGCATTATGTATGTGAGTGAAATAGTTCTAAAGATATACTCACCTTTTTTTATGAATTCGTATTTGAACTAACCAGAGTCCATGTAAATTATATAATTGATGTAGATATATAATGGCTCAATTGAATGACTTTAATATGACAATTTTTGTAGGTTTGATCGACGCTCCTTCAACCGAGATTCCTACTCCTCTGAGATCAAGAGGGAAAGGGACGATCGATTTAACAACGAGAAACGGGATCGGTGAGTTATATATAGATTATACATACATATACATTATATATAACTGTCTGTTTGTATTGACAAGAAGCAATACATACGTTTATATATATATATGTGTCTATTTGAATTATGTTTATGTGTGAAGCGTGTGGTTTAGGTATGGTTGTAATTTAAAAATTTGGGCCCATTTAATGAAAAAAGAAAGATTCACCGTGAGCTATATATAATAAATATGTAAAAAGTAAATAGCTTGTTATCCTATAATTTACACTTATTCAATATTATTTTTCTATAAAATTTCGTATAAATTTATTTTTAATTTAAACGTGTACATTTATTACAGGGAGGACAACCGTAGATCAGGTGGTCGCTTTTCTCAACGACGGTTTGAGAAGGAAGATGAACCAGAATGGTATGTTAGACTTATATACTAGAAGCAGAAAAGCTTATCAGAGTAGCGACACACTACTAGAGTGGATCCATTCGACGAGATGAAACAGGAAGATATTACAACTATTATTAACATATAAGTCTTGGAAGGTCCAAAGTCAAGAACAACTGTAATGAAAAATTTCCACTAATATATTATGTCTGGAGCACCAAAAATGAGGAATAAGTAATAGCCGGTGTAAAAATAAAGTGTAAACATTAACAAAGGAGATGTAATTTATGTGTCGTGGATGATTTCAGTTTAATATTGCAAGAAAAGCCAGTATCAAATGTATGTATGTAAATAATGTTTTAGGTTTAGCGGCGGACCGACGTCCCAGTTGGAGACGATCGAGCTGCGTGGTTTTGACGAGCCGAGTAAGAATGAACGGGGCGCGGAAGAAGGACGGAACAACGACACGGTTAGTACATACATACAGTATATAGTACATTGAAATAATAAAATTTTCACATAATAATAATTATCGTATGTCCTTTTTTGTTTATGTCAAGGACCTATGTATATTGTTATATCCTCAAAATCGGCCATGTTATGTAGAAAAAAAGTATGTATAACAACATAATTAGTTCACCATTCATTTAACTATGTTATATATTATTCTTATATATTTTTTTATTCCGCAGGCATGGCCCGGTCCACCGAGATCACCAGATCGTTGGAGGGGACCGTCTCCTAACAAAAACACGGTACATTTTATATTGGGTTATTAGATATAATAAATTTTCAGTAAAATGTGATATTCTGTAGGAGTTACACATATGTATTTATTGGTCAAAACAATTATGATAATGGAATGGAATATTTTTTTTTATCGCATACGGCACAAACCACTTTCTGATAGGCAAGTTTTTTTTTTAATTTATGTGCATATTTCACATCAAGCAATTTAGCAAATTTATTAGATGTTTAAATATATATTTTGTACCAAATATTACTCTGTAAATATTTAGAAGACATTTAAATTGGTTGTTATTATTCAATGGAATGCGTGCAAACGGATTTCTGTAACACACAATAAATTTTATGAGACTGGCTCGTATCACTGGTGACCGTGAACGATGATGTGTCAAGATATATGACAAAGAGCAAACGATGAAAGATACTTGTCAAAATGAGGTGTCTGTTTATAATAATCATATATTTAATATTATAACAATGATATCGTCTTAAAATGCAAACTTTATGATTTTTTTCTTAATTTAATTGTTCCCTTTGTTTTATTAGGACAAGGATTCTGGTGTGGAGAGTAAGAGTGAGGAGACAGTGGCACCAGAGCCGGACTTCAATCTAGACGAATTCCTTAAATTCGACTCAATACCGGAAGTACTTACTGTAAGTATGGCAATGTTTACATTGAACATAATTTTCCCAAAAAAACAATACAAATAAAATTGAATGAAGCGATAATATTTTATGAATATTATAAATGTGGTTATTGAAATTTAAAATATTTACGATTAATTATATAATAAATATAGGCTATTCATTATATGTTATGTATAGAAACCTATCCACACACACACACACACCCACACACACAAATAAACGTAAATAATAATACAATTTACCTTTCATGTCAATCGTAATACGTATAGTATAATAATTTATATATATTTTTAGAATGGCACCAGCGAGGCTGAAGGCAGTCGCTTCAGTCGTTGGTTCCGTCGCGACTCTCCGCCGGCCGACAGACATACTGACAGGCATTATGAGAGACTTATGCATAACATGATAGACGGTGTGTATATCAATAAATACAAAATAAAAGTTCTCATCAAATTATTGCGACTATAATATTCTTAACGTCATAAAATATTATTCAACTTGCTTGACGTTTCAGAGGTTTGTAAGCAATTAATATATAAAAATGTCCTTCTTAGATCTGGACAACTCTACTCGCGAGACGACTCCTGCTTCTGGCGTACCTACCACCACAGCGCCATCTCTGCTGGAACTGCTGAGAAGAGCTGGGGCCGAGGCTGATCCTCGACCTGGTAAATATTGTATAATTAAAACATTAGATTTTGTTACCTCTACTACATTGACGAAATAGTAATTCACTATAATAAATAATAAGATACAAATTATGACAAAGTTCATCTCTATGTTAATATGGGTTAGACTAGAAACTCCTTACACTGTTAAGAAGCTTTGCTAATATAGAAAGCAACGGTAGATCGTAATTGACTTCTTTGATTGGTGATATTGATGGTTCTATGTTTCAATTTGTGGGTCCTCCTCATACTGTCTACATAATAAATGTTTCAATAGAATTGAACAACGTGGGTGGCAAGATCCACAGCCTAGAGGAGTTGGAGGCTCGGCTCCGACCGACCCAGCCGCCCGCCCACCACCACGACCACGACCTGTCCGCTTTCAAACGACTTGTGAGTTATTCATCATACTATAACAGTGTATTTATCTATACAAAAAAAATAATATTACCTTGAAGGTAATTGGCAACGTATATTAATATGAAAATGCAAAACAACAATAAGAAACAAATGCCATTTCGATTGTGAACATCCGCACTGGTAGATTATTTGTTTTGAGTATAGATTCTTGGAAATACAATGTAAAACAAATTAAAATTTTCTAATATATATATATATATATATATATATAAAATGTATCTCTATTATTATAATGCTTTTGTTCAGCTTGCGCAGGTCTCTGGTGGCCACGCGGTGACTGCGGAGCCTCCTAGACCGCAGCCTCCGCCGATGAGTCTGCTTCAGGTGGAATTTCATTTACTTCATTATCTTGTGTAGTTCTAAATGTAAATGTACATAGCTCTAAAGTCTAATGTATGCAGTGACGAATATACATCTTAGTTCATTCGTTAACGGTTGATATCGTTAATGAAGAGAAACAAAAATTAGGAAAACAAAAGAAAATATTAAGAAAAAAACTCAAAAATAATCTATTTGTAACTTTAGTAAATATAAGTGGTGAAAGGTTTACTATAAATCCTGGAAATAAAGGATCGTTTTCATTAATAATAATCTCAAAATGATAAATCCAATGATGTTCCTAAACAGATGCTTAACAAGAGCATGGAGCAACAACAGCAGCAGCAACAACAGCAGCAGCAGCAGCAACAGCAACAGCAGCAGCCAAAATCTGCGCCACATATACCGCAAGAGCTCCTATACAAGCTCCTGCAGGTGCAGCAAGTATGTGTCTCAATAGAATAGTTTACTGTACATATGTAACTACTACTATGAAGTCGTGGTGGCCTGGAGGTTAAAAGACCCGCCTCTCATACTTGAGGGCGCGGGTTCGAAACCTGGCAAGTACCAATGTGATTTTTTCCGAATCATATGTACTTTCTAAGAGTATTTAGACACCACTGACGAACGGTGAAGGAATCTCAAATTAAAAGATTGAAATCGCCAACCCGTCTTGAGAAAGCGTGGTGATTAATGCCCTAACCTTCTCCATTTGAGAGGCCTTTGCTCAGCAGTGAGCTCCGATAGGCTGATGATGATGATGTAACTACATTAATCTTCTTTACCTGAAACAATCTGTCCTCAAGTATATAGTGCACATTTTAGTTTGTCTAGATATTTAACAATGACTGTTATGAATGAATGAATAGACTGTATCGTGATATGGATTTTTCATTTTCATTTTCATAATGGATAATGGATGTCATTGATATTCTAATAAAATTAATTTAAATTAAATGTACGTGTAATAACGAATTTGTGTAGGTTAGTTATTTATTCAACTAAAGTCAACTATAATGTTATTCTACTATTCAAATGTTATATTACAATACTATATAATATTCTACATTACTATATGAAAAAACATTAACTGTGGGTTACAATATCAGCAGCAGCAGCGTCAACAAGGCGACGTGGGTATGGGCTTGCCCAGTGAGAGAGAGCTGCTACAGAGACCAGAGGCACAGGCTATCATACACGGTACCATTTAAAATTTATAATTTTATATTTAATACTCAATAATAATAATGGATGGTAATTTTTTTTACTATGAAATTATATTTAGTAGATTTTTGTTATTTAGGGTAATCATTTGTAATTTAAATTTTTAAAAATACAATGCAATCCTATCTTTTCAAAGAACTTGCAAAATATTTTACTATATCATACTGGTTTGTGCGTCCAGGTCTTAAGGCAGGGGAGATTACGGTCCAGAACTTGATGCAGCAGTTGGGCAACCCGGGGCTGCAAAGCAGGCATCGAGAACTGCTGCTCACAATACTGAGAGTGCACCAGCAAAGACAGGTTTAACATTAAATCAATTTAGACCTTCCATACATATCCAACGGGTCATAAATTTTAATTCATAAAGATCATATTATATTCATCATCAACATAAGAGAAAAAATATATGATAATATATTGATATGGGGAGGTTATCTTGATTGTTTACAAATATTTACAGAATATTTAAAAGATAAACATGAAATTAAAATTATTAACCTTGTTGAAAACAACATTACTTTTAGAATGAACCAGTGTCATTGAATGCATTCTAGATATTTTTATTTTACTCATTTTTGTAATTTGTATTAAATATGTATATAAATAAGTTCAAAGCTAATTAATTTTCTGTATGTAAACAATACTTACTATAAAAATATATTTTTTTTAGTTTACACAGAATAAAACCAGTATTTTTTTAACGACTCTCGAAATATTACTCGATTTTTAAAAAATTATACAATTAGTTATCTATTTTATATATACTATAGAAAAAATGTTGATGTAACTAACAGTCACCATTAACCACTACCAGGATTTGAAATTGAATTAACCTTGATCTACACCTTTATGTAGTTTGTTCATTGACTCAAAACTAATATTATTATTTTTTTAGCAAATGGGTGGCTCCCCACTTCCGGTAGTATCTCCGCCACATCTGGTAGTCCCACACCACCAGCCGCTTAGACTGTCGCCATTGCCAAGCTCAGGTACATTAGATCAATAGTCAACTAGTAGACTTTATAACTAACATTAGATATTTTTTTAAGAATATTAATCGATAAATGTTGTACTTATTTTTTAAGAAAATATTAGTTTAAAAAATTTCTATGTTTTGTATCGGATTGAAATTAAACATTGAGTTACATTATTAGAACTTCGCTATAAGTAGGAAATACGCACAAAGAACATTGTAGTTTTTTTATTTGAGTATGTGTTTGAATCGGACGCAGCATTCTGCGTGTCCCCTATAATGGCAGCGAGTCCTAATTCGCTCGCAGTGCATAATTCAGGTACACACGTATAGTATTTGTTCGTGTTACAACTATTTCATAGCAATTTTACTAATCTAAGCTAAGCCTGTTTAAAAACTTTTTGCATGTGCTCTGACACAAGAAAGTACACATTATCCAGTCATTCTTTCATTTACTCTACCAGTGTTGTAATGATTTTTATAAACATTTATTATAATAGTAGTGTCGTTATATTCGTTATATTTTCCCAGGCGTCCCAGCTCGTATTCCGTCGCCCCGCGAGCTGGCGGCACACACTCAGTCGATCATGCAGGGAGCTCTCATCAAGAAGAAGCTAGAGGAGCAAAGGGAAAACTATCGCAGGAGACACGACCTGCCAACAAAGCAACATACACAAATCTCTTTTACACCCACATCGGTCAGTCTACAATATTTTTTTTTTTGCTCAAGAACTTATTTACTTTTTTAAGTATTTACCTATATTATAAAGACCTTAAAAACTTTTTATACTGAACTTTTTGCTAATGATAAACCGAACCAATTTTGGTTCAGGGAATTAGAAAGAGATATTAAACGACCCCTTATCAGCAACTAGGCTATTGGATGATACTTATAAGAATGTATGACGGATTAATTTATTTAATAGCGAAATGGATTATCGATAGAAGAAAGATAATAGCCCAATTTTGTTTCTTAGATTGCATTGATTGTCATAGAAAACTATATAACATATACACCACAGGTTTTAAGAAAAATGTCCGCTGCTGCTGATAAGGAGGAGGGTGGCAGTCCTAAAGGAGCCGGATGGCATGGGATCACACATGCAAAGCCACATGGAAGACCTATAGTGAAGGTTCGTGAAGTCATAGTTTATTTATTTATGTATGTTATGTATATGTAGATTTATATTTAAAACCACTCATCATAAAGAAAATCCAATTTTTGTTTTTTTTAAATCATAATATAACAAACGTAAACTTCATATTGCAGGGCAATCAAAGCGGAACAGCTCCAATGGGATATGCGACCTCGCAGCAGGATTACCAACAGCACTACTTGAATCAACAACAACAGGTTAGTATAGCTCCAATGATCTGATTAATTCTATTAAGATGTTATAAGTAAAGCTCCTTAATGTATTTTTTTTATAGTGAAGGCAAGACTTCGCTTGCTATTGATACTACCTTCGACTTAAAATAAATATAATATTGTATGTTATGTGTAATATTGCAGCAAATGTCAAATGCCAATCGTGCCTTCCCACATCAGCAACCTAGACAGGTTACAAATTCTGTAAGTTTGACACTTCATAATTAATTCGTTAACAAAAATCGTGTTTTAGTTGTAATTAATATATTCTTTGTAGCTTAATAACATGAGCGGAATGGGCAACATGGGCGGTATGGGCGGAATGGCTCGCGGTACAACGCTGCATCAGTTGCTCGTACAATCTCATCAGAGATCCTTGAATGGTATGTCAAATTATAATTAATAATGTTTTATATTCCCATGGCCACAGAATCATTGAATTCTATAAAGTCTCGCTTCAGTTAGGATGACTTGCAACGATGATTTCACTACAACGTCAGTCTTCCATAAAACCGTCTCGATGTAAGTGTGAACAGTGGTAAATATGTATGTCTTGCTAGAGATGGGTGGCGGCGCCGGTGGTGGTGACAACCAGCTAGCTAGATGGTTCTCCCCGGAGCTGCTCGCCCGAGCTTCCGCCGGCAAGCTGCCCTCCGTGCATGTACCCAACGCGCTATCTCTGGAAGACCTCGAGCGACATCACCACTCCCCAGCGCCGCCCGTGCGCAACTGATGCACCCCCCTCGGTCACCCCTATATATACCAGGAAAGTGACGCCACAAAACACCATGTCAAGTTAAAATTGGAAGTGACGTCATCAATTTGTCTGAAATTGTGCGTAGTGATATTCTCTGCGAGGAGTGACGTCGCCCATCTTTATTTGAGTTAGTTTGAAGTCAGTGAAGACATCTGAAGATACTAATATTTTAATGTGTTCGGTCTGAAAGGCTTAACATCTGTATTCAGGTGTTGAACCCAAAAAATTTTAAGTGACTGTAGTGCCCTTATCATTTATTATTGTCTTATCGCAGTCGTAAGGTAGACGTGTTTGGATCGCTCTGCATCAATTGAAGTCATTATATTTGAGTGTGTTCAGTTGAGTAGTTATTTTTTTTATCAGCCACAAAAAAAATTAGTAAGATTATTACGTCAGGAAGATAATGATTTATCGGTTTGCAATCACTATGCATTATTTAGTTGTTTTTTTTTTTTCTTTAATTGGTCTAATATAAACAGCATGTATTTTAAACCATGTAATAATTAAAAATTGATTCAGAGGCTTTTGTATATAGTGAACACTGCCATTTTTACTAAAGAGTAGTAATCATTTAGACAAATTAATACATTGATCTGTTTGAATTGAGGGATGGTTAAATATAACATGTTGAATAATATAAATGTTATATTCGTAAGTACTCGACTGGATACGGCGGTAATAGATTTTATATATAGTTATCAACTGACATCCACATGTTCAAAACGGAAGTGCTTGTTGAAGCTTTGCAATAAATTAAAGAGACTGAGGTCCATAACAGAGTACGCTGCTGTGAAATGCCCCATACACATGTTCAATACCTAATAATTATAGATGTTAAACATTATTATTGTGTGAAAGATGTCAATGCTACGTAATGGCAAGTCAATGTTGACTTCAGACGTACTCGCTGCATACTAAACGTCGTCAAAGGTAGTAGCCGTGCAAGGATCAATGTTTGATGTATTTCTTTTAACTATTAAAAGTTTTAGCTTAGATTTTACGACACAGCCGTTGTAAGTTTTTGTTTGATCCTGTTTGGCTCCCTTTTAAAATGATAAGGAATTTGGATACAGTATTTCGATACATGAGGATGGAACTTGTTCTAAATATCCACGTCCTTATTGTATCGCTACTGACATTGACCTCTTGACAGTTCTGTGACGGAGTTGACGTTTGATATCGTATGAATGAGTTTGTATGGTCGTATGTGTGACAAAGAGTATATGGATATGCATTTCTACGGTTGTGTTTGTAAGCATTTTGTTACTACGTCATTTTCTTGATGAAGAGGAAAGATTTACGTTGAAATAAATATATTGTCATTTACTTGTATTTACATGTATACATTTGTGTGAAGGATGAATTTGATTGACGATCGTTTGAGAGTTTAAATTCGCACAAGTGATATACTATTGTGTATGATTTTCACTTGGTTTTGTTTACCTCCCCCCCCTCACCCCTACCCTTTAGACATACCTTGAGCTGCGTAAATGTCAATTGTTTTTAAAGGTGCACTACCTACAATAGATAGTGTTTTGCCGTCCAGTGATTGTATCGACAGCTCAAACGTTCGAATCATAAAGTTGAAGCACGTGCCCTTCGATGTCATTAAACAATTTCAACATTGAGCATTTCTTTTTGACGTTTTATATAGTCTGTGCCTGACGGCAATCATGTAATGAGTTTGATAGATACTTTTTCTTTTGATAGCGTGTGCATAAGATGTCGCGTTGATGCGTTTTTTGTTCTGATGAGGTGAAATTTCTGTTTTTAAACATTACTCCCTATTATGTTCTCAGGCGCACACTACGGTTTTGCGTTCACAGTAATAACAAAAATGTCTCCCGTCAGCTTTAAATTATTAATTAAAGAAAATTTCGAAGTTGATCATTTGTTTTATTTCTTTAAACACCTTTGCACCTTATACATCCCTATAATACACGCGATATAATATCGTGATTTTCTTACTGCAATGGTGGATATATAAGGAGTAAAGGCCTTATACCCTTTCTTCTTATTTAATATAATTAAATCCGAATGTAATTTTAAAGCAATTGGAACAAAAAGACAAAAAACTGCATAATATTTTATTAATGAATGAAATGCAGAGATATTAGATTGAAAATTGTAAAAGTTGGCAAAATACAATGTTTTGGAAATAAACTTTTAGTGTATACAGAGTAACCTACGAAAGTTTTAAATACCTCTAAATATCTTCAAATATTTCAATGTAGTGTCCAAAACTACAGGTAAATACTGGTTATACTACTTCCCCCCTACTGTTATGCTTTGGTAAAATATTTAATGTTTGCCTCGTCTGCCCGTGATCACGGTTGCTGCAAAGTAACCGAAACGTCGGGATTATGTAGTTTTTAAATAATAAAATCCGCGTAGTAAATCCGAATAATACTAGTTTCATTTATTTAATGTTTTATAATCGCGTGAAAACTTCTGAAAGGATTCTAAGGAAAGTAGTGATTTAGTTCAGTTGTGAGAATAACAAATTAATTTATCATGAAATTCCGTTTAGTTTAGCGGGAACTCGTTACAACAGCTTTATTTCTTGTGAAAATGTGTGCCACAAATGATAGATGTCGCTACCAGTACGCATCCTATAACAATCTGATCCACAGTTTTCATTTGAAAGAAAAACAAACACCCATCCTTGCAGTAACAGCGTGGTACAAAAATTTTCATTTATCATATTATTATATAAACTTATAAAATTTTTCTGTAATCTTTGTATTATAAAAAGTTTTATTTTGAGTTTTATGTCAGATTGACGTTGATTTACACAATGAACTAATGAAAATGTGAGGCGTAATATAAGAGGACATCGACACTCAAATTTGAACTAATAGATATTAAATATAATTTTCTATTTGATTGAATTGGCACCTAAAAAATTTTGATAAGTCAACATAGAATTAATAATCGCCACTTGCTATATTTATAATTTATATTAAAATTAACGATCAATAGCAACGATATATACAAGTACTATTTAAACAAGGCAAGGACCGCTATAAAGTCAGTATAACACGAAGCAATAAATATATAAACAATTCATTAAAGGGACTTATTTACAGACAATACGTTGTTGCATATGAGAATTTTCTTAAATAAAATTATAACTGAATCCTATGTTGTACTTTGAAGATTTTTAAATTTTTCTATTAGTAGTAAATTTTAACATGATAAAATATAACACAAATTATTAAGAACGGGCATCAATTTTCACTTGAGAATATCTTTTAGCTATTGGATATCTGAGCCAATATTTTTCAGTATCTCGTATCTATAATAGTAGAGCATAGAAAATGACTCATGATATTATCATAGAACTGATGGCGTTTTTATATTAAGTAGTTAGTCAAAGGCGAAGGAAAACAAAGAATTTTAGACTCGCATACATACCTAAGTAATTCTTAAATGGTTTGTATTCAGCATTTTTTCTTTTGGAATATTCATACAAGTTTTGCACACAGCTACCGCTGTTGTATTTGATTTGATTTGAATTGATAATTCAAAAAGAAGTGGAGTACTTATAATCTTCAAAGGTGTTTTATTTTAATTTCCTATTATCAAACACTAAAAATTGGCTTCACTACCTGATGCCTCATACCTCCCCACGAGACTATATTATATAAAACATTAATAAATAAATAAGTAAATTAAATTTTAATAAAGTACACTGTTTTAATTTTCTGATTGTTTGTCTTTATTTGTGTTACTCATCTTATCTTCTAATCAAAAACATAGCATTTAAATCTTTATCTTTGGAAATAATTCAATTATCGTCTCCGATCGATACTAAAACATATCGCCATACAGATCAGGATTATTCCAATGTTATTTAAAGTCCTTGTAGAATGACGATGATTTTGATTGCGGCTAAGTAAAATAAAAATTATAATGTAATCACACTCAGCATCTTTACCGAGTAACGAAGTATAAAAACTCTAAAGACATCTGGATTACGTTTATAAATTCATTTAATGAAACTCGAAAAAGATCTGTGCAAAAAAATTATGAAATATATTTTGGTTCTTTTACGATAAGGTCATTAGAATAACGCAAATGTTATTATTGTCTTGTATGTAGGCTTCTTTATATGAAAAAAAGAATGCAACTTTATGCTTACAATGTACCTAAATAGAAATTTTTAATTCTAATTTTGAATTCTTGATAAAATTCTCCATGTGCAGTATGCCAAAAGTCTTTTAAGTTTTGGCATCGTAAAACGCAAAAATATTTTTCTATTCCTCTTCATTTATAAAAAAAAATGTATACACCATATAAAATGAATTCTAGAAAAAACGAATTTGTCCTCAAATAATGATTTTCTTATCTATTGTGGGACAGACTACCCATTAAGATTTTATCTATAAAAATCAAATATCAGATTGAAGTTCTAGAAAAAAAGTGTTTTTTATTATTACTTTTGATTTTGACTGCCTTTTAAATTTTTTATCTAACAATAAGTAAATGACTTGTCGAAAGAGTTAATAATTCAACTTAGGAATTTGTCACTGAAGTTGATGTCACCAATGCGGATTATCCTAAAAGGAAATAAGGTCTAAAAATTTAAATAAAAAATAGTTTACCTTTGTTTTTTTGTACCGAGTTTTTAAATATTTAGAAGAGTATTTTACCCTGTGTATGTTTGTTTATATATAAATTTTTATCAGATTTAGAATTTCAGATGAATATCCAAGGAGAATATTGAACAAGCGTAGTTGTAGGACAGTCCTAGTTGTAAATGTTTGTTATCTTGATGTATCAAAGATGCAGGCAGCACCAGAGTGTTATATAAGGATGAGAGAGTATGACATTGGGTGCAGTTTGTTGTTACTGGTCGAGTCGAGAGGTAAGTTACAAGACAAATTAATTTTTTATTAATTATATATTGTACACGATTATTTGTAATAATTTCGAAAGTAAACGTGTAATTTAAAATAACAACTCAGGGTCAATGCCTCTACCAAAATAGCGATCAGAGGCAAAAATATGTGATAACCTCACACAATTAAATTTTATAATGTATTAATTTAAAAAAAAATATTTAATGATTTTAAGAGTATATTTTTCACATGAGATATAAAATTTCGTAGGTAAATATAGAACAATATTTTTATTTTATTTTTTAAGAGAATCTTTGTTATGTTTGAATTATTGAAATCTCTTTTATATGTGAAATGTAAAGAAATGAAGCTTCAATTTAAAACGTGTTTGATCTAATATTTTGTTAAATATTACAAAAAGGTATACTTTTCTATGTCTTTATTTGTTTGCAACAATAATTATTGTCATTTTTTTTTATGAAAGTCTAGTAACACTAGGTACTATGTTTAAGAAATATATTAGAAAATGATTTCGTTGAATCTATGAAACATCGACACTCGATAAAAGATAACCTTTACTTCTGTATACTAATATTTAATAAAAAATATTACAACTAAATCATTAAAGAGTACGTAACAGACTGAGACTTCCAGCCTTAAAAAAAAACAGGCACGTTCAGGAGATTTATATTTACTATTGATTTTTTATACCAGTAGTTTCTAAAAAGGACCATTTTTATTTATTGGTGTTGCTAGGACAATTACCTATTACCGTCTCACTATACAAACTCTCCAACATTAACGGACATCAAACGATGGTATTCATAGAATCGCCTTATATTTTTTCCAGGATTCTCATACGCAACGCAGCTATCGAGGGCGATGGGCAACTTTTATAGGATCAATGCCTTGATTTTATTGTCTGCTCTAGGACTTGCCGCAAATAAATGGCCTCCTGATACCTTTATTCCAAGTAAATTCTTATAAATACAAATAACAGTGTAGCAATTTTATATAAGTAATAAAGTATCAATTTGTTTAATTTGTGTTTTATGTGGTATTTTTTCATAGATAACGGAGAATTCACTGCCGATTATGTAGTGGTAGGAGCTGGTACGGCAGGAAGCATAATTGGCTTTCGTCTAACAGAGGATCCTAATGTCGATGTCGTGATGGTTGAAGCTGGCGATGATCCCCCAACAGATGCGGAAGTAATTGAAATCATTGCAGTTTTATGAGCTTTTAACAATTACATTTAACAACCTTTCTAAGTTTCATGACTATATATGGATTGTCATCTTTGACATTGTGATTTTAGTAAAAGATGAAAGGAATTGAGCGATTTCACAGTTCGTAAGATATGCTACATCGCTTAAAAGTAGCTTGTAAAAACATTCAGAAGATACTTCAGATAAAATAAATATTTGTTATTTATCATATTTGCCTAAAACTTAGTATTTAATTATACTATAATAATATTTTCGTTTCAGTTACCAGGGTTATTCTTTTCATTGCCAAAAACTAAAATTGATTGGAATTATACATCTGAAGACGATGGCTACAGTGCTCAGTATCATAGAAATAAATTTGTTGATTTACCATCCGGAAAAGTACTCGGTGGAAGCAGCAGCCTTCATCACTTCTATTACCTCAGGGGAGATGCCGCTGACTTTGAAGACTGGGTGAAAGCTAGTGGCAATGAATCGTGGTCTTTAGAAAACCTCTTACCTTATTTTAAGAAGAGTGAACGTCTCGAGGACAAGGACATAAGCGATTCAGAAACTGGTAATTTACATGGATACAGCGGAGAGGTCGGAATCACGAGACGTGTAACAGAATTGCCAGAAAAATATTTACAAGCATTCCAAGAAGTTGGACATCCAGTTGTTCTTGATATTAACGGCCATCATGTCAAAGGATTTACACAACCTTTGTTTTTTATTGCTGAAAAGAAGCGACAAAGTAGTGCCGAAGGTTATTTAACTAGAGCAAAGTCTCGAGATAATCTTCATCTAGTAAAGAATACAATAGCTAACAGAATTTTGTTTGATTCCAATAATAATGCTATCGGTGTTGAATGCGCTTCATTAGACGGAAGAGTGTTCAAAGTTTTCGCTCGAAAGGAAGTCGTCATATCTGCTGGGGCTTTCAATACGCCTAAATTGTTAAAACTATCGGGCATAGGTCCTCGAGCTGAACTCGAAAGTTTTGGCATTAAGGTTATTTCAGATCTACCAGTGGGAGAAAATTTACAAGACCATTTGGCTGTCGTTCTTGCTCATGGACTAGAAAAAACTAATGACACTCCATCGGCTCCAATTCTGAATGATTTTCCTCTAGACACTTTTGTAGGTTTAGAATCTATTGACCCAAATCAGGAAAAACCAGATTATCTGACGTTAAACCTAATTTGTAGAAATAATCCAGAGTGTTTGAGTCAACTTTGTTCCGTTGTGTTTGGTTTAAACCAAGACGTATGTAATCAGATAATGAAAGCTGGTGAAGGAAGAGAGATTTTAGTCTCTATACTTACTGTCTGTCGTCCAGTATCCACTGGAAGAGTTTTACTGAAGAGTTCAGACCCTAAAGACCCGCCTGTGATCTATACCGGTTTCCTTTCTAACAAAACTGATCTGGAAAACAGCGCTCGTTATATCGAAGACTTCATAAGAGTTGTAGAGTCAAAATACTTTAAGAGTGTCGGAGGAGAGACTTTACAACCACATTTACCGAATTGTTCGCACTTACAGTGGAACACGAGAGAATATTGGAAGTGTTATGTTCTCAACATGATGGACACTACATTCCACTACAGTAGTACATGTCCAATGGGTTCCGTATTAGATTCTCAATTGAGAGTGCGAGGTGTGGGGAGACTGCGAGTAGGCGATGCCAGTGCTATGCCGAATATAGTCTCAAGTAACATAAACGCCGCTGTCATGGTACTTGCTGAAAAGCTTGCTGACCTTCTTAAGGAGTCAGGTAAACAATGATATTGAAACAAATTACCAGTCGTGTCAAAATAAATAATTCTGAGCATTATCTATTGTTTTCTTTGTAATTGACTAGAAAATATATATGGTTATATAAAATTACCTTGTCAATTCTTTATAAGCAATATGTTGATAAATTTTAAGATATAAAACACTTGTGGGCACAAGTATGCTTCATGGTTAAAAAAATATACTTACACAACATTCAGTTTATAACAAAATTCAATGGCATGTAAAAAATGAAGTAAATTTTAGTTTTCATAGTCATTACAGTGGCGTGCACATCACAAATGCAAATAAGCACTGCTTACCCTACCCATATAACAACTAAACCTGTATTGTTTGATTCTTATTTACGTACTTTTAATCATATATTACGAAATACAAATGTTTACAGACATTTAAAATAAAATTTGATTCACGATTTGTTAAAAAAGCCATCTATAAACAGAAAATGAAACATTTTCGATCGGCCAACGCTAGCTGCTAGCCCCATTATGCAGCCAGAGCGGCGGTAGGCACAACTACACAGTGCTTATTTTCCATACAAAGAATCTCAAGGACGATCTATAAATCTCGTGTTGTATGCAGAAAATGTTTGCATGTGTGTGTGTAAAATCTATGTATGTGTTGTATTTGAGAAGCACTGCTTCCTTTTTTTCTTTTAAAATGTCGTAGAAAGTCCGTTAATTATCAAAAGAAACGGAACTCTCTGATTGGTCGTTAAACTGTTCATATTTTTTTTCGCCATGTTGTTATTATTGAATATTGTCATTTGTCTTTCTAAGCGCAAGTGAATAAGTTCTAATTAGCTAAGTACTAAATAGTGAATTAATTTATTAACGAATTATGGAAAATAATAACTGGTGATGTGTGTTTAAAGAAATTAATTGCGAGTACATTTTCAATTGTCGTTTGAATTTTTGTTTTGTCGTTGTCGTTTTTTGTTGTTTGATGATACAATCAAAATAATTACAACGGGAAGGTGGGTGACCAGTTGAGAGTGAACTTAAATAAAGGTAATGTTATTCGTTTTAATAAAAAGTATTATGATAGTTTTAATCAGCTGGCAGTTTGTGTACACACAAATACGTTATTTTGTTTTCCTTGTTTGTTGTTTTCAAATAATAATAATAAGAATGTTTGGATCTCCACTGGATACTCCGATATAAATAACTTTTATAAATCGGTGATGTACAGATCGTAATCGTTTTAAGGTACTTTCGTAGCTTAGACGTATTTGAGAGATTCATAAAATATATAGATGTTCGTTTTGATCGGACTGCTGTCACTTTATGCGCGAATATTATCAATGTTTAAATGAAACTAATATTTTCGGATTACTTAGCGTATTTTATTATATTTAAAAACTACATACTCCCGACGTCCCGGTTATTTTGCAGCAACCGTTATCACGGCAGACATCTTGTCTGCCCGTTAAAAATAATAAATTAAACGAAGTAATATTAAATATTAGTTTCGTTTAAATGAATATTTGAGATCTGATGAAGATCTCATTATTATCAATGTTTTAGAGAAGGAAATTATGAAGAAAATTGTTTATTTTTTCAAACATATTCTGCTTATCCTACCTCAAATCTCAGTGCACGCCACTGAGTCATTATAACGAAAGGGAATATATATATGTGTATATATATATATATATATATGTGTATATATATATATATATATATATATATATATATATATATATATATATATTATAAAAATGACAGTTCTTAAATAGTTACATAAAGATCTTATAAGTAAATAATTTGGAATTAAAATTAGAAGCCTTGCTAGATCGAAAATTAAGAAGTGCTATATAGAATAAACCATTTTTAATTATTTATTTACTCAAAAGAGATATTTTAACATTTTTTAATGTACAAGGACAAACCTTATGAACCAAATTGACAATTGGCAACCTAATTTTTTTAAATATACTGAACACAACGCCAGTGTGTCATGTGATACTGATGTATTTTTTGTCTAATAAATGATTACTGTATAGTACCTACGATCGATCGCATAACTATAAAATGATCTATAACCGTCTAATGATCAGGGAGTTCAAATGATTATTATGTTTTGACCTCCAGATGGCCTCTTTCAGGATAATTAAATAAATAAAGTTAACAATTTTGTCTAGCCACTTCAAGGTCTAAGTTGCGATTGTTTGTCATGAAGAGAACAATGCCCGCTACCGCAGCTAATGGAACAGCGGTAAATATTTGACGTCAGCATTGATTTTTCTTGCAAAATCCTCAAAAACCCAAAAAAATATTGTACAGATCCAATATAATCGTGTGTTCATAATTTATGAGCATGAAATTGATAATTTACAACAGAATTATTCCACCACATAGTAGTTGGCAATGATTGAAATATACCTTTGTTTGTGTTCTACTTTCTTAAGTATTTTAAAAAGAAAGCAAATAATTTGGCAAAAAATAAATCCTATTTTATATATCGGTATTTTATTTTATTTTATTTTTTTAAAGCTTTTGAATTTGATGGATTGACTGTTGGGTCAAATAAGTTTGTCCGTAAACTTTTACATTTTTATCGGATCGGTATTAATAATTTTTATTTTATTATTAAGTTCACGAACACTGATACGTCTGTTGATCTATGAATCATCTGCTGATGTTAGGGAGAAAAAATAGTTTTCTTGGATTTACTTAAGTGGAGATAAACAAAAAACACAAAACTTCGTTTCGAGGAACATAAGTAGATTCGTTCAGTCAAGAAACATACGTAGTCCATCAGATTTAAAGTATTTTGGTGCAGTCACTTACTGTGTCTTTAAAGCGAAAAACCAATGTTGGTTGTCATATAGGTGTGTAAAAATTATGCAGTTACTTGTGAAATTAGTTAAGCGCCTTTCGAAGCTAATGCTATAATTTAAAAAAAGTTTAGACTACTGAAGCCAATCGTGGCTTCAGCACTCTGTACTTTTTTTAAGATAACAAAGCTAACCATGTTGTTCATTACCAAGGTGGTAAATTTTCAATTCAAGTTTACAAAAATCGCATATTTCTGATAACTTTATTCTTTCTCTTTTCATGTTCGTGATCTACCTGGAAAAAACACTAATTCTTTTTATCCTCCACACTTTCAAGTAATTTTTGAAGTTAACATTTTGAATCATAAAACAACTTACACAGTTCTTTGAAGTCCGTCGGAGCCTGTCTTCAAATTCTGTGCTCGATAGGCTTTATTACTAATTTTAATTTTTATGACAAATTGTTCCTTATGTATATGTCGCAGGCAATTTGTGTAACATAACCGTTTACAAACGGCTTCGGCATTTTATAAACATGACCTTTTTTTTTTGATGACGCAGGGAAACTCTTTTTGCGAGCCGTCTAACCGGCCTTGGTGGGGCCGGAGAGGATGTGTGAGACTCGGCCTGGGCAGGCCCCTACTCACTAAAACCACTGCGAAAGCCATCGGCCGCTATGTTGGTGCACCCCGGATCTGTCAGCGACAGGGCACACCAGCGTTATAAACATGACCTTACGTAACCTGACATAAAACGAGAAAATTGTCGCGGCAAATTATAAAATGCGCTACTAATGTTATAAAACATTTTATAAAATGACAATAATTAAGCGGACGTAATACACAAATTGCCTGCGACATATATAACTAACGAACTAATATTCACATAGTAAAGTATTTTTGTCCCTAAAAGAAGATTAGTCAGAGGGGTATGTAGAGCTCCTCGGCTTGGACCCGTTAATACTCACCGAAGCACTCTACATTTGGCTCAAAGCACTAAGGATAATTATTAATCAGACGGAGTAATTGCTTGGAGAACCGAAACTCTGTGGAGGGTATAGCCTACTTACTGTGCCTGTCTGGAAGTGTAATACACTGAATTTCTACAAATGAGCTCACGCAACGCCGACCGCTATTATGGATAATACAGGCTTACTCTGAGAATTCAAGAATTCAGAATCATAGGATCCCCTCCAACAAAAATATCGATGAAATTCGGCTATCCAGCATGTGTACCACACCATTACGTCGGAATACGCTGTAAGTATCTTTAATTATGTGGATGTTACATACAAATTTTTGAAAATCATAAGTGACATTCGTAAAAGAGCAAAACCATCCAAGGCTCAAAAATTTATCATAGGTTTCGTACTAGAAACTTCTTTCCCTTTGTTAACTCTGCTTCAAATATACTCGTTTGATAAAATCTAGCAGCATTGCGAATTCAATTTTTAAGTTTTTCAAGAAGAGAAGAGAATCTGTCTATTCATCAGTTTCACGATCTAAGGATGTTTACGAGTAGGTACATCATCATCATATGCCAATCCTTGACATGATTTTTTTTTGTTCTTATGAATAGGTTCGTAATCTATATTTCTAATTGTTCTTCCAAAATGTAGTTGTTCCTAGTAGTCGCACAATTGCTCTTGTAACTATTTAATGAAGCTGAAGGTGTCAACGTGGTAAGAAAAGAATAGCTTCTAATGTTTCCAAGGGCATAGCAGTCGTGCAAAATATATTTATAGCATCACAATATTTTTGACACTTTCAGGTTTATCTGATGCAATGGCGAGGTTTCCCTTGTTCCCTGGATCACTGTTCTGTACAGTACTGAAAATAATGAATAAATAATAAGTGATATCACGAATTGTATGTCTACGAAATCTGAAGTAATTTTTTAAGGTACAATAGATAATACTAACCATTTTGGTGGTGGTATTTAGACATGTTTAGAATTAAGTACAGATTAATATAAAAACAAGTATACACTTATTTAAATTTCTAAATAATATTAGAAAACCTGTATAGTGGACATCAATCATTTTGGGGATAATGAGTTTAATTTTGGAACGCGTAAGAGGAACAATACCTACTTATTTTGATTCAAATAAAGAGAAATTCGCGTGTCAAGAAAATTACATCACACTAATTTTATAATTGTCACAATCAAAATAGACAAAATAATTATTATTATTCTAAACCATAATAAACTATTTTATAAATATAATCATGTAAACTGTATTACTAAATGAAAAAATATTATAACACGAACGGACACACCAACAACAATCAGGTAAACATATTTGTAAATACATAGGAGGAAATACATAGAAATTAGGATTTAAGGTAAGAATGACAACGTAATTTGGTTAAAAATATTGTTACACTCAAAGTAATAATTTAGCTAATAGTCAACAAATATCTAACACAGCGTGTATATCCTGAACCATAGGAACCATCTTCTCGTTTTATTTCAAAACCCGCCCTGTTCGCACGAAGACTACATTCCTTCCACCATCCCGCACTAGTCAGTGTACACACAAACACACATACTTATCAACTAATAAATATATTTTTTAACTCCTATATTTATTGACAGCTCTAAAAAAAGAATTTATTATACTTAATAAACATTACACATTAATGATATAACTTAAAAATGAGTTTATAGTGGTTAAAAAAAACATGAATAATTGGAAGGCCGGTCCATATTTTCGAACCCAGTTTACAACAATAACAAATGACACTTGACATTCAGCAGTTGAAAAACAATTGAACAACAATTTGAAAAATAAATATGTAGGTACCTAACTAAGTCACAATCTTTTTCGATTATTCAAACTAATTATTTTCGGGTGTGCTTACGTGGTGGGAAACTAATGTAGATTAAGAAATTGAGAAAAATAGGTTACTGACTTGGCAACAGTGTTGAATCGTGGAAATGACTAGTGTCATACTACTTGAAAAACTTATTATATAACCATACAAATATAGTAACCGTTTGGAAACTATGAAGTCTGATTCACTAATATTTGACTATAACAATTTTTCAATTTCTTTAAATAATTCTTTCAAATTTTACTTTACATTTTAACAATAAATTTATTGTAAACGAAAAGTAAGGCGAAAAGAGAATTATTTACCTAGCATGTTACCAATTTAGAACAATGACTTTATGTACAAGATTAACTGTTAATTGACCAAAATTTTCTTATGAAAAGGCCATTAATTATACAGAATTGAAAGGAGACCTTCATTTACAAGGACAAATTTTTGTAATATTAATTTGGATGAGTTTTGACTATCTTATATATACATATTAGGTGTTATATTTTTTGCAAAAGAAACAAGATGGTGCAGTAATATTTTAATCTAAACAAGGGATTGGTTTACAGGTCGTCTGCACCCTATGTAAATAATTTAATAATTAAATAGTAAAATGCAAGCTGCCAATAACTATTAACGCTTTATTTGGTTAGAAATTCAGCTATTTTGAAGCCACTGAAACATAGCTGGTGTTTCAAACTTTACATCTTGAGTGCCATGCACTAAAGCATCTTTCTCAAGTTTATCTTTAATTTATCAAAATCAACATGCTTTAAAGGCAATCAAGACAAATATATAACAAACTAAACCCTCTGTTATTACTAGACTTCTGACTTTAATATTATTGTGATATTCAATAACCGTAGAATTTCTGTAGATGGAATCAATCAATTATAATAAATTGTATGTTGTAGTTAAGCAAGACCAACAGATGTTTAATTAATGATATTTACACAGACAATCTGATAGCAAACACACATTTAGCTGGATAGACAAAATATAAGTAATCATAAATCCAATTTTACTAAACTAAAGATATGTTTAATAATAATAAATCATAGAGACTTTAAAATATTTTTTGGTAATTTTAAGCCAGCATTAATTTTTTAAATTATGTTTTGGTTGTTCATATAAATATGTGTACTTTTACACCTTTACATTTAAATGTTTATTGTCACATTTAATTCATTGATAAATACAGATAAGTTATAACTTTGGACATATAAGGCTAGTTAGGACTCCTATGTTAAATTAAGTCTACCTTTGATATAATTTAAATTCCAATTATTTATATTTAGATATATTTTATGTTATAACCTTTTTGATATTTTATCAAGATATAAACTTTCATATATTCTAAGTACTGTTTGCATCAAGGTACTGAAAATATATGAATACAATTTAAATAAAACTTTTGACCCAAATAAGTACTAGTCAAACTTACCTAATAAGACCTTTACTTACCGTTATCACAGTAACAAGTACGAAACGAAATAAAATTCATCAAGAGCTTCTTCGGGTAGACCTAACCTTCCAAACATCCTTATCTTCCTATTTTAAAATTTTCATATATAAAATAAAATGTCCATACGATTAAGTATAACAATATTCACTACTATAACAATATTTATGTAAATTTTTTTAAATTATTATTGATATTATATAAAAAAATGCTAACAAATAAACCTACAACTCAGTCATAATTTAAGAAGTGTAATACATTTTAATAATTACACAAACGTTATAAATTGTGTTCAAGACACTTCATATTTTAAGTTAAACTTGTAAAACAATCTCTTATCTAGAAGTAAATATAAACTTTAATCCAATTAAATATTCCTTTTATGTTAATCCTTATTACAATTTGCTACTAATTTATGTTTATCATTAATTCATAACAATACAATTTCATATTGTTAGTATGTAAATAAGTGAATCGACTTTACTGTTTTTATGAATTAATGGGGTATTATCACTATTAGTAAATGCCCATTTTCTGTGATCAATAAATAATAATAAATAAAATAGTTAAATCGTTTTAAATATAATAAATACAAAATATAGAAAGCTACATCTGTGGTGAAGTATTTAATTTCATAATTAGGGACAGTCCGTTAGATTACTAATAAATGCGATTACACATTGACAGATGGCGGTGATAGTCTTGTTTATACTCTGTTATAAATGTAATCAAACGACATGATTTGCAATGATATTCATAGGTGACCGGAAATATAAAACTAAACAATAACTTACGCGAGGGAATAAAACCGTCAGGGAACATATTGAGATAAACTCAACTTCACTTATGACTACTACCGTTCTATAATCTATATTAAAAACGTTGTTTTACCCACAAAAAAATAGAATTGATTACTTAAAGACTCAACTGACCTTAATGTAATAACATTTAGAATTATATAATTATGACTTTGAAGAATAACACTAAACTACCTAAAACTTAAAAATAATTATACTACAATCGATAATCGTGAAACATTTCTGTCATACGAGTAACTGTATGAATCTTGTGTGACATAGTTAGATAAGATTGTAAAAAAATCAATTCCTTGTGTCTAATTTATCTATCTAGTACACATCTTTATATATAATATACGTAAATTAATTAAAAATTTTATGTTATTGCATTATTAGCGTTGTAGCATATGTTACTTTGAAGGCAATGTAAGCAATATCGCATACCGTTTTATGACATTTCCGCACTAATAAACTTAGTTTCTTGATGTTAGTTATTTATAATTAACAACCATAATCAAACTATCCCTTAAATAATGAGATAGATTAAGTTTCAGAATATAACATAAGATAAGTCTGTGATACTTATTTTACTCCGTGTTTTTTGAGTCTTTAGCCGGAAGTCGGTACGGAGAAATAAAGTAATGCTGAGACATTACACTGAAATATAACATTTAAAAAATTTGAATAAAATAAAGGTCAAATGATTTCGCAAGGCTAGGTTTTTTTATTATAACTTAGAACATTTATTGAACGTACTAAATGTTAAAAAGGATATTATTGGTGACTAACGTACTTATAATGTAATTATATTTTTTACTATAGGTAGGTCCTGATTTTAATAAAGTAAAACAGTTATAATTTGTAAATCTTTTAATCTTTCAAATGAATGTACGCTGTACTTATTATAATAATCAAATCAGGAATTCCTTTATTTTGTATTACATCATAGTTATATTATTTACAACGATTTTAAAGCCCTGGATCTTCTTGAGGAATATTTTGAAACAAGATCTAAAATGCATCAAATTATAAATTTAAAGTTAGAAAATTCGCACCGCTTTAAAAACAAAATATTATTTTATCAATTTTTTTCTTGCCATAAATTAAAATCTCTAATTTGTTTTTTGTTAAATAATAAAACTTGCAATTGATTTACTCAGACCATTAACATTTATTTTGAACATTACAGTATTTTATTTATATTTATAACGATATAAGTAATTTATAACTAATCAATCGTTTTTGGAATTAAATGAAACTAAAATTCATTTAGCGGAATATTTTTTTATTAAAAACTATTTTTTTTTTAAATAAAATAAATCTATGCGTATATATGAATAAATATTAATTATAAATAAGTGTTAGCTATTAAGTGTGTTCGCGGGAATTCTAAGGCTAGTGAATAAATACAGCTGTGTAAGAAAGAGACAGTTGATATTTTTTCTTTAAGGCACTAAGTCTATAAGTTGAATTTGCTATTAATAAATTTGTTAAAAACAACTACTTACTATCACAAGATAAAAGGTATTAATTTTTGCTAACAATACAAGGTGTAAGCGTTAGATAAATAAACCAACTTTACCTTAATGCAGTAAAGGACGCAAGCAAGTAAAAAGTATAATCGCTGTGCTAATCATTAATCATTAAAAATGATTTATTTACAATGCACATATAGGAACGCTAAGAACAAATATTACTACAAATATTTCACGTTTATATTATTCAGATCACAATTAAAAACCGATTTTAGTCCTAAATATTTAAGATAAACTTGTCACGTTCAAACCAGTAATACATATATTATTCTATAGCACAACTCAGACACAGTTCCCTTTTGACTAAATTGTGACTCACGCGGACGTCATAATATTAATATTATACTTTTTCATCGATGTGGCCAAGGCATGGTTAGACGAAATTAAAAATAACTTTTTATGAATTTGACAATTTCTGTTTAGTAGTATATGAATTGTAAAGTAACAATTAAAAATATTAATTTTTACACACACACAAGATAAGTGAGGATATAAGAAGATTATTGATCAAGACAGTCATAATCACAATCTATCTTTATTTCACTTCACGGTACGGTAAAAGCTGCCTTGTATCTGGTACGTATAAAGTTGAAAACAAAAGACATTTTAAAAAACTAAAAATGATTGAAGGTTCCTTGATTATGGCGTGTAAAACAACGTTATTCAAGACAGACGAAGATATCGGTCGCTAAATCATTAACATTGAATAGTGATTTAAGAGCACTGAGACCAAACCATGGTAACAAATTACAATTATTTATCTCTTACGTGTTTAAAAATACACTCGCGTAACTTCACTGGCGTTCAGCCGTCGAATGAAGTTGTATAATACTCGACGCTTGGCGGTGGGGCGTGGCGCGTGGGTGCACTTTGCTAACATCGACCACTACATTCCACTCATATATACGAACAATATGTCAGTATCGTCGGTTCCCGAAGAGTGAACAAAGGATAGGTGCTGTACTGCGTACATTCCTTAAGGAAGAAAATATAAATGTTGTAACCGTGGGTTTCCTATCTGTGTCTAAAATTAAGAAGTTTTTTGTTTTTGCTTAGCTTGAACAGGTTAGTGTAAATTCAATTCAACGCTTATGAACGGGTCTCTAACGTTATGAAAGTTTTTAGGCATGCAATGGTGTCCGCCATTAATAGTGCACGATAAGTTAGTCTGTATCACCTCCGGGCCTTCGTATAAATGTAACCTATATCTATTTGATTGCAAGTGAAATAATTCTACCAATTGCTTCGGCTATGAATATGATATTCCATGGATACAGAATAAATATAGAAACAATAAATTCGTAAACTGAGACATGTAAACAACGGTTATTTACGATAGTGGTGTTTACTTGTATGAATGAATAGCATTCAATAAATACTTGTTCGTTTTTATAAGGAGCTCAAGAGTCAAGCGAGCAGTGTTGCATAACTTTTAAAACCATATTAGAATGCTTTGGAGTAAAAGGTATGTCATAAGTATTTAAATATAATAGATGTATAACGTTGGTAGATGTTGTGAATCAGTTTTGATTATTAAGTTTTATATCTTATCTTTTAATAAATGAAAGGAAAGTTTAAGTGTATAAATTTATTGTTAAATAATAAAGCTTTCTGTCTCGTTGTCAGCTTAATTTAGGGTTCGCTTAAAATCCACATCATACAATGTAATCGCGAGTCAAGTTAAAAAACAATAACTTTAAAATTATTCTAAAAGTTACTCTATGCGCAACTCGCTGGGAGCGGTCAGTGATCGCGCAGGCCGGCGAGCTGTTCTGGGAATAGGGATTAACAAGGCGACGCCATTTTGTCGTTCATTTTGATTCGTGCCGTGAAACTGAGGGGACGAGTGACGGCACTGGCGCGTCCACGTCGTGTCTTGCTTTGTCTGCAAATTAAACAAAAAATAAACATATATTAATTACTAACAAGGTGCTAATGTTATTAATATCTTTTGTGACATTTATAGTGATGATAGTGCCGAAATTTTATTTTTTCGAAAGAAATCTTAAAGAATGCACCAAGCTGTTTGTTATACGTAATTTCTAAGTGTCTAATTCAAACTTATTGTAGTGACGTGACAAGTGTTCTAAAGAATATTTTTGACCCATAAATTCTGTCTACGGTTATATTTCATTCTATTTTATATGAAAATCAAATCCTTTTAAAAGTAAGGTTAGTGAAAATTCAATATTGCTTTATACAGCGCACTCCATATTGGTCTGAGTCGAATGCGTATTACGAATACGTACGAAGATACCCGAGATCGGTTCTACGACGTCGCTGGGTTGCATTGGATATGAAAAATATTCTTGCAATATTAAATATTCTTTTGTTGCGTTTTAGTATATTATAAATAATAATACAAAGTGATTTTATTTTAAATTTGTAAATGTGATGTAGGATTATGAATTTTATGAATATCTAGATAAATGATATTTTACATTTCTTATTCGTTTTTGGGATCCATCTAAAAAGCGTAATGAATAAAGGAGTTGATATAATGTATATTTATCTATCACTTTTAACATAATCTATTATTCTAAATTTGATTAATTTATTGAAATGACAATTCTTTTGATCGTTATTATTGATAAGTTAAAATTTAAAACGTATTCGATTTGATTTACGAGCCGTTAGGAGTGAAAAAGAAGTTAGTTTTTGGATGAATACATTAAATTTATAAATATACTATCAACATTAACGAAGACCTTTTCGATTGAATATGATTGAAATATATAGGTATATCTTGTGGCACTGCAGTAGTCCTGGGGAAAATACTGTACCGCTTACACTTTGAACATTTTTGAGACTTTTCAATACATTTTCTATACTTTATGGATCTTACAATAACTATTTTAATGTTTCGTTAATATTCGTGCATGAAAAATGTGTCTTAGTTTTATTTTATGTAACATGATGAATGTAATTGAATAAAACCTAATCACATTGCGTCTTAGGAAACCTATGTTTTATGATGTAGAATATTCCACACCTCATCCAGAAATTCTATTAAGTAGTTGATCTGAAAAACAAAAGTGAAAACTTAAGTATTATTCGAGTCTATCTTTTACTATTGTTTTTTATTATAACAAAAATCGATCAACGCCTTTAAAATAAAATCTATTTCCTGAAACCAAAGCAAATATTTTTACAAACTTAACAAAGATACTGTATAACAAAGTGGATATGACTTTGTTTCGCTTTATGACGAAATGGGACAGTCAGCGACTACTTCACCTGATGGTGACCGGATGCGATAATCCTCGGATATGTGCAAGACAGTGAATAATTTGCTGCCTTCGAATTGTAATTTTTTGCCATAATATTCGCAAAAAACTCAATATGCAGTGATTCCTATATAGAAAAAATATAATTTTTTCAGGTTTAGGAAAAGTTTCTGTTAAACTATTGATAATTACAATAATTTTTTCACACACAATGATTGTGGTTGCAATCACTAATATGCCTTGTTAATTCATTAACAAGCAATTATTGACTTTAGGGTTTAAAACTTCTTTAGCTATGATACCAATTCGTTATTGTATATTAAAGTAACTATACATTTCAGCCAGAAATATGGAGTTCAATTACGATCGCAAGTTCCAGGAGATGAAAAAATACATTCCATTCTTGGAAAGTATGATCAAAAGACTGGAAAAAACGCATTCTCCCACAAATCCACGACAGGCTCAATTGGATAAAATAAGATCCCTGAGGGATCTTCTGATGGATAAAAGGAAAAGGTGCACAATAAAATATTTTAGTGTTTTTTACATCTTTAAGGGTACATTTCCATTAGAATGTGAGGTGAATCGCAACAGAAAAATTATTTAATAATAGTTTAAGGTATAATCGACAATTAAATTATTATTAATAATTAAAGATATATTCAAGAATAATATTATTAAATGTAATTGAAAGTTTTTAGTGAAGAGATTAATTGTTATTTTTGGAATAGTTATCTTCGTACGATTTTTACCCACCCATTCAATGGAATAGGACTCTTTGTGACTTGTTTCGGTCAATACAAAAGTTCTTTTCTTTAATTTTTTTTCTAATGAAAGATTAAATTTAAATGATGAGGAGAGAAGAAGTACCTTATGGTACCACTGTTATCAGTGGAAATAAGATTTTAATATTGAAAATAATCAGAAATATATGGGCGACATTTCAAGTTCATTTGAGTACAAAAACTGTAAACCATAATTAAGAGCGGCCGTTTAAAATTTAAATTTTGGTTTAAGGAAACATAAAGCGTGTTTAATTAGGGTTAATGATATATAACACGCATTTTAAAATGATAATTGGAGTGACAATAAAAAAGAAACAGTACGTGACGTTGACATTCTCCATAACTATAGTATTTACTTTTTGCTTGGTAGGTTGCTAAAAAAAGTTTGATAGTTTAAAATAATTATATTCTTGCCATTTATGACACTAACGTTTTATGGTAACGTTATTTTACATTGATGGTTAACAGCCAAATACAATTCATATTTTTATGAATTCCAAATGTAACAAATTTTTATGCTTTGATATAGCAAAAAAAAAGAAAATCGTTAGGTTATAAATCTAAGGGTATAATTATTAAAAATCACAGGAGGTTGCCATGAGGTTATAAGGTTTCTCATACTATAATAATTATACAGCCAAAAATTAATTGAATATTATTATAAAAAATATTTTGTATTTTAAAACAATTCTACGTCATTTTTAGTTCGTTTTCTTTGTATTAGAGCATATTTAGCGTTTGATTAGTTAAATGAACAACTTTTAATTCAAAATAAATCAATAAGATGTAATAATCCCCTTTTTCTTTCTCCTAACGATCGCTGTTCTTACGGAAACAAAACAGTTACAACAACATAAATTTTTCTACCACTGCAGTTTGGAGGAACGATAAAGATGTAATGTTACGATGGAATAAAAATCCTTATGTTTATTACAAGAATTATTGATTTATATTTAGTTTTTGCAGTCAAATAATTGTCTTATTTTAGCATTTTGACCAATATATGGATTAAAAGAGAAAATTACTGATATAGCATTACTTAAACTATTCGTTAGCATACATTTCAAAACAGTGTTTTGCATAAAAATAAGCGTTTAAGGAAAATATTAAATTAAGAAATATTTTATTTACAGGATGAAAATGGATAATTTGCTTAAGTGTGAACAAGTTTTAGTCAATTTGTATGCAAAAGTAGAGCAGGTTCGTAATAGATGTTTCTGTACGCATTTTATCAGCAATTTTTAACACTCACCAGAGATTTTTTTGTTATAGGGGAAGTCACCTGGACAGGATAAAAGTACAACCTCCGAATCGAGAAATGCAAATTTTAATGTAGTGAGGAACAAACTCAAGACAGTGGCATCCAAATTTCATACCAATGGTAATGACACACTACCGGAAATTGCAAGGGCAAATGATGTTGAAGAATCATGTGTTCCAGGAAGTAAAGAACCTGCCCTATTTCAGCGAAGACCTAACATATCTTCATCAATACGAAGCATATCTCCAGGATGTAAAAAGGATTTTTCACCTAAAAATACTACAAAGGATTACTCTCACCCGCTGTTGTCACCGGACCGCAATCCTAAATCTTATACAAGAGATTACTCAGAAGAACAATCATTGTTTGTAAGAAGATCACCTAAAAATCCACCCCGAGTAGTCTCACCTTCTTACAATAAAAAAGAACGGAAGAAATCTTTAGAAGAAGATGTAAATGTCAAGAAATTAAAAGATCTTAATATTACTCTTCAAGTTCCTGAAGATAGTCTTCATTCACTTAATACAAAGGATATTGTAGCTAGGATTATTAATTGTAATGATAACGATGTTGACATTGAAACCCTGCGCGGGTTAAGAACTCAAATATTGGGAGAACTAAAAGAAACTGGTTCAAAAGATGATATATCAGATATTATACTAAAATCTTATAAAAATAAGGATGGAAAAAACAAGAAATCTGAAGAAGTAGAAGAAGGTGAACTTTCAGATAGTGAAAGTGAGACGATTGAAAGTATTTATGGTAGTTTAGTTGTAATGAATAAAGATAAATCTAATAAATTTGTAAAATCTGAAAAATTGGATATGACAAAGCCTTGTAAAATACAAATTTGTTTGGTAATTAATCCAGAGAAACAAAAAGAGAGTCTACCAATTGAAGACAACAAAATTAACTCTAATCTTGATATCTCTGATTTTGAATTATTTGAAAATGTAGACAAGCAAAATAAAACACTTGAATCTGAAAAAGCTTGTAATACTAATGATCAACATGATGTTATAAAAACAAACGTTTTGCAAAAACCAACTTCCGAAGTAACCACATCCGAAACGCAAGGGATTAGAAATGACACATCTCAAACTGAAATAAATGATAAATCGAAACAAGATGCTTCTCACAATTCACAGGGTATTCATCCAATTTCAAATGATAGCACCAGAATTGACTCCAATAAACCTTCGTCTGAAGATGTGCAAGGTAAAGGAGTTGAAGAAAAGGATCATACGTCATCGGAAGAGAATCAAACTTCCTCAGAAATTACCCATGATGACCCTAACAGTTTTAAAGCTTTATCTAGCAAACAGGATGTAGAAATTCCTTTATTAAATTCTCAAAAAAGTCAATCGAACTCTGATAAAATTGAAGTATCAGAAATTGATATTTTGCAAGCTTTGAAAAATGAAATATTAAGTGAAACATCTAATGTTCTTAGCTCAGATGTCGAAGCGCCTCTTTTTCAGCCAAAAGTAACAAAAGTAGCTAATGCTGAAGAAATAGGATATAAGAAGAGGATATCCATTGAAAAATATAAGTCTAAAGCAACTAACAAATCGGTACCTAATTGTGATTCAGAGAATGGTTCCAAAGAAGAAAGTTTGAGGAAACAAAGTCTGAAACTCACCGAAAAGGAATGCGAACGGTTTTTTTTGTCTAATGTACCGTTTGAATCTTTTTCCGATACTGAAGATAAATCCAATTTGTCAGTCGACGACGTTTATGGAAATTTAGCACCAAAATCACCTGATCATGAGGATTTTGCAGATACGGGTCTTAAACCACCTATAATAATACCTATTGACCCAGTTGAAATGCCGGTCGTAACTTCAGAAAAAGATATAGACATGAGAAAGATTTTGCCACAAGACGTAGGTAACATTATAACACCTACACCAATTCTCCCCGAAAATACAAATGTTTTCACTAAAGAAGGCATGTCATTCAATAATGAGCTGCAAATATCAAACTTGACAGACCCTCGAATGAACAGAGATGTTACTATCATGAATCATCAAGTAAAAGGAGTTTCTGTTTTATCTTCAAACCACCCTTTAAACCCAATAAACTCAATAAACGAAAATTTCACCCCTAATTTCAATCAAATCATGCCAATTAACATGCCCGGTTCTACTCCTAACATAATTGGTAATTTGCCTCCAAATAGAACCGCTGTGACTTTGTCGCCCAGCTTGGCGCCAAATTTGACACCGAGTAGAATACAAAATATCGGAGGAAGTATGCCTCCAAATAACCTAAATAATTCAATGCCTTATGATACTCCATCCAGAAAAACATTGGACAATGATGATATTCTCAATCATAAACAAGTTTACACTACAATATATCAAAGTTTTGAGTCTCAGGTTTATAATGAAAAATCACGAAAGTCGCGATGGTCCAATGACAATAACGTTCCATTTTGGAAAGATATTGATATACCAAGAAATACCTCTAATAAATTACCTGCTTGGGACAATCAACATAATTCAATAAACAATTCAAACACCATGCAAAATTGGGAAGAGGTTGGAAACTTGAGAAAACCATCTAATGCGCGGGATAACGAATATATGGCAACATATGATAGCTACAATGTTGATTCAAGGGATCCATATATAAGAGACGACTCGCAAGTGCCAGCTAGACATTCATTTAGAAGGATAGATTGCCCTTCAGCGACAATTACTTCTTTTAGTAGTTATGACTGTCCACCTACGCCGACCCATCCATTTGGTAGACCAGAGCCTTCGATGACATCTTCCCATAATTTTGGAGGATCTGAGTACACTCAAGTCGCCTTCGCACAAAAATTCAATAAATCCCAGGATCGAAGACAAAATAGGAATTCAGATTATGATAATTATCATGCGCGGGATCAAGGCAGGGAACGATATAATAATTATGACTCAAAATTTATTTCCATTTCTCATGAGTTGGATCAATGTAATAGGTTTAACCGTTTAGATCCGTATAGGCAGAATGCGGGAAGACATGATAGAAATAAATTTTACGAACAAAATGAAAGTAATTTTCGGGAGCCATTGTCCCGTCGAGAAATTGACTGTTGGCAATATAACAGGGAACTAGAAGGAGAACGTTTTTTCACAAGACATCGTGGGGGTTCTGCAAATTATGATCATCGTCATCAAAATGAATCGAATAGTTATGATAAAAGAAATCGACGTGGCCATTATGTCGAAAGGTCAAATAGCAAAAATACAAGGGATTTGTCACCATCTTTATCTCAGTTACCTCAGACTGTAGGAGCTGTACCTTCAAAAGATAAAAAAGTTGGCGTTCATTATTACTCTGGTAACTCACTTTCAATCGATAAGAATTCCAAAAATTCGTCATTTGAAACAAAAACAGGTGATAAACCAAAATTTGACGCTCGTAGGCAACGCGCTTCAAGTGTTGGAAGATCGATTTCAAGCTACCCCAATGAGAGTCGAGGTTTCAACGTTTCAAAACAATCTTTGAGCATAACAAAAAGTGAAGCCATGAGAAAGTCTTTCCAAAGATCAAGTAGTGTTGGAAGAGAAATAAAAGGGGGCGCAAGTGATTTTAAAGACATAAAAGAATCCTTAAAATCGTTCAAATTAAAATCAGACTCTAAAGCCTCAAGTTATTTTAAGAAAAGTGAGGAACCTGGCAGAGCTACGTCATTCTTACCAAGTTATAAGTCGGCCAATAAAAGAGAAATATTGGAATCAGGAAAAAAATCTCTCAATGCTTGTGTAAAATATTCACCAAGAAAAAATAATAGAGACCCAAGAATGTGCCGTGAGTCTAACGAGATAAAAAATAAGTTTAAAGACAAGAAAAATGATTCACGAGATTCTAAAAATTGTGGCATAGTTTACACAAATGATAACATTACTAAAGGTACTATTTTAGGATCTGGATACGGTGTGAAAAATTACAAAATACCAAAGATAAAGCGAAATAACGAAATGACAGAGACAGTTACTAGTGATAGCTCTCAAGGGAATGAAATACAAGACAACGCGGATAGTGATTGCCAAAAAGCTGCAAAGGGGGGTGAAATGAAAAACAAATCCCTAATTGATTTATCGAGTCAAACTCTTGCAAAAGATATAAAATTGTTATCAGGTGAACAGGAGAGGGTAGAAGGTGATTATGAAATTCCAGCTGTAATAAAACAAACAGATATTGAATCCGACAGTGAAAAACAGCTCAATAATAGACAGCATTTGAAAGAAGATAAAAATGTTATTGTACCTGAAACTTCTTTTGCTCATGAAAGAAGAGTAACTAGGTCTGCCACAAAAAATGTTTCTGCAGAAAAAACCTTTACTGAAATATCACCCATCCAAAAAACAAGAAGACAAAAGAAATCTTTTGTAATTGAATCTGATTCCGACGATAATGATGCCATTAAATCTATTAAGAAAAATAATTCTACAGAAAATAATAAATTGAATGCGGCCATAACTGAAAAACCAAATGTAGACAGTACTAAATCACAATTAGGTGCTGCCAATCATTGTGAAAAAACGAAAAATGAATTTACAAATTCTAGTTTGGGAGTGGATGATATCGATATTTTTTCTGACAATGTTATATCAGATCCTGTAATAGATAATATAAATGACTTGATTGCGGATTTAGATGACGATTTAGAGTCACATAAGACTTTAGAGTTTAATAATACTGATTTTTCTAAAGATGTGAGTTTCGAAAATATGTTGGACAACGTTTCAAAACCATGTTACAATAAAAACAAATTAAATATACTTAAAAATGTACAAATTTCCGATGAAATGGTCACGACTCGTGATGCAGTTGCACATAATGCAAACATGGTCGATACCAGTTTGGTTATAATAAACGATGAAAAAGGAATCAGTTACAATCAAGAAGACCAACAAGAGAGTAACTTAGATGTTGGTAATACTAATGAAGAATGTAATTCACATCATATTTTAAGTAAAGAACGGGATGAAAACATAAATCCTCCTACGGAAATTATAAAAAATGTGGAATTAAATAATGAGGCTATTGGGTCCACCACATATAATCGTCCAGAGAAAAGCCCGGCTAATAACATCGAAGTCCGTAAAAAACTTACTGGTCATGGTTATATGACGACACCTGATAGTACTATTGAAAATAGTGACATTAAAGAGACCAAGTCGGACGGAAATTGTCTCGAAATGACTAACAAACCCACAATAGAAATGATGGATTCTGATATATCTTCCACTGACCATAACTTGAGAACGAAAGCGAATATGACGGAATTCAGTTTATCTTCTACAAACAAAACGCAAATAGAGTCAATTGGTAAGCTTTTATCAATCTTACAGGATAAGTCAAAGATTAGAGAACTTCTTGGTTTGTTAGGAGATCAATCCAGTGAGTGCGAAAAAATTAAAAAGAAATTAGAGAAGCTAAGTGAACTTGTGTCTGACGATGAAGAGATCATCAATGATTCAGAAACAAAGAATAAAGACGAAAGCCAAAATAAGGGTACAGATCCTGAATCTCAGTCGAAGACTCTACAAAATACAAATATTGTGAATTCGAAAGATAAAACTTCATCCAATGACAATGTAGGTGAAGCGGTTTCAGAATCGAATAATTTGAATCTACAAAAAGAAATACTTAGTCCATTAGAAATAAATATGGAAGACTGTGAAAGGGTCTCAAAAATAGAATCCGCAAGTAAGGAAAATGAAGGACCAGATACGGTCGCAAATAATGTTAAAACTGTCATTAAAAAAGTTTCAGTTCCTAAAAAGCGCAAAAAGAAAACTTTTATAAAGAAAAGGTGTAAAAAAAATAGTCGTTTAGCTCGATCAGACGCCGCAGAATTAAAGGTTGGGAACCCTCCCGTAAAAAAGCCATGTAGAGAATTGAAAAAATTACAAGAGGATATAAGAGAAATGTTCATAAGAGATGACGTGCTTAATTCGACTGGAATAAGAATGTGCCGTATTGCAAAATTGGTTGATGAAAAACGCAACAAAAATCAAGAAAGTATAGCTCATGTTGAACCTGAACCGATAGTAGTTCTAAAAAAGTTTAAAGATATTATGGCGTGTGGAGAAGACGCTTCATCTATAGAAAAAGGAAAAAAAGCTAAAGGCAAAAAAAATTTAGAAAACGAAATAAAAAGCAAATCGGTACAAACTTCTAAAGTTAAAACTACAGAAAATAATAGTGATCCGTATGATTTTGAGACAGACTCTATAAAAGGGACAAGTAACCGTAGTGATAAAAACGACAGTTCGGGATCAGATTTCGAATCCCTTGGTTCATCGAAAACATTCGGTAGCAATGAACTTTTAACGGAAATTAAGAAAACTAAACGCAGACGTCGTAAAGGATGGAAATCTGGAATTATAAAGTCCAAATGTAGAAAGAGGGTAATTAATCAGAAACAAAATGAAAATATTGCCGAAAAAGAATCCGTAGTACCAAAAGTTGACGTTACGATACCTGACTTGAATTGTTACATTGATAAAATGTATTGCTTCCGAAAGAAAGACACTACTTATGATTGTCGTCTTTGCGTCTATAGTGGTGAAGAAATAGTAAATCATTATAAAAAGCATCATCCCCGCTCAGAAATTCCATGTTCAAGAATGAGTCCAGCTGTCGCAAAGTCAGCGATAACAGAAGCAGAAGAAGTCAATATTCAAGCTATTAGTAAAATAACTCCAAAAAAGTATGTGTGCAGATTTTGTTTTAAGGAATTTTCTAGAAATAAGCCCTTAATTGAATCATTCTTTTGGCATGTCGTAAGCGTGCATACTGGTGAATATAAGCAACTTTGTTCAGAAGGTAGTAATAACAATAGCAGTTTATTTATTTTAGATATCCCCCCGCCTCCTACAGAGGCAAAAGGCCAGTTACTTGGTTATATTTGTGGAAAATGTAATTATACTCAAATATCTATAGAAAATCTTAAGACACATGTAATTTTGAGACACAATGACGAACCAACTCCAGTTTATAATATTAATTTAGCTTCTTTGACTCGACCATATATTAATAGTCTTTTCAGAGTATTGGGGAAAGAAAATGAAAATATACAAAAAGATAAAGAGTCTTCTCGAGTGCTAAGAAGTTCCCGTTCTAATAACAGTTTTTCTGAAACTGCAGAACATGAAAATAATTCTTTCACAGAGTCTAGTGAAAACCTAAATGAAAGCTTATTAACTACTAATGGAGATGATTCCATAGAAAATACAGTTACGAGAGAAAATATTAAGTCAAAAATTACTTTTGAAAACAATATCATGGATGATATTTGCAATGATAAAGACTCCGATGACAAAGACTTGCCCGTTCTAAAAATTGATGCAGGTACTAATGATACAAGTAGAAGTGAACCAGAAAAAGATGGTTCACATGTTATAGAACCAGAACTAAAGAATGCTATAGACACCAATACTGAAACCCAACTCAACAAGGGGCTCAAAGATTCATCTGACTTTCCACTAGATTTATTTGATTGTCCTCATTTCAAAATAAAATATAACAACACTGGTTCCAAAGAATACATATGTTGTATTAATGGTAACCTGCATTACAGAACTACGCTTCTAATTTCTTTTAAAAAACATGTTGAAATGAAACATTCAGAAAATTGGGATGGCTATTGCTATGTTTGTAAAGTGATAGTTACACCACAAGGTACACATTTCTTTAAAGATTGTTTGTGTCACTTCCTTGATAAACACGTTGACGATTTTCCGATTTTGGAAGAAACACCTGAAAAACCTTCAAGTATTGCACCTGCTGTAGTTACTGAAAATGAACCTCTTGTAGTGGACCAAGAACCCAAAACATATATTAATGTTCGTCCAATATCGGAGCTGATCTTAGATTCAAATAAGGATAATTCTGCATTGTCGGAAGTCAAAAATGCTCCAGTTTTACCTATCATAGAAAACGTTATTAGTATGGGATCCCCAGTGGGAAGTCCACGACGTAGTCCATCTTATCACACTACTAGTAATAATAGTGTGCCTTTCGAGAAACTGTATAAGTATGAAGAAGTTCAAGCCGAAATGATGTCTAAGAAACACCGGGTTGTCTTGGATGTCATGATGTCGGAAAACAAGTTAGGTCATGTTTTCAAATGTTCAGGACGATTTTGTTCATTTACATCTGATAGTGCTGAAGACGCATTACTTCATGCATCGACGCACGTGCGGCTTGGTGGAGAGGAAGCATTAAATTGTGTTTATTGTGATTTCGATTGTCATCAAAATGCAATAGATTTGATAACACATGTATTTAAAAGTCATGGATTCTGTCAATATATTTGCGGGAAGTGTTTCTACCGTGCAGCCGCAAGTCAACTTGTGGAAGCGCATCTCAAGAGAGTACACGATGCCCCTACGTCAGTTACAATTTTACATACTGCATTTAAAACTGGTTGTGAGGAAGATTTCGTACTATCTCGAGACGTTGCGGTTCCTCATTACATTTGCAATGGTATGTTTTTGTTTCTTCACTAAATGAATCTGTATATTCAATTTATGCTTTTTCAAAATAAAATATAGTTTTTATTTTTACAATGGCATACGTTTCTCAAAAAAAATTGTGGGCATCGCATTTTACTCTAGTATGTGTTAAAACACAGGGCTTGAATCAATATTTATTTAATTGTTTCAATAACATGAGGATTTAGTCGTCATGGCTAGACGGCGAAGAAAATGTACACACGGTATGTTTACATAATAAAAGAAGCATAACCATTGTCTTTTAGTACGCTTACATTTAACACGTCTTCGACTTAATTCTTAATAAATAAATCGTTTGTTACTCCGTCTCATAAAGAACCCTAATTTTTTTTGTATTCTCAGGTCAAAGTGATTCCGAGGGGCAGTGTATGTTTCAAACTTATACTCCGGGAAAATTCTGTGAACATCTTCAGATCCGTCACGCCTCAGCCGCTGATTTTAAATGCTTTGTAAGATTCTTTTTTCATCATTGTTCTGTTTTTTATACTCTTTCATTAAAACCGGAAGTATGTTAAAGTTTTGTGAGTTTAAAAAATTTTTGGTCTAGTAATTCCTTAATTATAATTTCAGATGTGTTCCGCTAAAGCTACAGCGCCAGCTGATTTGGTCAGACATTTGAAAATTCATGGTTTAAAGTTATATCAATGTTGTTGGTGCATTCACGGAGCTGACAATGAATCCGAATTATTAGCACATGCTTCAGCCTACCATCCGACAAAACTACCTAAAGCCTATTTACGGATTATAACCAATAAGGTATTTGTTATAATGCCAAAGGAAATTTTAGTAATTATAATGTTTAATCTACATTTCAAAATATTGTTAAATTTTCCTACAACTTTTTCCAGGACGGGTTATCTGATTTGAGAGTTTTGCCGCTAGCACATTTAACTAAAGCGAATGTTACCGCAAAAGAAATTATTATGAGCAAAGTTCAAGACAATCCTGTAAAAGAGGCAGAAAGATCCATAGAATTGGAAAAACTTTTGGGACAAACCTGCCTTAAGGTTGAAACTAATGCCTCGTCAGAAGAAACGAATACACAATATAAAGATTGTGAGTTAAGCTTTGATAATGATTCTGAAATTAAACCTGTTGAGTCAAATGATGAAGCAACTCCGACAAAAGCGCAACCAGAATTTGTCCCAACCAGAGTGAGCACCCCCATATCGGCAGTAAAGGAGGCTCTTTCTAAAAATGAACAGGAAACTTCAATGAAACCTGAATTATTAGATGTAGAAAAAACTGTAGAAATTCAACCGGTTGTATATTGTTTGGATAGCGATGAAGACAATTCTGTTCAAAGCCCCCTTGAATCGAACAATACAGCCATTAGAGAAGAGATAAAAGTTCCTTTGAAAGACTTATTTATGTGTGCCAAATGCAAAATGGTTCTCAATACTGGTATTGGGTTGAAGCGTCACATGATGTGGTGCTATGCTGGGGTCACCGATCCTATTTCGTGTGCTCATTGTTCAATGAAATTAAACAAAAGTGATATCTTGAATCATTATTACGAGGTGCATAGTCTCGAAGGCAAGCCTCGGAAATTGGTATGTACTAAATGTCATCGTGAATTTAAGTCAGCTTCTCTTCTTAAAGAACATCGTAAATTAGAACATTCTAATACTGCTAATAAAAATAGTGAAGGAACGTTATCAACTGGTGTCAAACAAGTTGATGCTCCAAAAAAACGAAAGAGATCTGTAGGAAGCAAAGAAAAAACGGTAGTTCCAGAAAAAACAAGACGTTACGGACCTCAAGACGTGGACCTTCTGCCGATTAACCCAATATTAGATGATTTAGTATTCTGTTCACTCTGTGAATTTAATACGAAAGTCAAATTGAACATGGTAAGACATCTACAGTTGCATGCTCAACAACAACCAGTGCCGCAGACCGCACCGGTTAATCCGGTGCCTCATTTGGAGACGAATGAAAAACATTTCGACAAAATGGTCAATTTAGCTTCAAGTTCTATTGTTACTAGAACACCTGATAAGAACAAGAATGAGAATGCGATTATACTCCTACCCCCAGAAGCTGCATCGCGTTTCCCTAAATATGTGACAGAAAAACAGCGACTGACTTGTGGAGCAAAAGGATGTACTTACATATCCGTTGACGAGTCTATGTTGAAGTGTCATTGGGAAACATTGCACGCCGATTGTAGCGAGTTTCATTGCGTACATTGCCCCCCTCATCAATTTTTCGATACGTCGCAACCGTTGACTTCATCCAGGATTATCGCTCATCTGAAAATGCACGATTCTCAGTTGTATGCTTGTTCGTTGTGCACATACTATCACCATAAACGCGAAATAGTTCAAAAACATTTAGTAGATACCCACAAGAGTGGACAAGTTATGGTTGTAAGAGAGGGAGCCACGACAACTTCCATAACAAACCCAATTCAAAATGCTGCGCCCACAATGGATTTAAAACCATGGCAATGTGGGTTGTGTTGTTTTAAGAGTCTCCTTCAACCAGAGGTGGTAGATCATTGTGCTAAAGAACATAACTCAAAGATGCAATACAAATGTGCTTTTTGTACGTTCAGAACATCAAACGCAGAGAACATATCAAAACACCAAGCGAAATCGCATCCTGAAAAACCTGAGGAGATTTTCTATTATTACTATCGAGAAGGCTCGATACCCAATGAGCCTGATGGTACTCAGAAGTGGCAGAGACAGAGACAAAATAACGAAATTTCTGAGCCTCAACTGAAGTGCGAGCCCCCAAACATTGATATTCCTCCCTTAGAACCGCTGTCGAAACCTGTGGTTTCACAAGTCGATTTGAATTTAGTTAAAAAAGAATTTATAGAACCAATTGAAGAAAAACTCGAAGATATTTGTCTTGAACTTGGTGAATTTTGCGACCCCAATGGCTTGAAATATAAATGTCCTTTCTGTGAAAATATAATGGACGATGACATTGAAATAATTCAATCGCATTTGTATGAAGAATTAAAATATAGGAAGTAAGTGTATATACCCTTATTTTATTTAGATAGATTTAGACGGTTTATTATTTGTCAAAACAAAGATATTTGAATTTTAATTTATTTTAATATAAATTCTAGGTGGGGTTGCAGTATCTGTTCTTATAAAGCTTTCCATAAAGCCGGATTAAGTGAGCATATGCAAGTAGAGCATTGTCAGAATAGAGAACCGATAGCTTTAGAAATTGATCACCGAGTTGAGACTTGGGTGAATATGTTATTGGCACATCAAACATCACTCATTGACAAGTACAAAGAAAATTTGCTAATACAGAAAGCTGAAATCTTCCGAAATGCTCCAGAAGTTAACAAAATTCAGTCAAATCAAAAGGAATTGTCTCAGAATACAACAAAAAGCAATAATTCAGACATTTCTATTGAAGAATTAAATAAGATATTTGGAGCATTCGGTGCACCGGTCAATCGTTCATACTGTTGTCCCAAATGTGAGGCTACGTTTAAAGAGGAGGATCTTATGCAAAATCACCTTGAAAGTGAATTAAATAAAATAAGGTTTGTATTTAAAAATGATAAAATAGGTCTATAAATCAAAAAATATGAAGTATTATTAGTGACTTATCGTAAAGCTCAACTATATAATTCTAGGCCTTGATGATTACGACTATATCGTCCTAACCACTTAAATTGTACGAACCTGAATGCTTATATAGTATAACTACAATTTCAGGTGGTTCTGCAGCGCATGCTACCTGACCTTCCAGACATTTCACGAAGCGCAGTTCCATTGTCGAAGCGCTCACCTGTCTCTTCGCCCTGCAGCTCGGCCCAGTGAAGCGCCCCGAGACCCAAGCGCAAGGGACGCCTGGGTTAGTACCGTACTAACAGTACAAAGGCTCAGCATGGCCGAAGAACCCCAAGTTCAGACGGGTTCCAAGAAAGATTCCAGACTCGACGAATCTTTGCTAGTCGTTCGTTACGAAGAAGATATCCCTACCCCGGATTTCCACCAACCTCAAGTTCCCATTCCCACAGATAGTGATGAAGAGAAATTAGTTATTGACGAACCAGTTGAAAAGGATGCAGTCGCCTCTAGCAGTCGCAATTGCACGATTTGTGGGCAAGTGATACCGCAACGCCAACAGATGCGCAACCACATGCTGAAACATTACAACCTTAAATCGTATGATTGCGGCTATTGTTCATTTAATGGGACTAGATTGAGTATTATTAATCACCAGAAGATAAACCACGCTCCAAAACCCTTACTCTTAATGAGTGCATCTATACCGAATGTGCCACCACTAGAATATGCTAGAAAACTTAGTGCGAATGATAGCATTATATGTCTTGTGTGCAGAAATAGTATTATTGAATCAGAAGTCAAAGACCATGTCCACCCTAATGAGATCGTAAGCTTCGCCAAGAAGGGCGATGTTGTTTTAAAATGTATTTATTGTTCAGCACTTAGTAAAGATCTGCATACACATTCGATGCACCATCAAAAACTTCATCAGAAAATGGAAAGTAGTTATACAACCATGACATTTAGCCCTGCTGAAGATAAAGAGAAACCTTACTATTGCAAAAAGTGTGAAAAGACATTCTCATTACTGAAACAATTAAAAGCTCATTCTAGAACTAATTGTTCCGGGACTTCTAGAATGCCCATAGTTAGTATAAATAAAATGAAGTTAGACGATGTCGGAAAGTCGGACAAAGTCGGAAAGAAACGTAAAAATGATGATAATTCTAACATAACGTGTAAGAAATTAGCAAAAAAACCAACCACGAAATCCCAAATCAAGGTATTCGCTCGTAAATCAACAAGTTTACCTGGAGGCGGACAACGCAAGGGAGAATCAAGTCCATCGAAAAGGAACAAACCTAATGAAGAACTAAATTGTATTAAAACAAAGATGCCACTCTGTAAAAAGAGGGTACCGGTCAAAGTTAACAAGTTGAACGAAATTATAAATAAAAGCCCTATTGTGGTCGTCGAGAGGATGAAGATGGATGCAAAGAAGTAAATGTATGGAGGAGAATTTTATTAAAACATCTAAATGTTGTACTTATACTCAGTGTTTACTATTACTGAAGATATGTGTCTGTGATTTGTAAGTAGCTTTAGTTTTTAAGATAAATAATGATTACTTCTCAAGCATTTCTATGTTTTGTTTATTGATTTTCTTTAAAAATAGTACGGAAGATTATTGATAGAAGAAAGTTCAATAATTTAGTTTAATTATATAAGAAATGCAAAGTTTTCTGTACCCAATTTCCTTTCTTGCTTACATTAAATGTTGATACCATTTGTAATTTAAGCATCTCTGTTAGGGCAAAAGTTATATAAAGGAAATATAATATGTATTAAATAATATTACTCTTTTCGCTAAAGTACTTTAAGGTGATGTTGTAGTGTAACGGCTGCCCAAATTAATGTTACTTCCAATTGTTAAATATACCATTTCTATTTATAGTCATTTTGGTGTTTATACTGTTGTCTTTATTGACCATTACCGACTGTAAAATATGAATAGTGTTAGTGCAATACGTAACCACATTGTATCTTATCGATGTTTGTAATGTAAACATTTAAAGAAATATACATGGTATGTGTAATATTTTACCATATTTTAATTTTTTACCTAAACTCCTACATAACTGTAGTACATCGGATTGTAACTTTTTTTGTTATACTTTAGTAGGTACATAAGCGGCTCGCGACGGTAAGGTATAAAAAGATGAGGGGCAAACGCAAGCTTCATTGGCCCCTAAGGCACCTCAGGCCCCTAAGGCACCCCAGGTTCCTAGGCTCACACAGGCCCATTAGGCACCCGCGCAAACACCAGCAATCGGCCTAGCAGCTAGTCTGTGACTTCGCGAGTCACATAGACCCCGCGGAGGCGCAGACATTCGCCGCCAAGCTGAGGGCCTGCGATGGCAATCCTCAGACCCGCATAGGGCTATCAGAAACAGACAAGTCGAAACTAAAAAAAAAGCAAGCTTCATTCAATATTAGGCTGTTGACGCGTTCAGAGCGTTCGACTTTATTGACAGACGATAATCGATATTATAAACAGTGCTTATCAGCGCGACTGTGTCTTAATTTCTTTTGTAGTTATTTTATGAAATAGGTATTTTTTCTGGTTATTTTATTAAATAGGTATTGTTATATTATAAATTATCGTTCAAATTCCAAATTAATAATATTTCCATTTTATTTCTTTTTAGGTGAAGCAGAAGTAGAAGTAGTACGCATAGATTTTTAGATACCGATAGGTTAGTTTTGGCTAATTAATGTTCGTTTTTTTTTTTGTATTGAGTAGGTAAAAGCGTAGGTACTTTTATTGATTATAGTAGTTATAGGTAATTATATTAAAGTGAAGTAGATATAGGTAGATGGTATTACACAGGCGTTTCAGCTTTATTTTCATTTCTTTTTCTGTTGTAAGTTGTACATTTTTCTGGGTAGAAATCGATTAGAAAATTTTAGTTTAAATAGGCACTTAGATTTAGTGTAAGGTAGGACCTCTAACGTAGATTGTTTTGTAAGGTAACTGACAGCCTTTTCGTTACCGTCGATTAAAAATAAAAAACACAATGCCACCTAAAAAATGATTATCTTTATCTCGAACTACGAGTCAAGCTAAGAGAATGATAATTACGTGTTCTCAAGAATCGGCAGAGAAAGGGGCACATCGGTTAAACTCTCTGAGAGTTAGTGCCTCAACTTCTCGAGCCAATGAAAGCTCTCCAGAGAGAGATGCGATTAGCAGCTGACAGAGCGAGACGAGACTGAGAATGCAATACGGCTTACAGCTGATCATGAACGTGATATTTTATCTCGAGAACGTCACATTTTATCTCGAGAATTGAAAACTCAATATGAAGAATTGAAAACTCAAGAATTGAAAACTCAATATGAAGACCGCTTTACAAATGATAGGGTGCACTAAACATTGTTCGATTTTTTTAAAATGTACATAAGCATGAACAACGACTAGTGTCGGGAAGCGGTTATTACAATTCTTTGAGACAAGAACGATTAATGACTTTGTCTAATTGAAGATTAAAAATTGAAAATATTCCGTCTCTTGAAACAGACAAGTGAGAGGCCCGTCTTAAGGCAGAGAGATTTCGACGTAGTCTTAATGACTTAGATGTACACATAGGAGATCAATCTACAAATTCGGTGGCGTGGTACGACAAATATAAAAGTGGGTTAGCTTATACAATCTCAATTCATTACAAATCATCTTCTGTAATAGGCGATATGGATGTAGTATGTGTTTTTGTAAGGCTTCTAAGTGGAGTAAGGAGTCTGCTAGTATCTGTTGTTGTGGAGGTAAAACAAATTTTCCTTCGTTCAAAGTCCCACCGGAAACTTGAAATCGCTACTTTTAGAGGAACACGTGCAATTTTAACAATTCTTAGACAATATTTGCATTTGTAATAGTGCATTTCAAATGACATCCTTTGGTGCTGAACAAATCTCAGAAGGTCCTCACAAGCCTACTTTTAAGATACAAGGTCAGGTTTACCTCTTTGCCTGAAGACCAACCTGAATTTCTTCTAATATATTTTGTATCTGACTACAACGAACAGTCAAAAAGTCGAAAAAAAAGAAATCAATATTTTCCGAATTTAAAAACTGAACTCATTTCATAACTTTAGAACATGTTGCATCAGGTTAATTCGTATTTATGCAGTTTTAAATCGGCATTAGAAGCTCTTCCTCGAGATGGTGATAACAATTATAAATTTGTTATAAATGCCGATAGGCGTCTAACTTTTCCTGAGTCACTCTAGGCGTTATAACGTTCCATCCACGAATAAAGTTGTTGTAGTATTGGTCGACCAGGAATGTGATAGGCGTCATATCGTTATCCGTTCCAGAGACAATCGTTTGCAAAGTATTTTCGAAACCCACAGGGCTAACGATAGTTTGCAATATCCTTTGATATGCTGTCGGGGGGAAGATGGTTATAATTTCGCACCTAATTATTATAAAAAGGTGTCATTCCTTCAATTTTATTGTTACCACTTGCAAGTGAGACGGAATAGATTTGTATACTTTCAACGTTTTCGTGGCTTATTTAATCAGTTTATTTTTGACATGTACGAAAAAATTGAAACCGAAAGATTTAGTTTATATACGATCTAATCAAAGGCAGCTGCGCGCTGAAGAATACGTGCACTTTTACGACGCCATGCAGGAAGATAATGATATTGTGAATATGGGCCGTTTAGTTATTTTACACTCTTCTTTTACTGGTGGTCACCGCTACATAAACGAACGTACTCAAGACGCTTTTTGTTACGTAAGAAAATATTGACGTCCCGACTTATTTACTGCTGTAACTACCACTTCCAAGTGTGATCAAAACACTTGGGAGCTTCTTGATGGTCAAGTGCCGCATGACCGCCATGATATTATCGCAAGAGTTTTTCATTTAAAATTAAAAACAATGATAGATCTACTTGCCAAAGATAACATTTTTGAAGAAGTATTGTGTTATATGTATATGTAGTATTGAGTGGCAAAAACGCGGCTTACCTCACGGTCATATCTTGCTTTGGTTAAAAGATAAGGTTCGAACTAATGATGTAGACAGTTCAATCAGTGCTGTAATTCTAGATCCGATTGCAGAACCCGTGTTGTACGACATTGTTAAAACTCATATGATACATGGTCCATGTGGTGCATTTAACGGGATTGCTCCTTGCAAGCAAGACGGTCGTTGCACTAAAAGATATCCAAAAGCGTGTCCCGACAAAAGATTATTTTAGATAAAAGGTGGGTCGTTCCGTATTCGCCTGTTTTGTCTAGAGCATTTCAAGCACACATAAATTTAGAAATGTGTAATAGTGTAGAGTCAATAAAATATATTTGTAAGTATATTAACAAGGGCAGTAAACATTCTACGTTTGCGTTGAGAAATGAACATGATGAAGTTACTAAATTTTAGTCAGGCAGATATATCAGCTTTTCAAAAGCTTTGTGGCGGATTTTAAGTTTTAACATTCAAGAAAGATATCCACCTGTGACCCAACTGGATGTTTATCCCGAAGGCGGTCAACATATATATTTCAACACGGAAAATGTTACAGAACGATTGGAGAACTCTAGACAAACAACTTTATTAGCATTCTTTTGACTTTGTCAAATTGATAATTTTGCAAAATCTCTTTTGTATGAGGAAGTTCCATCGTATTATACCTACGATAACCAACGAGGTGTCTTTAAACGTAGACGCTGTGGCAGGCCTTTAGATGGCGAGTCAGGTATTTTCAAAGAACATGTTCTTGGTAGAGTGTATACCGTTCATCTTGACAACGCCGAGTGTTTCTATTTGAGATTATTATTACATACAGTGCGAGGACCGACATCATTTGGAGATGTGAGAAAAGCAGACGATGTTGTTTATAAAACTTATCATGCGACTTGCCAAGCGCGTCTTTGCTTGAAAATGATCAGCATTGGGATGACGCTTTAGCAGAATCCTGGGTTAGCGATAATCCACGACAGTGTTTTATTTATTTGTAACATTGCTCACATTGTGTAGTTTGTCAGAAATTGTTCAGTTATGGGAAAAATATAAAGAACAATTTGCAGAAGACTTTCTTCGGAATATATCTCACAATGGATGAAGGCGCAACTAATCATAATTTCCTTGATCTTGCTATACATCAGTGCTTATTAGCTCTTTAGGAAGGCTTAACACCAGTAGGCGCTTAATCACTCTGTGATTATGGTTTGCCAATATAAACCACAGTCGGAAAGATTATCAATATTCCGCAGAGATTAGTTACAACTCAATGGAAGTACTGATAACATTAGAAAACGGTGTCCCAATAATGACTGCATTCAAAAACGTTCAGCCTATGATCGCGTCTGCGAGAGTGTCCGGAATAATTTAGAAACAATATGGGTTTTAGATGCACCTGGAGGAACTGGGAAAACTTTTTTGACTAAATTATTATTAGCTTATGTTCAAAATCAGTGTATTGCTATTGCCGTTCCTTCATCAGGTATAGCTGCAACATTGCTACCAGGAGGTAAAACTGGTCACACTATTTTTAAAATACCAATTGATTTAGATCGCACGGAAAGGCCAACCTAGTGTAGTGTTTCAAGAAATATCGACAAAGCTAAGATATGGCCTCTATGGCTAAGATATAGATATATATATGAAGATGGCCCCTCGAAAAGGATTAGAAGCGGTATACAGAACCCTAAAGGATAAAAGACAAAATTATCGGCCAATGGGCGGATCATGGTTTTATTTTGTGGTGATTTCCGATAAAGCTTTCCGTTAATACAATGGGGAAACCGAGCTGATGAGGTTAGGGCTTGCCTGAAAAGCTCTTATTTGTGGCGTGATATACAATCGGTGCATTGACTATAAACATGCGAGTGAGAACTGGAGATAACCCGGATGATCGTGAATTTTCTGGTATATTATTAAAAATTGGTGAAGATACTTATCCACAACTACAAAAAGAAAAACTTTCTCTGAGGCCTGAGCTATATGGAATAGTGCAATCCCAAAAACATCTTATATCCTCGGCTTATGGTGACATAACAAATATATTAAATAGGGACAATTCTTGGCTATGCGAAAGGTCCATTTTAACTCCTAGCAATGACACCTGAGATTAATAATAAAAAACTGTCTAGTATACAGGGGGAAAGCATAGTTTATAGTTTAATTAATAAAATGGTCGATGAAGCCACTAATTACCCGACAGAAATTTTAAATTATTTTAATATGTCCGGACTTCTGCTCCGGATTATTCTTCTCCAAAATTTAAGACCTCCACAACTTTGCAATCGAACTCGGCTGAAAGTAACCCAGTTGCAACAAATGTAATCGAGGCTTAAATTTTAACAGGTTGCGGTGCAGGAGAAACCGTCTTTAGTCCCAGAATTGAAAACTAGTGAACCAAATAATTTTTCATTCCAATTTAAAACCACGGAACCGCAAAAGAGGACATATGCTACTTTTTTACGAAAAACGACGGAAACGCGGCCGAAGTCGCAGGCAAAAGTTAGTTCTATATATTTAATAACCTCGTACAGAAAATTATTTTAAATTTTTAAGAATTGTTACAATGTTTTGAGGGGTAGAGCATGAAAGACATTACTATCTTTATTATCCCGCAACAGATGTCGTTGTTATTGAAGCTTATTGTCTCTAAATTCATCTTTATTGTAGAAATAATCGGTAGAGGTCGCTGCTAATGATAAAAATATATATTTTTTCTAAAATACACATTATATATTTTTAACTTCTTGTTATTAAAACAAAGTACGAGTATAATTCACATCAAACACTTATTAAGAGGAATAAGATAAGTATTTGTTGTTGCAGAATTAAAGCTAACCTCAATTAAGACAGGTGAAGTAATTAATTGAACAAACAAAATAAGTAACATAATAAGAACAAAGCAATATTCGTTAAACAAGGATTATAGTAATATTATATGATTTTGTGTTATGGTAGTAACATTTAAAACACTCAATACATAAATTATTTTTATTATATGTACAAAGTTACTTTATAAACTTAGCAAAAAAAAAAAAAAAAACTCAAGTAAACACAACATGTGACAAGTGTAATAAAAAGCAGTTCTCTTTTTGATTTCTGTAATGATATCCCAAAGCATAATTGCGAAGAATGTGAATATCTCTTTCAATCAATGGTTATTAAAAAACGCATTACAATTTTATAACAATTTAGTTTTACCTCACTTTCATTTTAATGTCACGAATATAACCACCACCATAAGAATTAGAACGCTTCATAATTAATATATAGAATATAATTTTTCGTTTCAGCTAGCTCCAACAACATATCTATTGTTTGAGTTTGGGACTGGGTCATTACTCATAAACGCCAAATAACTCTCCAGAAGTACTAACTCTATAGCTTTGAAATTGAATATTATTTATAATATATTTTAAAGCATTGCAGTCTTTTGTTTTATATGAAATATTATGATTTTGTTTAAAATTTTTAATACACGATACAACTAGCAGTTTTGTAGTTCTATAGTAGAATGAGACAAAAATATAATTTCGGCCACTAGAAGTGGAAAAAACACTGTATTCATTTAAATACGTTTCTATTTTCTCGGATGACAATTCTGTTGATTTTAAGTTTTTAAGATTCTAGAAATTTAGGCAATTTAATAAAATTTAAATATCTATTTGTAACCTTAAAATATATATATTTTTTACTAAATGTATGTGATAGTACACACGGAACATGTATATAAAAAATATAAGTTGTTATATTAAGAAATTTCTTCAGTTACGTTTATTTTAGATTATTTCAACTTTTAACATTAAATGAAAAATTTAACTATTCTGCTCAAACAAAAATCTTGCAATGGTATATAAATATATTAACATCGTATATAAAAGAGAATCTTGAAAACATGCTAATTCTATATTATATCTTCCAGTAAATTTCTTTGCTTCAAATAAGAGGAGTATGGTAAATAGGAATAACACATACTTATTTTTATATTTGTAGCAAGTGACAATCGGATTAAGTGGTAGCTGATATATACATACATACATGTATAATTTATCAGGCAAAACTTAACAGGTCTTAAAAAATATATGCTCTTTAACTCAAAGCTTAGAAGCCGCTTTAAGAAAGGAAACTAGAACAGAATTGCAGACGACAAGAAATAAAATGTACTTATACATAATTACGAAATAGAATTGAATTATCATTGTCAGTCTAGTTGTATAGAACAGTAGAACGTGAATACTTCTTGTACTGAAGCAAATTGTAATAAAGCTTCTAGTTGTATAGGCCGAGAGATATGGAATTCAAAGTAAAGTCGGATATCATGTTTGCTGAAACAAAGACCAGTTTAAATCCTTTCTATTTTGGACAACAGAACCCGAATCAAATGCGGTAAAGTCGTCTCTCTGCCATATACAAGGAGGTGGATCAATCAAATTAAGATTTGCATGACCATGCTTCTTCATTGCTACTGCCTTTCTTTTCCATAAATATTATACGGCCTGGCACTATTCTATAACAACTAATATGCATAAAACAATGTTTTGAAAAATATAAAATAAAATTACACCACACATATACTTCAAGATTTATATTCTCAGTAAATAAAATGAGAAAAAGAAAAAAATAATACCTTCCAAATCAGAGTCCATTTTAAGTTATTTAGATTGGAGACAATTTAATTTTAATTAAGAAAAATGGCGTAATACTTTATAATGGACTTGAAAATAAAAACAAAAATCGTCACAGGGTCGTAAAGTCTCAATATTGTAGTAAACATAAAAAATGTGCTTCAATTTCCTTTGTGGATACTATTTCGTTATTATTTTGAAAGGAAATTATCGTACGTGTTCGAGAAAATATCTCTCTTAATTTTGTTGTTCGCTGATATCGGAACTTCGGCAAACACGGGCTATTGTTTGCACAAAGAAATTCGAGAGGGCTTTCATATTTACTGAACCCTTTCAGATTTTCAGGTACCGAAACTGAACGAGCTGTTCAAATGAGAAAAGATGAATGAAAATTGTAAAAAAAAGTATTTTTCACTATACTTATTATCATTTCACTCAATGCTTTTGTTATCATAAATAAAAAGATACCGAAATTTTTAGTAATACTTAGGTACTATTCGTTTTTGAAGATATAGTATGTTTTACAGTTTTTTGTTCCGTCATACTTAAGGAAATATTATAAACCAAAATTGTTTGCCCATTCCTTCCTGTTTTTCATTGATAAATCTGCTCACATTATAGTTCTAACCTAGGTTAAATGATGAAAAACGATAACCCGTCGTATCTAGATATTTCTGTTTAATATTTGTAGAGTTTATCATAATGTACTAATGTAGTTGATTTAAAGTTATCAAAAATTATATATATATATTATAAACATATTTATTATTTAATTAGAGAAGTTAGAGAATGTCTTATCCACAACATTACAGCATACCCCCGGGCGCTCGCATTGTCGTCAATAGCAATAAGCTTCCAAAGGGATTTCGTGTGATCGGTATTACAATGGAGAATGTTCTGAGGAATTGTTCGAAATTTTCCACCATCTAGGTTTCACCATCTCGATCAGTCTAATAGAATATATATTACCTTCATGAAATTATGTCAAGTCACCCATGGGATTATTGGTATTATTGCTTATAATTCGTCCAATAAATAAAAACTTTGACAGTGACAAAATATTCAACGATTCTAGTGCGAATGAAGCCGTAACAAAATAAAACAAAAAAATATTGCTTATGTAGGCTAGTTTGTGTAAATCCAAGTCTGTGCTCGTTTTTGTCTTGAGTTTTTTGTCATAATATTTAATTCATCCCAATAAAGATGGTATGCAATGGAGTCCCATCCCCGAGATCATTCAGGTTACGAATCCACGAACATCAATATTTTACGAACCCAAGCATTTCTAGGGGAATTTGTGGAATCGCAGCGGCTTCGACTTTCATAAATACTCTGTTCTGGGAAAACCTGAAGAATATATGATTTTATTAAATGAACCGTAGCTGTTGATACTAAGAAAACTTAACCGTTCATATTCAGATATTTATAAACTTTATAAAGTTTAAGAAACGTTGGCTATGATTAGTGAAGTGAGGTTTTAGTTTTCTACTAATCATTGAATTGCTTGATAGTTTTTGCGTTTCAGCTGCTTCAATAATGAACTCCAGCTTTTTTAGTTTTGGCGATAATTAAGGCTCCTAATTGGACAATTTGCAGAGATCATAATTGTTTGAATTTCGTTTTTAGCTGAACATAACTTTTTGTATAAGTTTAACTTTATTATCTGGACTATTTCTCTGCAAAGTATTTGGCCTATTTGACTTATTGGTTAAACAACGAATTTCTCGTTTTAACTGGCTCACTTTCTTATGAAGTGATATCAGAACATATTTGAACAGACTTTAGAGGCTATATAGAATCATAAAATTTTCCTTACTCTTCTAATTAATTATATCACTTAATTTTAGAAAAAAATATATGTTATAAATATGTAAATATATGATAACATATATTTTTTCCTATCCTTATATTATTCATATAATTTATTTAAATCCAAATGCTATCCGTATATTTTTTTCATGTAAACAAGTAATTTGATTGTGTAAGCAACAAACGTCACAAAAACTTTATTAGCTCACAAGAATGTTCAAGGCTTTTATTGTTTTACAATTCAATATGTGAAAAGGAAAACTGCAATATTTATGATTTTTAAATAAAATCCTTTTATATATTTGATAACGTCGCATATACTTTATGAACTCAATAGTAAACATTGTAATGTTTCTTAATCCAGAAAATTTTGATAACTTTGACTTAAATTTAAAATTCTATCGGAATGATTTGAATCCATATTTTAAAATAAAGACATCTCTCAAAAAGAAACTGTACCATAAAATATTAGCGTGTTTTTAAAGGATAATTTAAATATTAAGAGAAAAACGAAATGGAAATTGGAAAATGTGGTTAAATTTAAATAGCTTGTCATGTCAAAAGTGTACTCAGAATAACTTTGGTAGTTTGATTTATTGACAGTGTTCCTTATGATTTACAATTTATATTAACCACCAACGATACTGACAGAGAGGTCAATGTACCTTGAAAGGGTCCACTCATATATGAGTTCACTATAAAAATTGGAATGGTAAATTATTACGTAAATATACGTTTGACACTGAAACAGTAACTTTTTAGGAGTAAATATTTATTATAGCGAGGGTTAACACAATATACGTATAATTTAAAATCTCTGATTTCATGACGCGTAAGGATAGAATTATTATGATAATGGTACTCTCATTTGAAGTGTGAAGCTTTTTTTTTGTTATAAATTATATTAAGGAAATTTTTTACATTCAATTAAATTCATGGAATTGATATTATTATAATATAGTCGGCGTTAAGCTAGGGGTCACGGGATTTTATCAAAACGCTCAAAACACCTCATTAGCAAACAATGCGTTATGTTCCCTTACGTTGCATACATATTATTGAATAGGTTATTTCCAATAATGTCTAAATTTGTATATTATGACGAAATATAACGGAACGTGTATTTTTTTTCATTTTTTTAAAATGTTATTTTAAATTTTAGTATAATTAACAATATCGTAAATTTTAATCACATGTAATAATTTATTTTTATGTTATTATGTCTGTATTTGTTAATTTTAGAAATTATTTAATAAGTGTTAGGTTTTATATGTATATTATTTTATTCGAAAACCTTCTTTAAAGCTGTGCATAGAAGAGTAACTGACGGAACTGTGACCTAGAACTTCTGTTATTTGACCGCTCGTAATAGATCGAAAATTACAGTATATATTTAAATACAGCGTGTCCCAAGAACGATTAATGTTTATATATAAAATAAAAATAGTTTTTTTGTATTTCAACCCGCAAATTTCTCATTACACTTTATAAGATTTTTAGTTACAGTTTCAAGCTCTAGAATGTCCATCCAGCTATGCAAAGCCCTTTTCAATTATGCCTTTTGATATATTTTTTATTAAAATTGTTATGTAATGTGTTTTAACATTTTCAATGTTATAAGTCGTGGTGGCCTGGAGGTTAAAAGACTCGTCTCTCGTACGTGAGTCAAACGTACTTTCTAAGAGTATTTAGACACCACTGACAGACGGTGTCACCGAGCGGTGGCGGGATCATCACAAGCCCAGCCGGGAAACTGGCTGGAAGAGGCTACAACTAGTCTTGGGGTCTAAATAGCCCCAAAAAGTGCTGGTGCAGAAGGCAAGAGGAAACCACTGCAACTATCTTTCCAAGAAAGTCATCATGTATACGGATCACTGATACGTGATGAAAACGATGAGTCTGCAAAGACTCTTGCGACGATGATGATAATAATACATTGAAAAAAGCTATAATATTGGTATCAACTGTCATATTATTTAGTTAACTTTTTAAATAGGAGAGTTCTATTACCTCATAGTTCACCTTTTATTTTTTATGAGTTTCTATATATTATGAGATAATAAGTTAATAAATATCATGTAATGCACACTCGTACCTACGGTGCAAATGTCTTTATTTCAACCGTTCGGGCTTAATATGTTTGAATATGGGGTTGGTATGCCTATTCTATCTCTATATGATAAGTTACTAATCAATTATCTTCATGCATTAGGAAACTCTGTTCTGTATCCTCGTATGTTAACAGTCAATGTGTCAGTTGCATGCTTCTTGGCTTTCATCTGCTGTATTTAAATCTCACGAGACGGTAACGACCCGATGTGATTTGGATCACGTAGACTTATTCCCGATAGATACATTGATAACGTCGGATTTCATATTTCGAGCTTTACTATAATTTGCATACATTTGTAATGAAAATTCTTTATGGAGGTTATGAAACATTTTAGCCGATTTAAACGTCAGCCAAAAAAATATTTTTAAAATAAAAAAGGAAAAAAAGTTGTTAGCGTCATATTGAAAGGACAATTTATAAATTTTTGTTTATGATTGAAAAATTAAGAAGAACAGCTAACAATGTGTCCGAAATTTAATAGAATGCGAGTAAAAAGTATTTTAATACATTCTTCACTCATATAAAAATAATACCATAGATTTTACAATCGTATAATTTCCCATAACGTAATGAAAATTATATTGTTATTATATATGTATGTATTGGAACTTATTATTTAATCGAATTAAATGACTTTGTCTTGCATTGTAATTAAACTATTGTTCTCATGAATAACTCAGAGCACCCTGTGCATATTTTTTAATAGGACGTTTTAAATACATCGCACCTTTGTGTTGGGTGACAGACGTGGAGTGGACGGTGTCCACGTTGCATACAGTTCCATATTGTCTTCGGTCATATAAGTGATTAAATTAAAGGTGAGTTTGTTACAATTTGTGTTCCATTGGTTTCTAGCATTGCTTGCATGCATTTTTACAATATGACTCTAAAATAAAATTGTTCTGTGTACCAACGACATGAAACTGTTGCAAAATATACTGTAATATGTTTGTGAAATCTCACACTATTTTTTTTTTTGGTTTTTATTTATTCTTGCTTGGCGATAAAAGTAAATATGTTTTATAATTTAATTTTATTCTCATTTGTGAAACAGGTGCTACTCTTAAAGAAATATGTATATTAGTTTATCCAGGATACTGTATTTATTAAAAATAATATTGAGGCAGAAATAAAAAGGACGAATAGTCGTAAAGATGAAGTTACCTCTTATTTCAAATATTATTAACAAATAAAATAACATTAATTATATAACGCATAATAATAACAAAGAAATTGGTCAAATACTAATTATAGTGATTTGTAAAAGTTTGTAGGCATCTATGCATTTCACAATTGAGAATAATTTATTAAAAAAACTATTAAATTATTGAATTTATGTAACTTTTTTCTATTTACATAAATATTTTTTGTTTTTTTTTTTTTTGACTACACGTAATGGTCTATTTATAATTAGGTAATTATTTAAAATATTTGAAATCCAATGCGCAAAGTATTTGAAAAGACTATTATTATAAAGATTTACAATAAAGTTTTAAATGTCTCTACATCAAAGCTTCTAAAGAGATGACATCTTTTAAAAGTATTTTTGAATTAAAAGTTCATCTGCCTTATTATTATATATTGCCTTGGGTTAATTTTTTCTTTTTGCAAATCAATTAAATCTCGTGTTTATGTCCAATATTATATATTTTTTTCAATTATATTAAATAATACAGATTCTAGGTGAAAACTATTTTTAGTTATCAATTCATTTATCAATAACGGAATTATAAAGATATTGAATAAAGGATTTGGAATCAATAATGAAAGTGATTTAAAAATATTTGCGATCTTTTTTTTTTTAAAGTATTTACAGCTCATTTCACATTTCAAATATTTCATTTAGTTGTTCTTATTGCTATCAATAAGTAAGTAATTTTCTCGGTATTTTGAAATTCAACCTTAATGAATATTAATTATTAGTCAGTTTTCATTAGCATAAAAAGTTGAACATTTCAATTCGTTCTTTTTTTATATTGAAATAGGTCACATTAATTTAAACAGTCCGAATTTGACATTGATTACTCTATTACCTATTCTAATGTTACGCAATGACTCTAGGACCTTTAGTGTATTTGCAAATAATGTTAAACATGGGCCTGATTATAAAAATAATAATTGTGTGTAAAATTTTGAGGCACTCAAGGCTTAGGATATAATTAGACAATGTTCGTCTATTTAAACTATCTTTTAATGAATATTAGGATAACGCTGTTTGAACAAAAAAATTTCAACGAAGAATAGAAGTACTAATACATATTTTTTTAGTTATGTCATACGACCTTTTTTTATCGATGTACATGTAAAAATTAAGTTACATTAAAAATGTATGTTCAAATTACGACGAGTTTTACAAATTCTTTTGTTTAAAAGGGGCATAGTGCATTGATTTGCAATTCAAAATTCCTTTAACGCTGTTGTTTTTTTTATTTGACGTCAACTTCAGTGCAGATTATCATAAACTTTTACTTTTTTTCAATGTTATTATATTTTAAATTTAAATTTTTATAGCTTTCTATGTAATTTGTTTAATTAGAGCCTTAAAAAAATCTCCTCTCTAATGAAATGTAAGGTACTTTAGAAATTCAAAAACGTACTTAAAATTTGAATATTTCTTTTAAGGTCTTGTCTTACATCGAAGGTAGTGTGACGTTGATAATTATTCTAGAAAAAATAATAAAAATCGCAGAATATATATGATAATAATAGTTTTTTTGTGAAGCTGATTTAGGTAATCTACTAAACAGCAAGGGTAGCTAAAAGATTTCAATTATTCTATGAATTTATTACTAAGTAAAAGCTGTTTGTTTGTAGAAATTAATTTATTAAATGAATATTTAATACATAATAACACATAACTTGCGCAATTTGCACACAATGCTTTTAGGAATAATTTTGAATAATCAATACTTTATTTATTCATTTATTTAGAAACATACCTGAATTTTTAATCACAGAATATTTTAATTCAAAGTAATTTTATATAAGAGCATAGTTTTTTGTGTGTTGTGTTTCGATTTGTTATTTATTTTACTTCTGTTTTTAGGTCCAAAATTTTGCCCTGTCCATAGAAAAACCTGTCTCGTAAATACCAGTTCGTAAATAAGAGAGGGAAATAATTAAATTTTTTTGCTGGTGAATCGGAAAATGTGGTTATATGAAGCGCTATAAGACCACCAAATATCACAAATGTTCCCAAACATACGATTTATTCCAGTTATTTGAGCTACCTTTTAAAAAATTATAAAGTATATAAATTCATGAAAACTATACCACAAAATTTTATAAGATTTTTCCCGTGTCTTACCTAAAGCTTTACCGGCGAAAAACGTTACTTCAAGCTGAATCAGCTTTTCGTCTAGATTCAGCAACGTCTAAAGCAGAAGCTGAACTAATTGTAACGAGTTAAAAATATGGGAGGAAACTGCTCAATATTTTTGTTTTTTTTTTTTAAACTTCTGTTTTGATAACAAAATGCTTTAAAGCATATGATCTTTTAAACGTTTTTATTATATTTTTTATGAACGATAATCATAATGTTCTTTTTTTCTTCCACTGAAGAATTTTAGGACAAATGTTTTAGATTTTGAATTTATAGTCAGTGTGTATATACATATATAAGAAAATTGTAAGTCACAGATGTAATTGATACATTTAATTTTTTAAATTAACGTATCTTCAGCTTCAATAAATTTTAATTCGTTTCACAAGACAAAATTTTGCCGTTTTATCATATGAATAAAAAAAGTTGTTTTGTAGATGGCACCATCTCCAGTGTCGGAAGATAGATTGACGTCGGGACACCGTCTGTCTCACCCTCCGCCCGGAGATGAGGTCCTCATCACTGGCATCTCGGGATACTTTCCCGACTCTGACTCTGTTTTGCATCTGCAAGAGAACCTCTTCAATAAGGTGAAAGTTACATCAGCGACTAAACAGCTTTCGACTAAAAGATTAAAGAAAATTAAGATTTTTTTTTGTAAATATTCCTATTCGTTATTTCGGAGGTTTACAAATTTGTATTTTTGAAGGTGGACCTGATCTCTGGGGACGCCAGACGATGGAAGCTCGCACACCCTGAGATTCCGCAGCGTACCGGCAAGATCAATAACGTCAATAGATTCGACGCTTCATTCTTTGGGGTTCATTTCAAGCAGGCCCACACTATGGATCCCATGTGCAGGATCCTTTTGGAAAAAGCTTATGAGGCAGTCATAGATGCAGGTAAAATTACAAAAGTGTTTTTAATAATTTTTTAGAGGAACCTATTTTCTTAACTTTGAATTTTTTTTTGTATAAAAATATATTGTTTTAAAAATACAATTCTATGTATTTTAGTCATAAATTCGTTAGATTTATAGTAGTATATACAGAAGCGTTCGCTTGAACGATATATTCTATCTATATAAGTGAATATAAAGTAGTTTTTTTATAGGAATGAAATCGTAATAACGGGTTTCAATTTAAAGACGTTAAAACCGTTTTTCTATATGGACATAATAACATTAAACAATGAGTTGTTTCGTTTTTTACATACCATATTCACGAATATTATAATTTATGCCGCATAGAAAATATATATTCTACGTCACATTTCATTTAGATTACACTATAAACGCTTTCAAACTGTTCCGAAATATTCAGAATAAAGTCATTAAGCTTTGAACGACAAATTGGCCTTTAATTTGATGTACTGAAAACATGTTATTTTCAGTCTCTTTATGCGACGGACATATTCACTCAAATTAATACCCAAATAATATTGATAGTAATTCAATAACGCCAGTAATTTTCTCTATCGATGGTTCATAAACGATAATTTTTAGCTAAAACGTATGGCACAATTCAATATAAATTTGTGGAGCTTTAATTTATTTTATATAAATTGAAAATATTATGACGACTGTTCCTAAAAGATGTGTATTATCATTGATTTGAATTTAGTACACTTATGTCGTCAAGTTATACTAACAACCTAAAAATATTACTACTACAAATTCAATTATTCGTTTTATAATACCTCGAATGAGATAGTTCTATCAATTATTACAATCCTGCTAAATCATCAATTCAAAATATTTAGTAGGCAGAACAACGTATCTCATCGAAACCTTAAACATGCTATACACTAAAACAATTAACATCAATTATGAAATAATCATTAATATTGATATAAGTTTAGGCTTTTTGGAAGCTTTTCTCGATTCTAACTTGTATTTAGTGTAGGCTTTTTAAGGCTTAACTTTATAATCATATCGCCTTTCACAATTTTTACACGCTCAAAAACTTTAACTAAAGAACTGAAATTAAAACGAATAATAATATTCTTAAACTTATACTTTGAAAATATGTTTATTCCTTTTAATATATAATGTCCTTTTAATTCCTTCATAGTATTTATAAATTTACTAAGGTATGACTATTAAGAAAGTATGCCAACTATAAAATACAAAACGAATCCCGTATCAAATAAGATAACATCCTAAACCGCTCCCGTTTAGTTTGAGACGTGGACTTGCATTAAAATTTTCAAATCTTTATAGCAAAGGAAATCTTATCATGAAATCCATTAAAACTTCCATTCTGTAATTATTTTAATCTGTTATTTCGTTTAATGGAACCCAAAATTTGTTTTATGTTACAAGTTAGGGGTTTATAGAATACTCATCCGTTTTTAACATTGTTAAAATACTACTCTGAAACTAAACTTATACTCACTTCTGGGTTTTTGTATTAAGAAAGCCCTTAATGCTATATAAAGTTAAAAAAGTATAGTTGTTTAAATTAATTTCATATAAAATGTTGCATGAGAATGCATTATAATATACATTTTTATAAGATCGATACTAATCCTTTTTTATTACCTGGCAGGCTTAAACCCAAAAGAGCTGCGTGGCACCAAGACCGGTGTATTCATTGGAGCATGTTTCTCGGAGTCTGAAAAGACCTGGTTCTATGAGAAAATGCAGGTCAACGGTTTTGGAGTGACTGGGTGGGTAAAGTCTTTTACTAAACTGACGTTGAAAGGTTATGTTATCAAGAGTGTGTACATACTCCTACTTACTCGAATGAAACGCAAACTATAGGGCTATAGATTACAAAATACATACTCATTTTCATCATTGGCCTGATTTAAATTTTGGGAATAACAAATGAGTAATCTCGTCTGTTAGTATTGGATGTTATTCTCGGAAAAATTATAATGATATAAATGTTTTTATTCACGCAACATTACTACCCGGATATTGTTTTATTTTGATGTTATATACTATGCTTTTGGTATCAATTCGAGATTTATATTTTCAGAGATAATAAATAATGTATGTGTCATTTCTATAAAAGAAACTTTATTGAGTATACATAATTAAATCGTCCCCAACACGTCTTCTATCGAGAAAGTAGTCTAACAATTTAGGCTTTGAAATATTTTATAAGCAACAAACAAAACATTTGTTATCAAAAGATAACTTTGACAGGGTATCGTATTTTCCTCTTAAATTACATCGTAACTTTCGACTTCTCAAACGTTTTGACTCAATTCCTTTTATAACTTTATTAACACGTATTGTGACTGGTTGTATCATTAAAAGCGAAAGTGACGTTTTCAAAGCAATCAGTTTCATTGTGCTTATATTCCATAAATATGTTTAATTGATTACAGATGTTCCCGTGCGATGTTGGCCAACCGTATCTCATATTGGCTTGGCGTCACTGGTCCATCTTACACTGTCGACTCAGCCTGTTCTAGTTCGCTCTACGCTTTGGAACATGCGTTTAGGGCCATAAGAGATGGACATTGCGATGCTGCGATCGTCGGAGGATCGAATTTGTGCTTACATCCTTACGTTTCCCTTCAGTTTTCGAGGTGCGCGAATAGAAATGATACTGCATAAAAATAAATCTAATAATTAATTACTTAAAATATTTAAAATAAAATTATTATTTTTCGTATTTACATCGAATGTTTATTTAAAGGTTGGGCGTGTTATCAGCTGACGGTAGATGCAAAAGTTTTGATAACAGTGCCAACGGTTATGCCCGATCTGAAGCCATCGTCGTATGTCTATTACAGAAAGCAAAAGATTCTAGGAGGTGAATAATATTTTTGATTTCTGTGTGCTTTTATTCTTTATATTATTTCCTTTCGATATGTTCATAATCATTTCTCTAATACATTTGTTTTTAGAGTTTATGCTCAAGTATTACACGCGAAAACAAACTGTGATGGTTACAAGGAACAGGGTATCACATATCCAGCTGGAAACATCCAGAAGCTGCTACTCAACGAGTTCTACGAAGAATGTTCTATCCCTCCAAACACCCTCGAGTTCGTGGAGGCTCATGGCACTGGTATGACATTGAGAATAATTTTAGACTGCAAATATTAATGAATGGACTCAAAAATCTTGATAAATATACTATAATCATTTAGAAATAAATATACTAATAAATACGATCCTTAGAAATAAAGACATAAAAAAACTTGTTCGATCACAAACAAAATGGCTCTTCATTGTTCCTAAAAAAAAAACAATTTACAGTAACAATATCTGTTTATCATTTGTATTTTTACAAAAGACTACAAGCAAAAGCTAGTTGGTTAGTTATGAGCATCAAGTCTACTTCTTAAATAGATTCATTGAAAATTTCCTTTAATATAAATGATGTTCTTGTGTGTGTGTGTGTGTGTGTGTGTGTGTGTGTGTTTGTATGTGTATAAATATTGTTAATTTTTTTTTAGGAATTACATGAATAATTTGAAAAATTACGAACAAAATTTTAAACAAATGTATTTTATGTAGGTACACGAGTAGGAGACCCTGAAGAGTTGGTTGCAATTGAAGATGTTTTCTGCACTGGTCGTTCTGAGCCACTTATGATTGGATCTATTAAGTCAAATTTGGGTCACAGTGAGCCAGCATCTGGCTTATGTTCAATTGCTAAGGTGTGTACAGTAAATGTTTATTATTTAATTAAGTCAATTTATATATACATATACATATATTATGTTATAATCTAACGTTTTTTTAGCTCTGTATTGCTTATTCCACTGGATACATTCCACCCAATCTACACTTTACGGTTCCACGTGAAGGAGTAAAAGCTCTGTCCGAAAATCGCCTGAAAGTCATCACCCAGAAACATCCTTGGAATAGAGGCATGTCTGGTATCAACAGTTTTGGATTTGGAGGAGCAAATGCGCACACCTTACTGAAGAATGTTGCTAGAGAAAAGGTAAGTTATTGAATGCTCGTAACTGGAGAATAATTTAGATATTTTCCTTCAAGTAATTTAATGCTTATGTCCTTTAAAATTTTCAAAATTGTCTTTCTTAGGTCAACAATGGTATACCATCTGATGATTTGCCGCGTTTAGTGTGTGTCTCTGGTCGTACTGAGTCCGCAGTCGCGAAAATACTGGATGATCTAGAGTCAAGGACAGTAGATGCCGAACTGATAAGGTTGTTGCATGCCATCCATGACGACGATATCACAGGCCATGTAGTGAGAGGATACAGTTTGTTAGGTAAGAGGAAAATAACGTTTTAAAATTCTTGTACAATTTATTTTTCAAGAAATAGACATTTATTTGTTAGTAACATTAATACATGAAATTGCCATAAAACATCAAGCTATTTATCTACAGAATCAACTCCAGTGAAGAGCAAATCTGTCAGTCGAGACATTCAGTACTTCTCAGGTGTGAAGCGCCCTGTTTGGTTTGTGTATTCTGGAATGGGCTCCCAATGGGCTGGTATGGCGACGCAGCTTATGAGAATTCCTGTTTTCGCAGCTGCTATTAACAAGTTAGTTTAAAAAAAATAAATAATACGTACCGTGTTTTATCAGAAATTAAATATTTTTATATTTTTAAAAAATAATTATATAATACCTTAACAAAAAAATTACAGATGCCACAAAGCTTTGGAACCTAAAGGAGTCAATCTAATAAAAACCATAACGGACCCTGATCCATCTATTTATGATAATATCTTGAACTCATTCATTGGTATCGCCGCTGTACAAATCGGTCTTACTGATGTCTTGAAAGCTGTAGGAATTGAACCCGACTTCATCATTGGTTAGTGAATTGTCTTGTTTGATACATTTTCCTTAATCAACTTTGAGCTATCTTCAATTTGACAAGTAAAAAAACTTGACACAAAAATACAGATATAACCAAGTGAAAAAGACAACAATAATATTTTGCAGATAACATTGAACTAATTACTTTAATTCGTGGTTACTAAATATTTTTGTCACTCAGGTCACAGTGTTGGTGAGCTGGGATGTGCCTATGCAGATGGTTGTTTCACCGCGGAACAGATGATCCTCTCAGCGTATAGTCGTGGACTCGCCTCCATCGAAACCCCATTCATCAAGGGGTCCATGGCTGCTGTGGGCTTGGGTTATGCTCAGGTAATATTGTAATCACCATAATTATATACAGATCTATTAATGAGATTAGTTATTAAGCTCAATTGTATAAGCCAAGATAAGTTTATAACAAAAAAAAAAAAAAAAATCTTACAAAATATATGATTGACATTACATCACTGTATTCGTTTTAATTCTGAAGATTTGAATGATATACATATAATAAAAAGAAAAATCTTATATCTTTTTTTTTATTTTGCAGATAAAATCAATAATTCCACCAGAGATCGAAGTTGCATGCCACAATGGTCCGGACTCGAGCACGATATCCGGACCTGCGGAAATCATGAAGAGCTTTGTTGCAAAGCTTGTAGCTCAAGGGGTATTCGCTAAGGAAGTCCCTTGTTCTAATATCGCATACCATTCAAAATATATTGCAGATGCAGGTAATTACACATTAAATTTTAAAATAACTACATTTAGGGTAGCTTAGTTTGAACAAAGTAAAACTTAAAAAAAATTATTTACTGAAAATTTTGCATTATTTCATAATATTATAGTTAATAATAATGAAAACACGTGACATCGAAAATATTTATAATTTTTCTTTTATTGCATTAGGTCCGAAACTATTACAATACCTGCGAGAAGTAATACCTCAGCCTAAGTCTCGATCCGAGCGTTGGGTTTCGACATCTGTACCGCAGATGCTATGGAAAGACCCCAGAGCAACTCTGTCATCCGCGGAATATCACACTAATAACCTCTTGGTAAGTTTTAAAAAAAGGAGCCCCTTTGCATCGTAGGGCCCCTAATTAAAATTGAAATCAAAAAATGCTCTTCGACTCATATTAATCGTTATTAAATATATTAATTGTTGTTGTTAATCGAATACTTAATTTTTTTTGTTTCATTTTATATTTTAATATTTTTCAAAACAGAGTCCAGTGCTATTCGAAGAGACAGCTCGTCTGATACCTGGAAATGCAATAACAATTGAAATTGCACCCCATGGTCTGTTGCAAGCTATTCTTCGTCGTTCTCTAAAGAAAGACGTACTTAACATTCCTCTTACTGAGAAGAAGCACGCCGACAATGTTCAATACTTTTTAACGGCTTTGGGCAAGTGAGTGTGTTTAGATATTCTAATGATATTCCATTGCTATAATGTATCTACATACTATTTTCAATTAAAAATAATATCATATTTTCAATAATGCAATGATAATATTCACAAAAATTTAAACATTTTTTTTTAAATCTACCACACTCTTCATTTATTTTCAAGACTTTACGAGGCGGGTTTGAACCCACATCTCGCGAACATCTACCCGCATGTTCCATTCCCCGTGTCTCAGGGAACACCCATGTTGTCCCACCTCGTCGAGTGGGAACATAGTGAAGATTGGTAAGTCTATGTTTTACAATAAGCTGAGTTTATTTTTAACAGCGTGAATTCTTTTCTGAGACGATGTTAAAATATTAAAAATCTTACTCGAATCCTCGAAAATATTTTTGTTCTTCAAAAATTAATATTAATTATTATTAATTAATTGTATACTAAAAATTGGTTCGTATTGGATATGTTTCTTTTTTATAATTAAAACTTTCAATAACTATAGTAATAGTTACTGTGTTCTAAATGTAAATAGCTATTTTGAAGATTTATCATACAATAATATGTGTGTCTAAAAGATATTTCCTAAAAATAATTAAAAAGCAATCGTACTCTGAGTACGACTTTTAAGTGACATAAAATTTTTAGAATTAATTATCATTGTTATAACTTTGGGACACATATATTTTAAAAATATTTTTTGTTACTAGGTACGTAACATCATACAAAGCCCAAGATAAAATGAAGTCTGGTGAAAGGACAGTCAGGATGTCCATTGTTGATGAGGACTCTGAATTTATGGCTGGGCACGTGATCGATGGTATGAATATTAAAGAAAGTTAAATATTGTATATTTTTATTGGTCGAATCTGCATATACTTAATCTTTATGTTAAGGTCGTAATCTATATCCTGCGACTGGTTATCTGGTCATGGTTTGGGAGACACTTGGTATGATGTTGGGAGAATTATATACTGAGGTGTCGGTTGTCTTCGAGAACGTCCGATTCCAAAGAGCTACTAACATTCCTAAGGACGGAAATCTCGAGTTCATAGTTATGATCCAGAAGGGCAGTGGACAATTTGAGGTTAGAAAAAAATCCAAAATACATGACAACTATTCCTATATTAGTATAATCAGGATAGTAACTGAGTTTATTGATTATAGATCGTAGAAAGTGGTGCTTCAATCGTGACTGGTCGTATCTACAGCAAAAAGAATGTAGGACAGGACTTCCGTGTTTTACCTGCGTCACCTGAATCATCTGGACCCAATGTGAAACACTTGTTGACCAAGGACTTTTATAAAGAATTGCGTCTCAGAGGCTATCAGTATAGGTAAAAATTTTACACAAAAATTTTATTACGTAAGAAAAACAGAAATTGAAATGGTAATTTAGTAATAGCATTTAAATTAGTAATACAAACGGCAAATAATAACAATTATAAATCTTAAATTCCGTGTTAGTGGACTCTTCCGAGGTATCATTGGCTGCAACGTCGAGGGTACTCGTGGTCGACTTGCTTGGCAGAACAACTGGGTGGCTTTCATGGACTGTATGCTCCAGCTCAAGCTGATTGGCCAGGATACAAGAGGACTTTTTGTACCAACAAGAATAGAAAGATTGAGTATTGATGCAAACATGCACTATGATGCGATATCGAAAATGAATCCTGATTCCGCACGCCAGTCATTTGAAATTAGGGTGTATCCGGAGGTTGAAGTGATAAGGTAAGAATAGGATTTTATATTAAAAGCGAACTATCATTTAGATTATTTGAAACGAGCCTTGCTAGATTTAAAGTAATACCTAATTTAATGTAAAATGTATTTTGTCATCTTTTTACTTCATAATAGACTAATTTTTGTTTTGTGAAGGGCTGGTGGTGTGGAAATTCGAGGTCTTCATGCAACACCAATATCAAGGAAGAATCCTCTTGGTGTTCCAGTACTAGAAAAGAATGTATTTGTACCCAATTTCGGCAAGTCCAAGATGAAGGTAAGTTTATTATATATGAACAGTCTAAAATTTTTTTAAGGTACTCATGTATTTATAGATTTCCTTCTGAGCAACAATTGATTAATAGAATTATTAACTTTTAACAGATTGAAGATATTCTACGTGCTAACATTCAACTGGTTCTTGAAAATATACAAACTTATAAAGTTAAGGCCATAGAAGTTATTGATGAAGAGTACAAAACTAATAACTACGAACCAATTATGGAAATCGTTGGTGAGGTACTCGGTGACTTGCCACTGATTCAAGCAGATATGACAGTATTCTCTGAGGAGCCTATAGAAATGCCATCTAACATTGTGGTAGAAAACAAGAAAGCTACAGCTGAATCGAATACTATTATATATATCGGAGCTAATTTATTAAGGCGCCCTGAAGTGAGTTCTAGAAACTTTATTAAATTTGGAAAAAAAAATTGCAAAATTGATAATCAAAAAAATTTATTTACAGGTTCTTAAACCGGCACTTAGCACACTCCGAGACAAAGGTTTTCTGATTAGTCGTGAAAAAGACCTTATCAATCCAAAAGATTTTTCTGATAAATTTGATATAATAAGTATACAAGATACTGGAGTCGAATATTTGGTTCTATTCCGAAAACGAATTGGTGCCAAGCCCGCAAAATTTATTAAAATTGTAACTACCGATGATACCTATTCTTGGATAGATAAAGTGAAAGAAGAATTAAAGGTCGGTCAGAAGCTTGTTCTTTACAATGAGGATGAGCCTATTAATGGTCTGTTAGGATTAGTCAATTGTCTCCGAAGGGAACCAGGTGGCGAAGTCGTCCATGGTCTTCTCATTGCTGATCCTTCAGCTCCAGCATTTAACCCAGATTTGGAATTTTACGAGGAGCAGCTAGACAAAGATATGGCTTTAAATGTTTATCAAGATGTAAGTTAACATTACATAAAGTAAATTATACATATACAATTTTATTCATATTATATACTAAAATTCTAAAGCTTATATTATGACTGTAATATATAGGGTCAGTGGGGCACATACCGTCATTTACTCCTAGGCGATCTGGATGTAGTGAATGCTCACCACGCATTCGTTAACACTACAACTATCGGTGATTTGTCCACCCTTAAGTGGCTTGAAGGACCAATCAGAGAGAACACAGTGTTTAAGGATCCATACAGCATTCTCATACATGTATGTGATTACTTGAAAATACAACTAAGTATGAAAACACTATCACTAAAATATTTGTTATTATATTTTTTTAATGTCTGCATAGGTATATTGTGCTGCATTGAACTTCCGTGATGTCATGACAGCCATGGGTAGAGTGACAGTGGACGCTGTAGCAAGAGGGAGGTTGGCGCAAGAATGTGTACAGGGCTTTGAAGTCGTGGGAAGAACATGCAAGTAAGTGAATATTCTTTAAAAGGATTTCCATACACAGTTCTGTCTGATACGTTCAAGGTTTTAGAGTTCGAATTCACAAGAATAAATAAGAAAATACTTTCTTAATTTCTTAATAAAATTAAGCATTATTAATATTAAATTCTTTTTATATTAGTGGATCAAGAGTTATGGCCATGGTAAGAAACAGCGGTATGGCAAACATGATAGAAGGAGACAAGGCTCTAATGTGGAATATTCCGGATGAATGGACCTTCGAAGAAGCGGCTTCTGTGCCTGTTGCGTACGGAACTGTGTATTATGCTATGGTAAGAATAACTTTCTTTTAACAAATTAAATAATAAAGAAAATTTTCAGCGCAAAAATAAAACTGGAGTAAATGGTAATATTATACAAAAATATTAAAGCGTTAGTAAAATTGTAGGTAATGGTTGCCCGGGTGCAACGCGGAGAGTCAGTTTTGATTCACGCTGGGTCTGGTGGTGTAGGTCAAGCAGCTATTAACGTGGCCCTTCATTATGGATGTGAAGTTTTTACTACTGTGGGAACTCCAGAAAAAAGGGCATTCATCAAGAAGCTTTTCCCGCAGCTTAAAGGTAAAAAAAACATGTACTTTTACTTCGTACAGACCAGTCAGTTCATTTGAAGATTTAATTTGTTTTAAAAATAGAAACACTTGCATCGTTCCCATCTTTAATAATAATATTTAATAATTACTTTTATAAGTATAATTACTCTCAATTATAATACATAATTCGAAATCAATTAATTTAACGGAACGAGTAAATGACGTAAAATCAGATTCAGTGGTATTTACATAATAACTTGTGTTTAACAAATTACCTATATGTATAATAGATAGTCATATTGGCAATTCCCGTGACACATCCTTCGAAGACATGATCCGAAAAGAAACGAAAGGCAAGGGTGTCGACATCGTACTCAACTCTTTAGCAGATGAGAAGTTACAGGTGACGGATTACCATATATAATTAAATTATTTGATATTAATATCGTTTTATAATTCTAAAATATTAAAATGTTAATAAAAATCTCTACAACTCTTAAACATAAAATGGGTCTCATTTGGATAATTGACAATAAAACTAGCAATTGTAAAAAAATAATAATGGAATATTATTTATATTTCATAGGCGTCAGTCCGTTGCCTCGGGTACCGTGGTCGGTTCCTTGAGATCGGCAAGTTTGATATCAGTAACAATACTCCCATCGGCATGTACTTCTTTTTGAAGGAGACTTCGTTCCACGGCATTATGTTGGACTTTATCTTCGATCACAGTTATGAGTTCAGAAAGGTAAAGTTCCTTTTATACTTGTATACCTAAAATTCATTTCCGTGTTATATTTTTTACCTACATTACTTAGACTTAAGTATACCTACCTTTCTTGGAAATAATTTTCAAAATATATATTGCCAGAATTTTAAAAAGTCGCCTTTAATTCCAAATTGAATTTGAACAGAGTCTACAAGATTTGCTGCTCAGTGGCATTGAAAGCGGTGCTGTACGCCCACTAACATACTGTACTTTTGAAAAGCACGAGATAGAGGCTGCATTCAGATATATGGCTGCTGGAAAACATATTGGAAAGGTGAATATATATAGCTGTAAAAGCTGAATATATTACACTTTTAAAAATTATCTGTTTTTTGCTTGTTTCGTGATCAAAGATATATAGTGTTTATTGTGTTCCTCTACTACAGGTTATTATTAAAATTCGAGATGAAGAAAGGTCACATCGCCCTGTGAAGCCAGTTACATTAAGAATACCAGCAACACCTCGGTAAGTTCCTTATGATACACATGTAATTGATTGTCTCAATACGCATTTCATAAAAGCTAAATATTTTTAAATTTGTTTGATACAGTTACATGTGTATGGACGATTACGTCTACGTAGTTGTTGGTGGTCTTGGAGGTTTCGGTCTGGAGTTAACGGACTGGCTAATACTGCGCGGTGCCAGGCGTGTATTGCTCACCTCTAGGCGAGGAGTCAGTAATGGATACCAGGCCTCTAGATTAAGGTATGGATGTACATATAATTGAATATATAATGTAATTGTTACTTGTTTAAGTAGATTCATCTTGTATAAAACATAACGTAAATAATGTTTTCTTGACATATCTAAATCTAATAAGATTATTATATAGTTGTTGCTAAAAATAATCATAGCACTAGATAAACTTAAAACTATAAAAGATCTAGATTTAAATATTCATATATTTTTATATTGAATATATAATTGTAGTAAACACAGAAGTTTTGTCTTGATTTGCATTGTTATCCAACAAATAGAAAACTAATAATTGTGGATCTATCGTGCTAACGTTATAATACACCATTATTATATTATAACCAACCAACATTCATACCAATTTAAAAAGCGATCAACTCACTTATAAATTTTTCCCCTAGGACTTGGGCTCAATATAAGGCAGATGTGCAAGTTTCAACTCACGATATTACAACTGAAGAAGGTTGTCAAAAGATGTTGGAAATGGCGAACTCGATGGGTAAAGTCGAGGCTATATTTAATTTGGCTGTGATCTTGAAGGATTCCATCTTCCAAAATCAAACTCCTGAAACATTCAAAATATCTTTCGGTCCAAAAGCTAAGGCTACTATGAATTTGGATAAACTGTCTAGGAAACTATGTCCTGGTCTTAAGTAAGTAACGTTTTCTTATACAATTTCCGTTTATTTGCAATTTTGAATTCTTTTTTCATATTTAATAGTTTTTTAACGTGATGATGGAATTTTCTATTTAATAGGGACTTTGTAATATTCTCATCCGTATCCTGCGGTCGTGGTAATGCCGGGCAAACCAACTATGGATACTCAAACTCAGTTATGGAACGAATCTGCGAGTGGCGACACAAGCTTGGTCTTCCTGCGCTGGCTGTGCAGTGGGGCGCTGTGGGAGATGTGAGTTTATTAGTAAAAAACATGTTTAATTGTATTAAAGAATGAAAAAAAAATGTTAATAACTTATAATACTTTTACATACTACAGTAAACTCGAAGATTTAATTCAAACTTAATCCAATCCAGATTCGATCAATCAAAATGTCATTTCGGTAGAACAGTTATTAAAAGTTTCACTTTAAGTTATGCTCACATTTTTTTTGCCGTTACTATATTCGTAAGCTAAAGTTTTTATAAATTGGACTATATTTTCATACAATTTTATATCGTAAATTGGATGTTAATATAAATGTATTTTCAATTTAATACTTTTTTATTATTCGCATCTTTTTTTTACTGTTACAATGTTTTAAGTAAATTGCAGAAAATTTCGAGAATTTGTATATTTTATAAAATTTCATTGTTTTAATTTAATATCTTTCTGTAAAAGGTCGGTTTGGTAGCGGATATGCAAGACGAAGATGTTCAACTAGAAATCGGTGGTACCTTGCAGCAGAGAATTTCCTCCTGCCTTCTATCTTTAGACAAATTCTTAAAACAAGATGCAGTTATAGTGTCCTCGATAGTTGTGGCTGAGAAGAAGGCCGGTGGTTCTGGTTGTGGCAACATTGTCGACGCTGTCGCACAAATTATGGGTAAGATTATTAAAACAGAATTTGTCAATGAATAAACGGAATGTTATGAGGAATAAAAATGTAAACATTTTTTTTATTTTTCTATTAATACAAATTTTAACCTATTCGCTATGGAAAATTGTTTAAATATTTATCTATTGTGATATAGATAATATATGTTTCAATTTCTTTACCAGGTATCAAGGATCTGAAGACTGTATCTCAACAAGTCTCCCTCGCTGAATTGGGTATGGACAGTATGATGGCTGTTGAGATTAAACAAACACTGGAAAGAGAATTTGAGATATTCCTTACAGCGCAAGACATCAGAACATTGACATTTGCACGGTTATTATATATATTGTTATAGTGAAAGTATAAATAAATTTGGAATTATAAAAAATAATTAATTATATTTTTTAAACAATTAGATTAGTGGAACTGACGGCAATACGAGAGGCAGCAGCATCCACTTCGGCAACACCTAGATCTAATTCATCTGACATAACAGCTGGTCTGCGAACCTTTATAAGGAATTTCGGAAACGAAAACCTAGCCACAGAACCTTTCATTTATATGCCCACTATGGTCAGCGATGGAACAGAGGTCAGTTTTATGATTTTGCATTTAATATTTTTTTCATTATTTACCAATAATACTAAAATTGGGTTGTCTTTTCAGACGGATGTTTCAGTTCACGAAGACGAAGCGGTTATGTTCATGCTACCAGGTCTGGAAGGTTGTGCTGCGGGAATGGCCCCTCTTTGTAAACGCCTTAAGATTAAGATTTGTGCTCTGCAATTCGGTGCTGAAAGTGGCAATGACACTTTAGATGATTTGGTTAATAGTCTACATCAGGTATGATGCTAATTATAATATAATATAATCTGGTAAACAGTAGTTATAGGTAACATAATAAATTTATAATTTTCAGAAAATAACATCACGTTTAATCCATGGAAAACCTTACATCCTCCTTGGATACAGTTTTGGAACTCTTCCCTTGTTTAAGTTAGCAAGCATTCTAGAAAGCGAAGGTTTGTAAACAGATATTTATTTATACATTTATTACAATTAGTTATAATACAAAACAGCGTTAACATGAAAATTTATATTTTAGGACACTCTGGAACAGTGTTTTGTATAGACGGCAGTCCTGAATTCCTCTCCACCACGATTACGACCATTGCAGAATTCAGAAATGACAAAATATTACAGAACAGTCTGATTTGTTACACCATAGATTTGGTTGCTCCTAATAATGATGTAACAAAGAATTTGATGGAAAAACTTCACGAAATTGAATCGTATGATGAGAGGATTGACTATGGTATAAAAATTTGTCCAGTTCAACACAGCTATTCTCACAACTTTATACGCGCCATGTCGAAAGCTTGTTACAATAGAACTAAAATGATTTTTGAACATAACGAAAATGATGTTAAGAAAATTAATGCGCCTGTCATACTATTACGACCCAAAGAAATTCCCTTACCTCTTGAGGACAATTATGGTTTGGACAAATATACTGAAGGCCCTGTTACTGTACATTATTTGGAAGGAAACCATGTCACTATAATTGAAAATAAGGATTGTGCAAATATCATAAATAAAATTATAGGGGGTCAAGATAAAGTAGAAAAGGATGCGCCAAACGTGGTTACAAATATGATAGAACAACAAAGATCAGTTCAAGTTTAGGCGAAACTACTATTATTTATATTTATTTTAGATTATTTTTGTGAAGAAGACTTACGTTATTTTTATTGCAGGTCATTCAATTTTAATATTTAAAATTCTTGGTTAATATTTAAATGTTAAAGGTTTTTTTTTTATTTTCGTCTTATTATTTACTGCCACGTGTTGGTTTTTAATTCTGCAGGGATTTAAGGGCTACTAATAACTTAAAACTAAAGTACTACTTAAAGTACCACTTGTAATAAATAAGTTTTGTTTTTATAAAGTACATCAATTGGAACCTTACGGCACCTTGTGTTTAATTTATAATTTGTTTAGTTTTAAGAGAAGACCAGTACCGAATATAATATTCATAGCGTAGTATGCAGTGTTTGGCGTGTTCACGTAACTATGTGTGTTTAAGAAAAGGTTGCTTTTATAACTATATTAGAAATGGCATTTTAAAGCAGTAAGTTACTCATTCTAGAGTAGTGGGTAAGATATGGGTACTATGAATAAATATATGTTTTATTACCAGCTAAGATTTTTGTATTATTTTTTGATATTTTTTCTAACATTATTCCCAAAAAGATTATAACCATAACATAACATTTATACAATTCCAGTGTCAAAGAGAAATAAATCATTTAATCAGTGAATTATCCTTTTTAGATATTTCAACTCCGAAGACTGGAAAAGTTTTTAATTACTTTTAGAACTTCTGTACTTACATGTTGTTGAAAGTAATATTAGACATGAACAAAACAGCTTTTGACACATATTTATTAAGCTTTAAGTAACTTATTTCTATTGCTAACAATATTTATACATTTTGTGACAAAACCGAGGTATTGGTAAAGTGTGTTTCTATGAGTTGAATGACCGTAGGAGTTCAAAACTCAGTAAACCAAATATGATCTTATTTTTAAATTGAAAATGATCTTTGAAGTATAATGTATGGCTTAGTATTTTTTTTAATACTTAATTAGATTCGACATAGCCTATTGAATAAGCCTTATGAATAAAAGTGTTGTTAAATACTGCTCTTGAACCAATGAGCCCATGAGTCATACACTGAAAGATTAAAAAAAAAATATTTGATAGTGCCTAAACATTTTTTTCAATTAACGAAACAAAAAAATAAACTTTTCAGCTTGACAATTATAGCATAAATTTTAGTTTCTTTAAATTAGATTTACCACAATGCTAAGGTATTTCTAGAAATGTGTTTTACTCAACTTATATTCATATGCAGAAGTCGTTCTTAGGTTTATTCTGTGGTTTATTAATGAGTATCTCATTTAATTATTGCAACCATGCTACCAAAGTTCAATAAAGGGGAAAGAATTATAGGAATTTATATTCAGATTGTTATTTAACTAAATGGAATAAGAGATTTCGTAAACTTTTTATTATATCTATTTTTAACTCAAAATATGTTGTTAAAAATTTTACCTAGATTTCTGTGTGTGCATGTGCCTCTGTTTTTGGCATACTTTCAAATGGATTGACAGATTTCGATTCGGTTTATTTTCATTTGATCTCCAGTGTCCGTGTAGTGGTTCTCAGCTGTGTTGTGCTAATATTGGTCCAGTACTGTAAGATTATGACCTCATTTACAACATTATGTAAAGCACCTATTTGCCTTTTTCAGTTTGATAGTTTGATAGTATAATGATAATACGTCGGGTTGCTTTAATTTTTACACGAGATATTGTTAATATAAAGTTAAGTTCTTGATACATTAAATATTATTTCGTTGTAATATGCACTTCCATATATACACTAATAAATTTTATTTCCATGTTTTTTCTACAAAATTAACACGCATACTACGTTACTTTCCTGAGCTTTATATAAAATGTTTTATGCTTATACTTGTCACTTTAACACTAACATTATTAATATGCATTGCGAAATCCATTTTTCAACATCAATCACGGGAACTATGAGATTGGAAGTGCGAACAGATACGTTAATTTTTAATACATATTTTTAAAAGCTTATATAAAAAAACAATAACAGCAAATAAATTTCATGTATACCATTGTTTAACTTCATAATTCAAATTTCATTGTCTGATGAATGTTTTCGTGTTTCGATAGAATTTTGTTGAGATAAATATACTGAATAGCAACATAAAGTGCATATATGAAAAGCGAAACAATTGTTTGTGTTTAAATCAATGAACCGGCTCCAATATCAGACGGAACTGACACTCGGTTAATTGCAAATGTTCTGCTGTTTTAGACATCAGCTTTGTTTATCCGAGTATGTTTTGAATGAGGACCAGAAAGGGAGAAATTCAAAATTGAGAGTTGGTAACTAAAAGTTATGAGGATATACATAAATAAACAAAGGGCCACGTCTCTAGGTCCGCTGGGCCAAATTATGTAATCTTGTTGACTACTCCTTTTGTAATAAAATAACATAAATTTGGTTTTTAATAACTTATTTAATGAGCACTTAATATTAATAATGTTTGAAGTCTGTTGTTTATGGATAAAAATGGAGAAGATTTTTTAATCGATTTGTTAGTTTTCTGTGAATTGCTATTTTAGGATTCCGTGAAATTTTCTATGATTTATCTTTTATTATTTCATTTGAAAAAGATAAAAGATTGTTTCGTACAGTTGGCCGTATATAAAATTTTGAAATAATGTAAATGAACTTTTTGTTGAAGTCTTTAGTGAAGTAAATATTGTTAAGTTGTGTCATTAGCTTAAACGTTAAATAAACTTATAAAATCTTATTACGCTTACATAATTTAATTGTAGAAATGGAAGAAATGCTAAATATATATTAAAATAGTTTGCATATACTAGATGTTCCTATATAGATTGGAGCAATTTAGTCTACACACATTTTCCCCTTACTCCCGGTGTAATAGGAATATGTCCCTTACTAAGTGTATATTTAGGTGTTCTGAAGGTTCAGGAATGTTAAATTATTGTCTGTTACCTGAACGTACTGAGTTTACTCTTTAATCTTATATTCGGATATCCGATAACCAAAAAAGAAAAACGTTGGAATTGTAATTTTTACGTCAAACGTTATTTTTAATAGTTTCCTATTTATCATTTCTATTTTACTACTTCTCATAAATATAATTGATTGTCGAAAATTTTATTAAGAAATAAGTGACTTTGTTTTAACGTACACAGCTTCGAAAACCTGTAGTAAGTAATGATTATTCTGAAAGCTAAGTAAGCACAGCCTATATCGACGTCGCAAAGTGCGTGCATCGTTTGCACACACTTAATATTCTAACACAAGATACATGGCATCTACTTCGGAGGGAACCTTAAATTAGTAAGTGTTCATATGGTACTTGCTACCATCGAGGTGATATTTTCCATTTGTGGATACAATTTACGGTAAATAAAAATCCACATAACTCAAGTATGAGACATGTTATATATTAATGTTTTATGAGGAAACGAATAATAGGTTTTTAAGTAATTATATGGATGAAAAATATTACCCAACTCTGAAAATGTTTCGGAGAAAGCAACAACAAAGGTAAATTTTCCAATGGACCGTTTTGCTTGTTTTTGATTGGTTTTGTTGCTTTAAGACGATGTCGATTCAAAGTTTCATTCCTTTAGAGCCAAGGATGTCTTAAGAATATTGTGCATGATAAAAATGGGAGAATATAGAAGTTATAAAATTAAAAAAAAAAACATAAATATTTCTTTTCTCCAAATTTTCATAATCTCTTTCTTTTTCAATTTGAATGTTTTCATGTGGTTACTTACATTGAAATGTTATTATTACATTATAAAGGAATTTACATCTTGAAATCCATTAAAAGTTCCTTTGGTAATTAATTTTATCTGATATTATCTTTGACCGATCCCGAAATTGTTTTATGCTACAAGTTTTTCGAAGCCATTTGTTATCAATTTTAATTAATTAAAGATAATGGAACATTCATAATATTTTTATATTTGGTGATATGATTAATTGTTGTATTCAGTTGCAAGTTTAATTTCGTTCAGTGAATTTTTATGAATATGTCCATTTTATTCATTATGTATTAATATAATTTTAACTCTGTATGACGTCTAATGGTTAAATAAGGATATAAATCTTTTTTCGCCTACATTCATGCAAAATATAATTGACATTACATCTAGCTCTCATTTGGACATTTAACTAAATAATAAATACACTACTGGAAATAAAAAAAAATGTTTTTAAAAAAATATTTTTTTTTTCTTTGACGTAATTAGTTTTCGAGCTGTTATTGAATAAATACATTTCAAAAATAATACTTTATTTCGATATAGTAGGAAGTGTTAAAACAGTAGGAAGTAGGAAGATAAAATGTTTTGCGATTTTGTAATCGATTACTATAAGTTTTTAAGACATGAATTGTCTATTAACGAAAATAGTTAATTAACTCATATCTAGTTTACATAAAATGTCTGTAAGTACCTCTTTGCTCCCAAAAAGAAAAAATAATATAGAAGTATTAAATTTTTTTTAAATATTTATTGTTGGCTGGCAGATAACTGCGTTCTGTCCGTTGAGTGACAGGGGCGGTTGCCCTTTCCATTTTCCCAAACTCTTCCCCAATCAAGGGTGGCAACACATTCGCAAAACTATGCCGCGGATGTCCTTGGGCGACGGTTCTACCTCCATCAGGTAGGCTGTCTGCTCGTTTTCCCTCTTCACGATAAAAAGATATATTTTTAGATATATTTCGCAAAAATAAACATCATTATATTGAAGTCTATTTAGAGATTGTTAACAATAAAATATCACAAATCATTAAATTTATCTATTAATAATAACTGATCAATAAAAATTACATGCATATACTCGTATGTAACTAACAAATACTTTTCAATGATATAATCTGTGTAAATACTGTCCATCCATGACAGTAGTAGTGACTAGGAGTAAAGTGATGATTTTAATTGAAATTGTAGAGACAAATTGGCTAAATCACTAAAGGTATTAGTTGGAGCGCTCTTGTCTTCGAATTCGCTCGATTATAACTGTATGTTCATATAATATGTTGCCTGTATGCTGCACACTCTGACATAGTACAAAGCAATTACCTTTGGATTCAATTGGAGCTTAAAGCGGTAACGTGCCATAAAATAGGTACTACTCAAATACTAAAACTAAATCGGTGGATAGGTTTTTGACTTACGATGCAATAGACAGTTAAACACATCAATGATATCTTAGGTTTTCGCGGGTACCTATTTTAAAGTAACTAAGTTTTTCGGATACTACGCGTTTCTATTATTTTATATCTACATAAAGATGTTTTTTTTCAATCATCTATGTACATGTAAAAAAAATGTAGGAGAGTAAATTTCTTCAATGCAATTTCTAGATTGACTGTGTATGAATTAAATTTCCAATTTATGTAAATAAAATAACCTTAGACCTTTTTATAAACGACTGAGTACTTGTAGGTGTACAAAAAGAATATGTATGTACTGTTTTAACGTGCTCAAATTGTGTACTTTCTTTGTTACCATAAATAATTATAATAATTGGTTACTATAAATAGGGAATTTAGAGGTAAAAGACAAATGGACTGAACAATCAGATATACAAGAGCAATCAGGGAATTCGATTCCGAACTGAGCGAAACGACAGTTCCTGAGATCAAAACCTCTGTGAGAATCGTCCTCAATTGATTCTGCAGTTTGTGAACTATTGCTAGGAGATTATAATACAATGCAGTATACATTACTATACTGTTATCATTATATTACAATATATTGTTATCATTATATTATATACAATATATTGTTATCATTCACCTAGAATACCTCATTTTTATTATCATACAACTTTACTTGACACATAAATAATTATAAAGTTAGATTGACAAAAGCTAAAGATGTTAATCTGTCAATAGCAAAGGCGATTTATAATGTGATAATAAAAGCTTCCGGATGAAACAATTCTAATCAAAAATCAAAACACAAAAAGTAATTCAGACAATATGCCTTTAAAGATTTCTGGCTTAAATCTTTTGTCAGTTGAAAATGATTAATTAGATTTCGTAAATATTATTTGTAATTACTGGTTATATTTTAACTATGAAAAGTAATTTTTAGAATTATATTAAAGTTGGTTTGGACAATTTAAAACCATAATTCAATGTAGGATTAACTAGTTTTTTTTTCTGTATGTATTCTTACTAATTGGCAATTTATGTATAAGCGTTTAGTTTGCCAATTAATATTACATGAAATTATGAGTAAGAAAATTTATAACTAAGTTTGGCCTCTCTTAATTAACATATTTATATTTCTTGTCAAAGGCGGCAAACGAGAAGACGGCCTACGTGATGGAAGCTATCTCCGGCGTCCGTGGACATCTGCAACATAAGGAATGCGTTGCCGACCTTGAATGTGGAAGAGGGAAAGGAAAGGATGGAAATAGCGAAAGGGTGAGAAAACGGCTAAGGTGGGAAAAAGGAAAAGGCAACCGGCTCCCTCATAAATCGGCTGAAGCGCAACCATTTAAGACTACATCGAGTCGAGCAAGCCCTCGTTCGAGCTGTAGTTACTTGATCACAGGTAGGCTCTACTTTATATATATATATATTTAGTTACTATGACAGATAGATCGTGCTTCATACGTATAAGTTTATCGTATATATTTACTTTTTAACAAAGCAATTCAATTTACATATTTGTAAAACCAACGTTTCTCAAATGTCAACAACTTATTTTCATTTAATCATATTAAATTATTAAATTTATTTAATTTATATATTGTGTTAGAGGACACAGAGCACACTATTTTTATTGACGGACTCTCTATTTTGTTCTACGAATGATTTTCATAAGTAACTTTATCGTAATTTTAAATACTCACTGTAAATTACATTATAGTCATCTGTATTTTCGACTAGCATGTCGATTAATTGTCACTTAGCAGCCTGTGGAAAGCGCTCGGTGCCACTCCTAAAGTTTTAGTTAAATGGTTGGTAAAACATAGTTAGCTAAAATCAGATAAATGAATTCGATAATATTTGGGATACTAAAGTTCTGCAATAATGTATGAATTTATTTATATATTTCATTTTTTTTTGCATACAATTTAAATAATTGAAAAAGCATAAGTAAGAAAAAATTAAGAATATGACTAATAAATAGTGTGAACGCATTAAACAACTTTATCATTTAATAATGAAATGCAAAAACCGTTTTCTTGCTTTATATTTTCATAATGAACGCTTAAGTTATATCACAAAAGGCAACGAGTTTTCTTTGATAGTCTAACTTAGACGGGCATTTTAATGAAAACACTTATATAACAAAATCAACATATTTATTAAATTCCTTATTAGAAGCGATATAGTTATTAATTTTTTGTTAATGTACAATTTTATACTGTAATGTACTTTTCACTAGTAATATAAAAAAGAAATTGCTTTCGAGTTATTTATTCAGTGATATGGGTTTATGTAATATGAAATTTGTTTATGATCAAAATTCAGTGTTAATTATGATAAGTACCTAAATAACTTTAACTTCCTGCAACTCTTAAATAATTATTCTGAAGGTATACATTAATATTTTGATCGATGCCGTCATACGCCTTGATATAGCTGCGGAGTATTTCAATTATTATAACCAGTCAATAAAAATAACTTTTTTTATAGTACTGATGTAATTTTTTCTTTTAGAGAGCCAATAGGACTTAAGTGAGAAATTGCTATATTGTTTGCAATACGTAACAACAGTCACTTATACTAAACTTATTTAAGTTAGTCTTAATCAATGATAGTAGGTCAGTTAGATACAGGTTAAGGTACACTATTACTATGTTAACAAATTAATAATACAACAATATCCAACAATGTATCGTACAGTTTCTTAGGAAGAATGATGAATGATGTTATAATCCATGGAAACTTATTTGTAAGTTCCAGACAGGTCTGCCTTCTGAATTAATAGTTTTCAAATTTGAAAGGCGATGGTTTTAAAATATGTTAAAATAAATCTCAGTTTTAAAATTGCGCTTCTTTGATACTTATATTAAATTTAAAATTAAAATTTTTCTAAAGTAACTGTATATTACAGAAAATTTAAATTTTTAAATTTCATTTTATTTTTATTTTGTACTACTAAATTGTTTATAACCATATTAGAAATATAACATAAGCCGTGTGAATTATTTAGCTTAATATTATTGGCGAGATCAAAAACGGATGCACATTTTGAAGCTACAATTACCAATCTAAACGTACATGTTCACAATTGGAGTCTACGTTATATTTCTGGAAGTCAAAAAAAAAAATTGAAAGGTGCCTGTAAAACTTTCTTTCCTGTATAACCTTGGTATAAAAGCTAATACTCTTCCTTATTAGCAAATAGTTCATCACTGTATAAACTATTTTAAGTTTACTCATAGACAATACAATCTAAATAACAATAACTTAATTGCTTCCGGTTGGATTTTATTTCAAAGGATTCAATAATAACTGCTACTGATAACTCAGTTTACAATATTTAACGGAATTTCTGTTACTATTTTATTATTATTTCTTCTTTGTTGTAGTGAAGCCGTTATTATGTTATAAATGTATACATTAATTAACCGACATATTGGATGATATTTTTATTACATATTTTACTAAATTAAAAAAGCCTAAGCATTGAAATCCTCTGTATTTTTGTGAGCGCAATATTTTAATAATTAGGTCAACGTAAGCGATAAATCAGTCGAGTCGTTTGTTTGCGGGCATCTGATGAATGTTAGCTATCAATATGAGCTGTTTCGTTTTGTCAGTTTAACTTCCAGCGAATGCTTCAAAACGGTGGATATATTTGGATGAAATGTAAGCATTTATTATCTGCCACAATATAGAGAACTTGAATGACGTTCTTTTATTATGTTTAATTTAATGAATTTAAACAAATTATTAAATTTTTACGACGACATCTAATTATAGTTAACAAGTATTTAAGTATTTTTTTTTGTATTTTTATATAATATGACAAAATATTCTTGTTTATCACTGTATAATGTTTGATTATGTTAAAATACACGGTAGTTCTAAATTATACTTTTATATATGTATATACGTAGCTGTTAGATAACAGTTGGATACTCTATGAATTCAACAGAATTCATTGCTGAAAGGCTCTTTACAAATTTTATTTGTTGATCATGAAATTGTACTTCATCATAAATAAATAGCTCAAGCTGAATCATAAACTGATTCCTGTACGTACATATTTTGTAGCGTGTCTATTAAGAAATTCGACCTTTCTAAGAAATCATTTTTCCTAAGAATATAAGGAGATGTTCCAATTGCACTTGTTGCTCCTTTGGTCGGCAAAGTATATATCATCAAACGTTTTTTACTGACACTTGCACCACTTACACACCCTTTTAAAAGCAAAGAACTCGCCAACTGCCGTTTTTAATAAAGTCACTAGTAAGGAAAAACTTTCTTTTAAAAGACGCAATAAAGGATTTCATTTACAGAGCTTCAACATATTTAGAGCAGCTTTTATTGAAATCTTTGTTTCTCGCTTTAGGTTTGTCTTAGTCTTTGTTCTGAACATAATATGAATGAGCCTTTTGACATTTTTGTCAGTCTGTCCTTTAAGTGTTGAGTTACTTTGAACTACCAGCAGCTATAAAACTTTTTACTATGCAAAGTATTTTAAATAAATAACACTTTGCTAACGAATAAAGTGCTAGCTCAAGTTGGACCTGGTTGAGTCTAAGAGGTCTGATTGTCTGTAGAAATTGAGGTATAATATATTTGAAATACGAAGGAACCCTCTCCATTTTGTTTTTTCCTTTTATTTATTAAGATATTATAAAACTAATTAGCTTTAATAACATCAATGAAATAAATAAAAGGAAGTACTATTTGTTTACACGAAGATATAATTGTCAAATATTATGAAAAAAGTGCTTGAAAAATAATATGTTTTGGCAATGTTAAATGTCGAATAACTTGATGAGATGAGATAAAGTCATGTTCTAACAAAAAATATATATATATTTTAAACATATATTTATTGATTGATTAAAAAATGTTTACACTTTTAATTTTTAAATTCATATACATCAAGTAAATGTCACAAATTATTAATTAACACCATGACCATAGACATAATAGATTAATTATTTCTCTGTCCTGACACCTGCACGGTTCTAAATAAATGATGATTGATTGCTTTCTGCTTAATACAATGTGCCAGCTACTATGTTAACACAATGTCTTATCAATATATGTACCTATAGGTAACAACCAACATTCAATAAAAATATAAGTCCAGTTTTCAAAATTCAGTTTTATCCTATTTAGGATTTATAGTAAATTTGATACGTAAAGTTAAATTTAAACCATAACGAGTTGAAAGGTTATAAAGTATTTGACAGTTATGGACTGACAATCTTAAAGTTCAAATATGTTAGTAAATAATATCTTCGTAAACCCGATTGAGCTCGTCAAGTGAATGAAACTGGAACGACTATTGTCAAAAAGTAATAATTAGACAAATAACCTTTGTCAATTATCACGCAATGTAAAAGCAAATTTCTAAAAATGTATGTATTGATTGTAATAGACCTTCAAACTAAGCGTCTACCATAAAACTTTTATTTCTTTATAACTATAAAACAATAATTTTAACATCAAACGTTAATTAAAATAAGTATCGGATGTAAGTTTTAATGAATGTACTCGTTAATTACGTAGCGATAAAAAGACTCGCAATTTAATGGCAAAATTATTATCAATTATTGCATTTATCGCGTGGGGTTGTCGCATAGATGTTCTTATTATAGGATTCATGATAGCGAATAATACTAAGAACATACAATTTCTATTTTTATTTTCTCCGTATTATGTCTATATATATATATATTTCGAGGACAATTTCTTAAAGTAAGCGCTGTTTTTCATAGGTCTGTGAAACAAACAACTTGTATTACTTATATTAAAAGTTAAAACATAAAATGGAAAGAATATGAACAATGGTATTACTGGCTTTTTCACAACTTTGATAACATATTGTAATAAAAAGCTGAGTCCTGGGAATAAGTCGGTTTTGCAGTTCGGCTACTCAAAAGTCATTTAATTTAAAAATACGATTGTGTATAGGACGATATTCTTTTTCAAATATATATATGTATATAGCTTAGACGTCACTTCACTTAAAGTTATTTTTTTTCTAAGGGTTGTTAAGCTAAACATTAGACAGAGATGTATATTTTTAGGGTAAAACATGCAAGTATTCGGAAGCTGAACTAATGTTTATGATTTATGACATACTACGCTACACTCATTCCGCAAATGCTCAAGAATGGAACCGTTCTTAAAGCAACCGATGCGGAAGAAGCAATTTATTTACAAAGCAGGCATTGTTTTCTTCACAACTAAATCTAGTATATTAGAAGCGTAATTCAATTTAACACCAAAATCACGTTAAACCCCATTTATTTGATATGTGTTTAGTACTTTTTTGGTTTAGTCTTTATTATATTATGAGATTTACGTAAATAATTCACATTGAATTTATAGATATATTAATGTATTCTTTTCATTAAATACACTGAGCCCTTCTGCTGTGATATTAATATTATTATAAATTTTATCAACAACGCGTTTCATTCAAATACATGGTTTTGACGCATTCCCTGACGCATTCATTATTCTGAAGGGACAAAATGAGGCAGTGAATATTGATAGCCCACATTCGTCAGACATTCTCATACAAATTGCCTTGCAAAATTATCGCATACTTTAAATTAACAAGTAATTATCTAGGTATTATTGTGATATAAGTAATAAAATATTGTAAATAATTTTAATATTGTGGATATTACTAAGATGGTCCGTTATTTTGCAATAGTTTCGTTTAAAGATCATAGTATTTACTTACTAGCAATGGTACTCTGGTAGATAATTAGATAATTATTATTAAAAAATTGTCTAATTAACCCTCGTCGGTAAAAATCGAAAAACTAAAATCTCTTAACTACAAAATTAAAATACATAACTTGAAACAAATTATAAAACAACCTCCCATGCGAGCCAAACCGGCGGAAATACCTAGTCCGTAAAATATTTATCGAAATACAGAAGTGAATGGTAGTTGCTTTTATACTGCACAGCTTAGGGGCTAAGCTGAAAAGCCCAAGCTGAAATCTGCTAAGCTGAAAACCAATAACATTTTGAATTTCTATGTAAGACTGTTTATACATTTGGAATATTTACATGTTTTTGATAAATTTATTTCAGTAAAATTTTGAATGGGATTTTTAAAACGATCATCTTACTCTGTTATTATTGACTGCTCAGTCACGAAACTTAAAGTCATGATTTTAAAATTTACTTACTTGACTTAACTAGGATCCTGAAACAACGCAACATGCTACAGTTAGTGAACAAAAACAACAGTGCAGTGAACTTGAAAACGAAAATAAAAAAGTCGTAGGAAATATAAGAGCGATTTCTTCACAAAAATTAAGAATATGTATTGATTTAGATAAAATTTTACTCTTCTGTTTTGCTTTATCAAAGCAATTATAAAAAAAAAAATATAAAATTATAAAAGAGATGTAATTATTTTTTATAAATATTATTAGTTAAATATTCCAATTGAACTTTTATCCAGATAAAAGGAATTAATATGTGTTGTAGCCAAAGAAGGAGGGTTTAATATTAAACGTGTTAGTCCGTATCCGAGCAAGTCTGTATTCTAGTTCATATATCCCAGCTTACAATATACTCGTATGTACACCGAGGAAGCTTACGTCTATTTTCACTCTCGTGAATCCATTGGATTAATTTAATCTCGACATCTCTTACACTACTAAGTGGCAGTTTGTCTACAATGCTACATACAAAAGTATTCTTTTACGAATGTAATATTTGCTTTATAAAATTTTATCAACAGTAACAATTGATTGATAATAATAATTGATATAAAACGATTGCAATATAAAACAAACGATTTATATCTCAAACATTTTACCTTACTTAGGCAAATTTATTTATTATGAAACACCGAAAGCATTTTTATTAATTAGGAGGGAAAATTATATTTGCTAATAAGTTCTGAGCGGATACGGAATGCGTGAATTGCAAGTTATTAAAAGAAATCTATTTACAAATTTATTAAGGTTTTTTTTTTAAATATAACTGAGATTAACAAATGTCAAATGTATTAAATTTAATTTATTAATATAAAACCTTATTTATTAAAAATATATTATAAGTTGAAAGAAAAATAATGAGTTGATAATTATGACAGTTATAGCTGCTCTTAATGAGATCTAAGACTTTCGCGAGTTTTATTCATTTAAATGAAACTAATATTATTCGGATATACTACGCGTGCTTTCTTTTTGTAAAAAACTACTTACTCCCGACGATTCGGTTACTTTTCACCAACCGTGATCACTGTAGTATGTAGTTTTTTACAAAAATAAAGCACACGTAGTATATCCGAATAATATTAGTTTCATTTAAATATAGCTGCTCTTGTTTATAATGAAATATTAAACATAAATGTCGTTATGATTTGAAGTAAAATTATATATTCCGAAAGTCTCTACAAAATTTTTAATTTATGTGAAGAACTGAACAAGCAAACATGAAACTTATGTTTAACTTAACTTTTAACCTTATTTTATATAACAGTATAATATGTCATATATTATATAAAAATCAAACATTTAAGATATTAATATTAATTCACTGAAGACGTTGCGATTTAGGCACTACCTCTCGTTGACTCATTTACAACAAAATCATGACAGGTAATTGAACAGAATTATGAGAATAACGAATTATTCATCAACTCGTGATATTTAGTTTATTTAAGACATTTTTAAACATTGCATAATCATTAATAATGAGAATAGATGTACTTAAAGATGTTTATAGTGTTATGTTTGCTTACTTTGATAGTGTTTTGGATTAATTTGAAACTTCAGAATGAAAACTTCATCGACACGAACGGGACTCGGATGGCAGCCTCAGAAATATAGGGTTCTAGCTGCTTTGCTAATAAAACTTTCGTTACACGATATGACACGTGTCGATGATTTTTTTCATATATATTATCTTATTTTAATTTTAATTGAATTATTACCTGAATATTGCTTTAATGTTAAAAATTTAATTGAACGATTCCGATCGATATATTTTTTATGAAAATTTCAGAACCTGCGTTTGTTATGCTAGACCCTGACGCTCGATAATATGTTAGAGAAAAATAATAAATAAATCTTAAAAACAATAATATATTTCATAGTATAAACAAACATGAGATCTCTGTTTGCAGTGGCTGTGGAATGTAATACGATGAATCTGATTTCACACGTTAATTGATAATTTTAGCTTTTGAAATTTGAGACATGGTTGGTTTGTTATCGGTTGTTGTGAATGTTTGAAATTAGTTCAATTTACTCCATAACAGGTATCGGTTATTGCCCCCATAGATTTCTGCAAATAAATATTGATTTAATTCCATGAAATCAAATAGATCGATCCTTGGATGCTCATGCTCCGGACATATGATAAAAAGGAACTTTGTCCGTCACTATCGTGTTTGAAATGTCAAATCCAGATTATATCGTATAACTCATAACTAAAAAACTAAAGAGCAAAATCGGTCTTGGTAATGCAGTCTTTGTCTATGTTATAAAATTCTTCAAGACCAACGCCATGGCTGCTCACAACTCTTGCATATTGCATTTAGGATGAAGTGTATATTCAGGGATCATTATTTGCGAAAAAATCGTTGATAAATTGGAAAACATTGAGTAGTTTTTTATATATAGTGATAATTAATACATAGTTATTGTTTTTAAATTTTTAGTCTACATAATTAATTTAAATTAACAGAAATGTCAAAGCCTTTATGTTTGGTTCTGTAATTTAACTTGTTTAATTTAAATAAATACTTAATTGTATAAAATGTGCAACCCTCCTGTTTCATTTAAAAGTAAGCGTCTGTCAATATCTTCCTAGACAGATAATGTTATTTAAAATACAGTTAGCCTTTTGTCATTAATTCTATCTGTTTTACAAAAATTTTTAATAACTGTTATGGTATTTTTTAATAAAAACGTGTAATAGGCGATTGCAAACTTGCAACACTATTTCTGCAAGATCAAGACAAAGGGACTGGGCGAACAATACCTAGACCAGCTGTATTGGCGCAATACCAAGACCAAGATTGGCTAATATTCTTTTTGTTGCTGCATTCGGGCAATATTACCACTAACATAATCCAACTGTAAATAATACTTAAGTCAAACGGTTTTTCAGACTATAAAAGTTAACTTCACATAATAGTTATTTTTCCCGTGTCTAAGGACTTAAATTAAAATGTATAATTATGTATAGTATGTTGCATTATGGAATAGCCACTTCTGATTCTGCTGAAGTGAAATATAAAAGTTTGGTAGTGTACTCGAAAAGTAAAATGTGGGGAAATTATTTTAAATAAGATTTAATACAGAATGTAGGATATATTTAAACGCTGGTCCCAAACAGTTTAAGACAACAGCGATAACATTTAAAATATATCTAAATATGTTAAAAACGATATAAAATTACACCTATCCTTAAAAAAAATATCCTAAATAAATTAAAACTAGCTTCTGGTGCATGATTTTCTAACTTGCTCTTAGCAGTTCAGTGATGAATATTGGCAATGTCTTAACAATAACCGGCGATTATATTCGAAATTCCAATCGGTTGGAGTAACCAACCATAATTCGTAAACCTATGACATGGCGTGCCAACTGAATTTCCACGAAATTTATTCACTGGCCTTGTTTGCTCGAGCTCTATCTGTATTCAAACAGTGGATTACGTCGGTTTAAAATTTGAGCGCTGAGTTAATAGGTTTTAGTCCGATAGGCAAATTTAAATATGAATGTGGAACGTGGTCGTTATACGTTAAACCTTTCAACGAAGCGTCTGGTGTTAAGTATATAAATACAAAGAAATCTGAAACAGGTAGTTTTATTATTTAACATTTGTAATAAGTAATAATTATTACATAAATACCTTTAGTGTATGAGCATAGGCAAATATAAAAAAATTATCAAATTAAATTATAATTAACAAAAGTGTTAGTGTATGTGCCTCATAACTGCGACAGATCTGACGTCTCAGTTTATTTGCTGAACTTACCCTATTGAGACTAGAAATGAAAACTATCACGCAAATAGTTTTCATTAAATAAACATTTGCATAAATGGAACCGTTTGAAACGAACTGCTATCAAATTTAATTGAGCTTAATATGAAATATGTTTTCATTGATATTCACCGCTTTTATAGAAGGATTATAATAAAATAATATAAAAAAACAATTTTAACGAAACTATTTTTATTTCATATGTTTAAAAATATTAAATAATTGTTCTAGAAATAACTTATGTCATATAAATGGTTATAATATTTTATTGAACAAATTTTTAGCTCGCTATTTATACATCAATGTCTTCCACTTCAAGTTCTGAGTGTGGTCTCTAAGAAGATATGATAATTCGTATACTAGTATTGAATCTGGCCACTCATATTTTCTTTTATTCTTTTTTTAATGTCAATTGATGCCTAACACGTCACAAAATCTAGGAAATCTCAGGTCTAGATGATGAAGAGCATATCAGATGATTTTACTAGATCTAGCGAAAAACGAGCGAGGAGCAGCAGTAGCACCCATGTTCCGGTGCATTTTGCTGTCCATAAACCGGGATGTCACTTCGAGAGCTGTTGCGGGGTGTGCAACTTATTTCCTGGAGTCATCCTCATTGCATTTAGTCAAGTGCTGGTTGGTTCTCTCCTGTTGACTTTGCTGTTGTCTCACGGCAAACAGTACGACGCGATTCATCACACGCAGAAGTCGCAGTGTATGATATAGACTTCATTTAATGTGATATAAGTTTTATATTTAATAGTAATTGTATCTTGATACATCTAGTCATGAGCCTGGCTACCGGTGCTGTTCTTAGCGGCGTGACAGGTGCGGGTCTGCTTCTGATCATCGTGGCCTTAACTGAGAATTGCAGGGCTATGCTGGTAATTTATTTTATTGTTTTGTATGAAATAGAAAAATACTTTTAATTATTCAGATCTAAGTCTTACGCACATTTTTAGTATCCTTTTTTTTAACTCTTTCGTAAAATGTCCACCTAAAATGTTGGGTGTTATATATAGATAAATACCTACTATTACTCTGCGTGTGTGACGGATAATTTAAACGGTATCATAAATAAAAATATAGTCCTGCTTGTTGAGTGAATGTGATAGTCAGGAATAAATGAAATAATAAAAATAGTTTTATTTTAAATGTCTACTCGAGTCTTAGATATCAGAACGATTGGTAAATAATTATCAAAATAATTTGTGATATAAAATCAAGACTAATCTTTATAAATTTCTTCGTGATTATTTATGCCAACTATGTTAGAAGATATTTATATGTATTAAAATTTCTATATTACATTCCAGGTGTATTTAATGGCGGCGTTTTTTGTTTGGTTGTGTATCGTGTCGCTTGCCATAACTAAAATTGGACGATCATGTGTCAGATTTAAAGAAGGTAATTATTATCAAGCAAAAAAAAATTACACTAGAAAAAAAACAATGTCTAGGTATAGCTCCGACGCGTATAAAGAGCTAGGTTTCCTTAAAGGCCTATTATTCCCGCCCTTAATGATACCCTAGCTCTTAAGATTTCCTCTATTCTTGAGAAGCCCTTTGAGGGCATTTTGTCTTTGTAATCTGAGATGGAGTCGGTCATATAAAAAGACGTAGATGATGTATCTTACTTTTAATACTTCCTGTACACTGTTAGGTAGTACAATATTATTAAATATTATCATTTTTATTGGAATATAGTGTGTTTGTATGAAAAACGACAGTAATTACGAATTGTTTATTTTGATTTAAATAACTTAGGATTGGTTTATGGCACTATTTTTAAAGAAATTCATGTATTTTTTTAAGCTCCAAAAATTAAAGATGAACAACACAGAGTGGTTAATCTAGCCTGTGTCAGCGGACTCCTTTCCTTCTTAGGAGGTGGTATGTATGGTTTTGTGAAAATTTACCGCCATTTAGCTTATAAACCGCGTTAAAAGTTATTGACATATTGCATAACTAACAATGTAAATGTTTTTATTTTCATACCCTCCAATAAAATAATAAAAACTTTAAATAATTTTAAAACTTGTGGGATTTAAGTACTGCTAGTAAATGGCTAACGTTGTCTGCTGTTAGCCGCAATCTATTCATTTCAATGCGGTGTTCACTTTGATCGATATTTTTAATATAGGTTATAAAACCGCATATAATATGTTTTCGATGTTGTATCAATGCTGTATTTTGACTTTATGATAGAGCCTTGCATCAATGATGCTTTATTAATAATTACTCAGTTCATTGCTTAATTGCAAGTAAACGAACTGTGTCTGCATCAACTAATTAATGAACAAATATTTTAACAGTTTGGATGATATTTATATTACGTTATGTATAACACTATATACACATATAAAGCTAAGAGATCAGCCAACTTCTTTTATGAATAAATATATACGTTAAATTTATGTTTAAACGCTTGAAAACAAATACTTAAAGGCTGAAAAATGTTTTACATTACTACACGTAAAGTTCAATGTCATTATGTAAATGAAACGAAAAATAATGACATAAATAATCGTAAAAGAAAATAATAAGTATCTACAACTTTTGATCTCTTAAAGACACTTGAATTTTTTTTTTAATTTACGTATCGAATGTGTAATAATAGCAGCCATGAACATTTACACATAATAACTTTTGCGTTCCGTTTTTCGTTTTAAAAATATTATAAGTCGATATGTACTTGATAAGCTTACTGAAATGCTGGTGATGAGATAGAGAATGTACTCGTACTTCGGACTTTTCGGTACCTTACCGATTCAAAAAAGACTGACACTTGTGACAGATTTCAAGTATTTTAAAATTTGACTTATGACATTGACAACTTTGACAATACCACAGTCTTTAAATGGAAATGTTGATATTGGCAAAATATTCAGCGATCCCAGTTTGAATGAAATCACAATAACGATGGAAATCTGATCATTTGTGACATTATTAAGTAATTCTATTTTATTCCAGTGCTGTATTTGTTCTCCTTCCTAGTGGTTTTCAGTTTCTACCACTTCCGATACGTGAGACGGGCCATATTGATGCACGAAGCGGAATGTCAATAAGGCAACAGAATTATCATTGATATTTCTAAATATATATTTTATTACTTGCTAATAAATTATTTTGATTTCTTTTTTGTGTGTTTAATTATTATTGTTATCATTTTTATGTTCTTGTATTTGTTTCTTGTTCATGATTCGTTTTGTTTTATGTGTTACCTATGCTATCTTTTTTTGGGTAGTTAATCCACATTTTTATATATTATGACCAGTACGCTGTCATTTGCAAATATAAAATAAGTAAGCTTAGGGCTTCTGGACGGAATTTTAGCGGAACGCGACCAGAATCGCTGCTTTCGGTTGCTACATTCAAATGCTTTTATAAAAGGTAAGTAAATTTATCTCTATTAATACCTTAAGTATTTACAGAAATTTAAGAATGGTAAAGGTTTCGATATTCACGTTATAAAACAAAGTCTGTTATTTGTGTTACACCTATTGATCTAGGCACAACATGATTGTTGTTCTGAATTTTATTGGAGCATTAACTGAATGATACAAGTGTTAGGGTGGCTACATAAGGAATTGCTACCAATTGGAGAAATTTATACAATTGGGTTATTTGTACAATAATATTCGTTATTATCTTTTCACTTAAATGAAAGTTAATTTTAATAAATTTTTTTTAGCCAATGTAAAAGTCACTTAAGATTTTAATAACATCTATAAATTCTGTATTATATTTACATGATTTGAAGCGATTTGAATCGCTTTATGCTTATTAATAATTTTCGTCGTACCGTGTCTGAAAGAAGCTTTAAAGAGAAAAAATCTAACTAGGTATACATTCCAAAGCATTGCTGCTAATAAATAGGTTAAACTTTGAAATGTCTCCTAAGAAAGGTCGTTATTGGTTCTATAAATTACTAAAGGGTCACGGTATAAAATGGCAAGACTAATAGATTTCGCGACATATCAAACTAAGGGGAGAGGGCTTTGGGGTCGTAGGGATATCCTAGACTAGTCACAAATCTTTATCGTTTATTGTGATTTATATTCTTAGAAATGCACCAATTTTGTTTTCTCTTATTTACTAATATATTATTCACTATATCAACCAAAATTTAATCTATTAAATTTCGTGATTGTTTTTATAAATTTGTGGTTTTTTATTTTTCTCTAAAGTTGTCTAGCATTTTTTAAATTAAATAACTAAAATTATAGGATTTTCTGATAACTTCGACTTATTATCGTATCTTTGGTTGTGGAATTGAAGGATGAATATATAGTAAATAGCAATGATTGTGAGACGTGAATTGAGTTCGCGCTAGACTCTAATGGTTACCGTTGTTATTGCTGTAGGAATTTCTTATTCGCTCCAATTCATATCATACATAAAATGTACATCAGCATTTTGCGGAAGCGGAAAACATTGTTCTATTTATAAATTGTATTAATTATAGTTTAAAATATCTATATTAAAATTGGGAATATATTAGAGATTAAGCCTATAAAAAATATGATACTGACTACTTCTACATACATGGGTTTCTCCATTAGGTCCCATGTTTATTTCGTTTTCATTGTGTTTAAAAATTTTAGTTGCGTATTTTTATTACAAATCGTTACCTTGAGATATAGTAGCTATAAAGGCTGGAAAATTACGAGTATATTTTTTCTTACTTTTTTATAGACACCGATTTTTATAACAGAGATAAATAAGATTTTTGGTCAGTTATCCTAAAAATATCTGATCTTGGTGATAGCCATGTCTTAGTTGATTTTAGTAAAAAGTGTATCTTATTAGTGATTTAGATAGGAAATATGAAGCTTAGATTTACCTTTAGTAAGTTGTAGAATTACTTTTATTTTTAAGAAAAAATCTTTTCGCTTTTATTTTATAAAATCGATTTTGGAATGCTTCCATAGCTTGTTCAATTTAACTTTATCGTTATGTATGTTTCCTGATTTCTCAAATACCACTGTATCGATTTAAGAAATATGTTTTTATCTGAAAAGTTAGACCTTCCGGATGGTCCGATGGTCACCAAGTCAGATTTTTATAATGGGATCCTCTTAAAAATGAGGGAAATAAAAAATAAATACTTGACATCTATCTACTTGCAAGGTGTCTATCAATATGTTTTGCCTTTGCTCTTGCTTTGCTTTGCTCAAGACCCTTTTTACCGAAAATCGAGGTAGTTAGTATCAAACCGAAATTATTGTCGAAATATTCAGATAAAATGTTCATCATATGAAAAAAAGAAATAAACGAAATATAGGAAAAATATCCCAAAAACCTAATTATTTGAAGTTGGTAAAGTAATATTGAAGTACTTCTAAGCCTAGCGAGCAGGTTTTTGTATTACAAAGATAAGTTTGTAAAGGCATGTTGGTATTCAAACAAGAATAATAATAATTTTATACGAAGTTGAGATAGCAAAAGAATAAAAAAATAATGTGTGGCGTACAAAATGATCAAGAATGTCATGCTGAAAATTTATTAAATTAAGAAAGCTTTAGCGATGAACAAGATTTTTAGCTTTTTGCATAGTAGTAAGATGAGAAGACCATTACCTTTGCGAAAATTGTAGGTGTTTTTTAATTCCTCTTTAAAGCAGATGTAGTCAATGATGATTAGGAAGCATGTTACTGGGTAAGCTTGATAGCTTGTGGACTTTTTTATCAAATACTTTAATATTGACTTTTTATGTATTATATATTACAGTGATAGTAGTGATAGTGGTCAAACAAAGTTAGAAAACAGAACTTCATTCCTTTTTTTAATTAAATAATTTAAGGTATATTCTACATTAAAAATTTAATTAAGAAAATATGGAATGAAAAATTCATGGAGACTAGCAGGATTCGGACCTCAAAGCTCCGAAATATCGTGTTCCGGCTGCCAATCAAGCTATCATGTCATCCGATCAGTTAATTTTAAAAGCTTGTTGCCCTATAAATAAATTTTTCATTCTAAAGCTTCTTTGAATAAAAAAAATATTGTATTCATATAAATACAATTATAAACATAATTGCACGGATATATTTGTAAAATTCAAAATAGTGAAAATGCTTTATGCAAATTATAGTAGCCGTTACATTTATCGATGTGTGTCGGGGAGGAAGTCGAGAGCAAATCGGCTAAAATGCTCTGTAGTAGAATTTCAAATCGACATATAAACTGTAAAATTTTTTTCAATCAATATGTATGAACAATAACTTTAAACCTTTAATATCTATTTTAATAATTATTCACAAAATTTAAATCATAATAAATTTTTCCCGACTTTTAATGAGCAATAAATGTGTAAACATTCAAACAAGAATGTTGCCAATGAAATTCTACAACGAAGTAGACAGATTAGTGTGTGGCTGAACACTGGTACAAGAACGTTTGAGTGAACGTATTGCTACATCACTAATTGCTTGATGGTTATTTTAAGTTCATTAATTATAATATAAAATGATATTCTAAATTTTAATTAATTTTATATTTCAACAATGTATTATTAGTAATGTTTTTTTTAATGAACGTCGAAAGTGAGCAGTAGAAAATAAAATGTTTAATATACAAATGTAATTATTAAGTTTAATTTCCTAAAGTCCTGTTAGAGAGCTCGAAGTTGAGAATAACGTGGTACAGTCAATTTAAATTTCAACATTTTATTTGTTAAATCACTTGTTTTGTAGATCCTAGAAACTTTTAACTATAACATACATAAAAGTGATAGTTTAAACTTTCAATGTATAAATATATGCGGTAGTTTGTTATTATTTTATGCATTTTTTAATCTGTTGTGGTATTTGAGATAACGCATTCCGTACTTTTTGTGACATTTCAGTAAAAAAATTACTTTTTCTTTGTCTTACATCACTAAATATAATAAAACGTTTTGAAAAAAAATCTGAGAAGGTTTAGAAATACAAACAATCTTTAATTTGAAACTGTTCTATGACATCGGTTCAATCGTGGACAGTAAAAATTAAATTTTCTTGCCTTGGTTCAGAAAATGCGTTTAAATATAAGCAAAAGTTTTATCCAGAATGAAATATATATAAATTATTTAAAAGAAATACTAACTTAAAATAATGAATTTAAATTTTACATTTTATAATATGCATATTAATATAGTTTTCTTGTAAATGAGACCTATTATTGAAAAAGTGGAGGCGAAATTTTTATGGAACAATAAGCTCACATTATTTAAATTAACCGTCTTTTATGTTTTCTTTATAAGTAAAGTTTTTTCTGTTTCTTTATTCAGGTAATATTTAAAGTAATAAATATGAATAAGATTGACAAAGGACGGGTCATCTCTTTCAGAAATCACATTGATTCTTTTGTGTGAAAACAATTGTTTGTACGAGTATATGTATTATGTAGTACATAAGCTGTTTGCTGTTAATTAAATTTTTCTTCATACATGTCATGTCATATTCTCGTACACTATTTTAAGGAATTTAATTTAAAATAAAACCTAATTACATTAATTAGCCGTATAAGTGAAAAAAATTTAAGCTCAGACGTAGGTATGTCTATAAATTTATATGGATGGTAGAAAAAAATCACAATGATGTGAGGGATAATTGAGGCTTTGGTTTCATATAGCAGCTCCCCTAAACATCGCTAATTTATAGCTTCACTCTTTCATATTTGATAGATCTATGAAATGTACCAGTATTCAAATTTACGAAACATTCTTTGTAAATGTAGAGACAACTCGTCGTAATAACTTCACATGAGTTATGTTTGTAATTATAAATTCAAATACTAAATTTACTAAATTTTTACAATAATAATAAGATTTGTCGCGAGGATTCATTTAAATAAAGGTAATATTTTCGCATAACTGGGCGTTTATTTGTTATTTTAAAACTTGTTGAATAGATGCTATTATTATTTTTAAGTTAATCATGTATTTCTTACAAACATTTATGTTTGTTATGCCCATTCACTTTACTGTATAGTGTATAAAGATTAGATAATACATTAGATAAATTTGCTATAAACCTTTCATAACATTGTAAGTGAAGTTTCAATATCATTTAATTTTACATACAAACAATTAATGTATCACATTTATATATACCTACTATACAACGTAGAACTGAGTATAATACACGTAAAATGAGAAACGAAATTTCAATTTAACACTAACTTCGTTACTGCTTCTCAGACGATCATTATTGAGACAAATTGTTTCTCAGCAAACCTGACACCAAACTTTCTTATTCCTGGTACAAACAGTAAATTGCTAGTCTCCGATTCAATTAACGCCGTTTAGGGAACTATGGCTTCTGTCTAGCTTCTTCCGCCAATTAATTACGCTTCCAATAGGAACTTGCTCGTAAAAATAGAAGGAAAGGATAAGATATGACGATTTAATAAGCTTTGGTAATTGAATGTGTTCATATATTGAAAAAGAAAATTCCTATAATTTTCACTTTCGATTTTGTACATATTTGAGACCAAAGCATAAAAATTATATTAAAGATAATTTAGATCAGTTTTTGTATTTAGATAGTATTATATTACATACACATGTACATGTTTATCTGTTCTTTTTGTTTTTTTTTTTCTGTAAACCGTTTTTAAGCAAAACATTTTGTAAAATCGCTTTAAGCATACCAGTACAGGAAAGTGGTATGTACATATTAACTTAAAATAATTAGGGCTTTATTTATTTTTACTAACGTTTCTTATTATGAATATATATGACCTTATTATCTTTGAGCAAAACTACAAGGATAAATTATATTTCAGATTAATATCGTGTACTTAATGTGGATATGAGTTGGCACGATCTATCTTATTGGTAGATAAGATAATAAGATACTTTAAGTAATTGTAAGTTCTCCCAGATTTATGACTCTCCTAAGGATGTCCATTTTACCAACGACTACACAGAAGTCAATGGACGAATTGTTCATGATAAAAATTAATATTGTCCCAGTACTTATAGAGGAGTTTAGTTTCATCGAAAATGTTTCTCCAACATCAATAACAAAAACCTAGCTTTCAATAAGGCTTTTTGACCTTTTTTCAGTTGAAAAAGTTTAAAGTCGCCCCATGCTACACCTCAAATTTAAAATAAGATCAAGGTCGAAACTAGAATGATCTATCGATTCTTTTACAAAAACGAAAGCCGATGCAAAACGCTATTCTGCATTGATTTAGACAGTCAGATGGTGGCTCTTTCCGATTGAGCCAATCTATTCCAGCCAAAAATGACCCTACCACACGAAACTACCGTACGTTTTTTGAATATCCTGAAATTTTTCCCATTTGAATTGAACGTTGATTTCTCTTTGAAGAATCTATCAAATAGACATACAAAATAGGCAACAACACTTTTGTTTTTCAACCAATATTCATATATTGTTTTATATTTATAAAATTTACACTAACGAGGATAAATATATATTTAGCTTCGCATTCCACGAAACTTCACTGGACTTCGTGACGCATTTTAATTTTTTCAATTATTTTATAAATTTCGCCTTTAAATTTTAATTCCTAAATGTGATATAGTATGAAAATAAATTGTTTTACTTTCAACGAAATATTTAAAGATGATAAAAATTATTATTAATATTTTTTTAGGAGAAACGTGGCAAATGAGCAGACGGCCTACTTAATGGCCACTAGTCACCATCACCCATGGACATTCGCAACATCTCTGTTTCGGATGCGTTACCAACCTTACTTGTTGAGGAAAAGGGAGGGGTGGGAATAGGGAAATGCCAGGAAAGGGTTGGAACAGGGAAAGGGCAACCGGCTCTCTCACTCATCGGACGAACCGCAGTCATTAATGACTACTTCAAGCCGATCTTCTGTGAGAGGGTGGCACTTAATCAGTCGAGCCAATCCATTTTCGAGCTGTAGTTCCTTGACCACATCTAGGCTCTACCACCTATAACAAAATATTTTTGCTATAATATTTCTTTAATAATGTCACCCTATAAGAACTTTTCATTTGGTTACATACGTACGTTGTTAATTTTACAGTGAACATAATAAACGATGTTCATTTATTAATTAAAATAATATGAAAAAAAAATTAAAACTATGTATTGAAGGCTTTAAGGATAATTCTATAATAACTGGAATATCTTCATACACAGAAACATATGATAAAAACAAAAAAAAAAAACTATGAGTTACTTATAATTAAAACACGTTTTAAAGTTACTAAACAGATTCCACCAATCATCCTGTTCGAGGATTATACAAAAACAAATCCTAAATGTCATATTCATTTTTGATTTACGGTTTAACATATACGGTTTGAGGTATTGACTAATCTAAAACGTTAAATGTTTGTCTCAAAAAATTTCGTTTATTGCACAAAAAATGTATATATTTTTTAACTATTTAATTCAGGTAGAAATTAAATAATGCAGATGTGTCCCACTGATGTATTATTTGTGTTGCTGATATCTGTTAGTCTGATATAATCACTGGAACGGTGTAATGATGGTTTTAATTTTATGTGACAGCAAATTGTACAGTAGCTAATAATTGTTTTATCCTATTTCCATACCATTCTGTTCGTCGGAATAGTAAGCTTTTTCTGAATGTAATGTATATAATAAAACTTACTCTTTATGAAATATATACAGCCAGAACCTTAAAATACAAACTTTATCTGAGATGAGTTCCGTTTTGGTCAGTGCGTATATTCCGCAAGCAAACCCTTTCGCGGAAACTAGTGAGATATCAAATTCAAATTGGCATTGTATTTGTTTTTATAGAAATATTATCATAATACTGGTTTATATTGCAACAAAAAATGCTCATGGCGAGACATAAAAATAAACAACTTTTTAAAGTGCAATTCAAGAAAACCTGTTGATGAATCCGACGCTGTGTGCTCTTTCCTTAAACAGACCATACGTAACTATTGCTTGATTCGTGAGCTTAGTATATACCGGTTTGTCTCTAATATATTAGAATAGTATCGGCGAATAAAATGGTAAGACTCCTTGTATAATTTTAAAAATAATACATTGTTTAATATTTGTGTTACGAGTATCATCATTCATTATTCCGATATATAAATTATGTTTATGTCATTTAAATATATTGCAATGAAGATTATTTATTTTCGTTAATTAAAATTAATAATATATTATGAGAAATGGTCGACACGACGGATATCATTCTGTTTTGGGAATTAAAAATAGCATCTATTTCAAATCTTTAGGGTATATTTCTGATTCTGAATTCAGCTCTCAACATCTAATGATTGATCATATAACGTTTTTTTCCTTCACAGCTTAGTATCAGTTAAATTCAGTTAAATATAAATATTCCTAACAATAATACGTTGTATACTTAAGATAAAAAAACCTTAATTTTTACCTAATAAATGTAATACTTAAATATATATAAATATATATAAATATACAGTTTGTTTTAGGTTTTCATAGGAGCATTGGTGGAGATCATATTTCTTGTAACGTTGTCATCTCGTCCACCGATTATTGGACCTCCAACGGCCATAAAATGTGAAACAAACGAAACGCGTCTATTTGAAAGCACACTAGAAAAAAATTATGAAGATATGAGCCATAACATAATAAATTTTAAATTCTCATCAGAATCGCCTAACATTCCCACACTCCTATATGGTAAACATGTATTGACTACGTACTTGACTTCAACAAATCACAAAGAATCGTCATCAATGCAGAATATTATATACTTACTATACATCAATAAATCACAAAGTTTTTAAAATTATTGTTACGGACGAAGAAAAAAATGAAACTGAAATGATTACATTTGTGAAGTCGATGTATCAATTAGCAAATTATATCATCAGGTTCGAAAATAAAGACTTTCTCAAAAAATGCAACAGTTTTTTGTTTACTTCGTTTGTTGTATAATAATAGAAAAACGTGTAAAGTTAGATATTTTGATAATAATAATTCTTGTTTGTGTCTTTATAATTTGTGTTAAAAGAAAAATTAGGTATGGTATTTTTAATATTTCTCAATGCCTAATTTGCGTGGTGACTTTTTAGACAAAATTACAGCAAGGGTTGACAATGATAGACATATATATATCGGATTTATTACATATTCATTATTTTAAAGACAGGACGCCAGCCTCGCTGACGTCACTAATGTCACTTGATTCAGTACGTTCCAGATATTTTAAAATGAAACTTCAATTCTTCTAAATGTTCTTGTATTTCTCGAAGGTTCTTCATAATCACATTCTTTATGATCCGCACTCGCTGAACTCTGCAGTCCGCTGTCGTGCGTCCAGACGTCATATTTATACCAGAATTCAAACATAGTTCTATTCTCTTTGATTTCGTTTTACTTTTAACAATAGTAACGACGACCAATAAGTTGTTATAGTAATTGATGCCAGTTATTTTCATGTTACATCCGTCATTGAAGCTGCTTGCGCCGATATATATAGGTGTACCTCGTTCTTATCAACAATAATTAAAAATATTTTTTCTAAATTCCGTTTTTGTGTGGAACATTTATGATTTTAAGACAGCAAACAGCAAAGTATACGTTAGAAACATCCAGTTTATCGTGTTACTCCCATTTCTATGTTAGGATATAACTGTGAAACATAATTGAATTGATTACATAAAATATCGACTTTGTTCTTGGACCTTTGCAAATTTCAATCTGTGTCATCTGTCTGACTCAATCAGTGCGTTATATTTCAGTTGAATCACGGTAAAGAAATCTATTCTAATTCGGCTACCGACTTTCTAGCTTTTGTGACCTCAACATTAAACGGAGTTATAAAATATGTAAAAATATAATACGTATTTATGTTAAATTAGGAAGTAATTTTGTCATATGTTTGAATTTCACTTTCAACATATTAAGCAAGGAGATATGGTTCTAAAGCCGAAAGTATTATATAGGTATTTATGTTATTTTTCAGGGATCAAGAGGATCTACAGATCGTTTATCACTTTTAGAGCCGTCATGACGAACTTTATGACGTTCTTATAGTGACCATAATGGTATCCATTAGTTTTACGATCGAATTAAAATTGTGCCGCGACTCCCAAACATTTTGGAAAGAATTCCTCCAGAATATAAATGTTTAAAAGCGCATTTCAGTTTTACACCTTTTCATTGAAACCTTTTCTTCTTTTTAAATGAATGCAATAGTCTGCCTGGAATAAATTTAAATTGATAAAATACTCCAGTAAGAATTGATAAAATACTCTATAGGGGCGCAAATATCCATATATACATATCATACTAGGTAATATACTAAATTTAATGAAAATATAGCTTCATATAAAAAATAATTACATTTAAATAAAACTTTAATTCAGTTAAATGAACGAAGATGTATTAATGGTGAAATAAAAATATAACATAACATTAAAATGACGTTGCAAGCTATGTACTTATATATTTCTTTAATAGATATGTAATTTAAAAGTTAATTTATTATTTATTCGTGCCATTATTTAATTTTCTTACAAATTGGTTATTATTTTTAATTAAAATGGATCTCAGTGAACGTATAAAAGGTCACACAGTAAGATAATGTTAGAGGATTTAGAATGAAAATACAATTAATCAAAAAAGTTCCTAACGTTTCAATTCCATGACGCAGAAGCACACAGGCACCTGTAAAATTAGCCATCCCCCTTTCATCATAGGGGTTCCTGTTTGCAAAGGGTTAGCAGATAATTTCTGTTTATTCGATGAATGCTATCTGCACTGTTTAATTAAAACCCTGGACCGAGTAGCTCATTGAAAGGCAAATCCACTCTATATTTTGTACATTTCCTAAAGCTTTGATATATCAATGATTAATCAAAGACTTATAAAATAAAACAAAACAAACGTAAAATATAATTATCACTAAGCGAGCAACATACATTACTTATATATATTACATGTTACGCTTTATATAAAGGAGTTTATTTAACTAATGGAAGGTTATAAATTAACTATATGTATTACAGTTTACTGCTATTACTCACTTAAATCTCTAAGTTAATTCACACACTTCATCCATTATGTTTGAAATATTATTATCGTTATACTTGTTTGTCGTGCATATTATAATTTCTTATATGAAAGCAATTTTTTATAACAATTATTTTTACAAGCGAGAATTGAAAAAGTGATATAATAAGAGATCATAGAGGAGGACAATTAAATGATAATCTACTACAAAGACACAGGGAATTCACAAAGTTATTAAAAATTTTACACAGGAATATTTGATTTCATCTCTGTGTTTCCTTTCTCGAGTGAGAGCAATGTTTGAATCAAATTTTCATTGCATTTTTTTATTATTTTTTATTTATATATATTTTCTATTTATACTTGGCATAAATTGAAGTCCATTAGTCGATGCATATCCTAGATGTAAACGAGAATAGGCATGTTTAAAATAACTACTGAACGGAATTCTGAAACCGGATTCTAATTGAAATATAAAACCCAAATTCGGTGAGTGTTCGATAAAATATTTCAATATGCTGGCAAGTAACCTATTATCCAAAATCCTCTACTATAGTTGCTTTATTTATATTATGGCCCCTTAATTATTTACAGTGAAAAAGTTACTTAATAAAGTGTTTTTTAAGCTTATTTTTAATGGTCTTACTAATATGAATATGAAAATGAATAATATGAGAATGAGAGGTGGGTCAATGTCATTTCATAAACGATCTTGCAAAACAATCAGATCTAATTAAGGACTGACGCTCGTAATATTGTCTTATTACGTTCATACAGCGGGCTTAATATATAAATATATTCAAGAAAAACGACATGTAAAAGTAAAATTAACGTACCTTTAATTGAATATTAAGTTTGTAATTTTATCGTTGACTTTAAGGAATCAAATAACAACAACTCAGACGTTCTCTTAAATAAATGTTTAGGTAATATATAAATAATAATAATACCTAAATATATATATATATATATATATATATATTGTCGCGCCGACAGCTTTCTCGTATCGAAAATATTCCTTTTCGTGTATTCGTTCATTATAATTGTTTTAAATTTCCCACTTCACCGATGTAAATAATTTTGTTAATACATCAGGTGATTAGTTTTTTTCAGGTACCCACAATTATAATACAGAATTTACCATATAAAAGTCCAAGCATAATCGTACTGAATTCATTCTACATTGGTCGCTCTTTGGAGCCACAGTGGTAGAATCTCTGCTATACAATTTTTGATATTCATTGTAAGAATTTGTTAGCAATAAACAAGTATCATTTTGATTAAAGACTATCTTTGCTTCAAAATGGAAAAACCTGTCCATCGTCATCGGTACTTAACGCCCAAACTCGAAAGCCTTTTAAAGGACTCCGGTTTTGCATTTCTTAAATATATTTCATAATACTACTAAGATTTGTTCTTGTTTGCACTATACATAACGCTGTTTTAATTTATCAAATAAATTAGTTTTATTAAAAAAAAAATCCGTCAGATTTAATTCACAACGTAGATCAATCGTTATACAACTTTATACAAACGCTATACAAATCGAAAATAACAGCTTGATTTATAGTAAAAACCTTTATATACATATATATTTTTTATTTCAGTCTTATCGGGAAATCTTTCATTTGATTCCCATTTAAATTGAATGCACCATTAATAATTAATGAAGCCTCCATTTTGATTTGTAAATATAAGTCAGTTAATACTGTTTTGCCATTTAAAATAATGGTGTAAAAAAAATCATCCCAGATTTAGTTTAACTGCTCTTGGTTGTTGATATTTGGTCTGTAAAGTCTTTGCAACATGCATCTGTTTAAACGGAAGCTGGTAGATAGACGAACGATTAAAACTGTTGGTTGTAGCGATAAAAATAAATTTTCTACAGTTTTGTAATCAAAGTAATGATTATAGATATAATGTTAACGTAATTAATTATTAGAGGAACTAAATGAATGTTTGTTTTTTTTGCTATTTCATAAAATAATAAGTGATTTGAAATAACATACAATAAATGAAAACAATACAAGTTATTATATGTCTGCAACTGAGAGATTATACATATGATATGACATTTGTTACACATATATTATATGTAGATAAAAATATTCCCAGTAATATTATTTAAATAAGTCCCCATTGTATTTCGTGACTTAAAACTAAATGGCACTGATCGTTTTTATAGCAGAATCTAAATTAAATGCACATTTTAAAGCAAGTTTGGATTCCTAGAATCCAGTGCAATAGGAGACTCGACGAGTTTCTTTTTAATTAAAAGAGCTGTTGAGCAACTCAGTAACATTTAAATTGGTTTCAAACTGTAAGCAAGTCTTTTATATATAACTTGTATTTAATGTAAATTGTTGCAGCTTTATCCTTTGATAAATGAAATTAAGTTTGACTTGTAGCTTCCAAGAAGCTTTGATATTATTGTTGAATCCTTGAAAATAAATTTAAATACTGAATATGTAAATACATATTATAGTACTCAACTGGCTTAGCTTGTCATTTCTTCCTCTGGAAAATTGACTTGGTCTTGTCCTTAATATGAAAAAGTATATTAAATATTTTTTTAAATCATTACTTTATAGCTGGAATGTGAATATAAATATAATAAGACATATGATAAAAATATTTAAGATTTTCCTGGAAATAAGTTATTTTAAAGTGAACGGTTATTTGTAAAACTGTATTACGCAATGTCTTGGTCTTTAGAATATTTGTTTTTATTTATTTGTTGTGGCTCGCTTGTTGGCAGATCTATCAAAAGATAGTCAGAGTTCAGTTTGATGATAAATTTAAGTGAAATATTTGTGACCGCAAGAAAAACACCCAAAACGGCATCGAGAACAGTGATTGCAGGCTGGGTGCGATCTCTACTCGACGGAGTTGAAATTGTAGCAGAATTGTAGAACTTTAGTAGCATTACTAAATGGATGGAATGCTATCAAAAATACGAAAACTTAAAACATGAACTTTTAGAAAATAGTAAAAAAATATAAATCAGATCAATCACAGGAAAATATTGAAGCTCATTATCCGTTTATTCTGATTCTATTCGATAAATCAAATCACTATTCAAATAAATAATTGTGATAAAATCATATTTTTTCTGTCATTAACACATTATATATGTATAATTCATTAGTGATTCTTAACAGCAATATGGAAACTCCATCAATTCTATCTGGTTCATTTCGAGTATTTAAAATTAAAATATTAATGAAAATAATGTGCTAGCTCTTCCAACCAAATTAAAATTAGAGAGCAAAACAGCACAGGACAAATATTGTTAAAAATACAGGTTCTTTGAATTAAGGTGGACTAGGAATTCTTAAATAAAAATTATATGTCAGGTTGATATTAAATTAGAACTCTGTTATTCATACGTCCATGTTAAATTTTTCATATGACAATTTCATTTATTTTCTTTAATTTACGTTAAATAATAAAAAAATCTAAGTCTTTCTAGTTACTGTAGCTTTTTTGATGTTTCAAGAGACGAAACTTCTAGCATTCCATGGATTCACCGTGCGGATTTTAACCGAATCTACAAGGGCTATCTTAACGCAAGTTCCAAGAATGAACTGATTTTAGTTCTTGACAGGCCTAAGTCTTTTAGCAGGTCGTAGAGTGATTTGGTTTTTATACCTCACGCTCCTACTTCTACCGCGTACAAATTAACGACGAAAATTTTCTTAGTGAGTTCGTTAGTGAGCTCGTAATGCTTGTTGACCTTGATGGCATGGTCTTAGGGGATGTTGGTTTCCTAAGGAGCCGTGAGCTCTATTAGTACCACGCGCTTTAAAATTCGCGAATTTAAGAATATGTCCGGTCTGGAGGCCGACGCACAAATATCCTCTGGGATTCTATATTGCTTTTCATACGTATCCATCATTATAGTCCAATTCGAAGCCGCTTTAATAATGGAGTAAAGTTTGACGTTTACTTTGTAGCCTTTTCTCACAAAACCTATTGATCGTTGGTTTGTGGTTATTTCTTTTTGCGCTCTTGCTACCGATAGACTACCCGCTTCACGTATGATTTCTAAAACCTATCGGGACTATCTAACCTACCTATCGGGACGACGGAATTGTTGACCGCTATCCAGGAGTACCCTATATCCCACATGCAAATGCTTAGCAAATCCAACTACCTCCCCGCAGATGTAGCAATTTTTTTTTGTACCTTTACCCCATATTACTAAATTACTCGGATCTGGGAGATTCATCTGGAACGCATTGAGATAAAATTTTTGCAGTGCTGGCGATCAATCATGTATTAAAGTGCGCCATTTTAATGATAATGGAATGCAAAAATAATACTCTGTTACTTTGTGCCCTTTCATAATCTTTTTATGGAATTGAAGACTTGATTCTAGCTCAAGGGCGTCTTTGTCTTTTGAATGTGATGTAACGACGTCATCATGGGATTTCCACAGGATATGTCTCTTTGAAACTTAAATGTCTATAGAGCCCGAATGGCCTTTTTAGATTCATCTCAAAATTATTGCGATCCCTGAATAACGGTGATGATTCAGCCCATAGCGCGAGTCCGAGTCACAACTTCAACACCTTTATGAACTTTGCATCTAGCTTTGACAAAAGGGTTTTATTAAAATCATAGACGATTAAAGTGATATTAGGTAATTATCGTAGATCCAAGCTTTTTTGACGTTACTTATCGGTTGGTTATCGACTTTGTTAAGATCGTCCAAAAAGCTATCTACTATTCTTTCTAAGGATGGAATACGACCAATATTATCTACTTTACGACCGAGAAATTAAAAAGAAGCATTTTCCGTAACCGTAGAAACGCATTGACCGCCTAAGGATAATCCCGGATCTTATGAGGTATACATATTTTGTATTTCGCCTACCGAGACACGGACAGTGACATTTATTTTTATTTGGTTCTCAATCCATCCCTCCATTCACAGAATTTATCCACTACATCCAATAATATTTGACAGCGTTTTGGGGTTACGTGTCCGTATTGCGAAGTCGTCAGCGAAGGATAAGATGGATTGTGTGTATTTATTATTGAACTTGCACCGATACTCCTATTTTTTCTCGTTGCTTATTAGTTTATCTACTATAATATTAATTACAATATTAAATATTATTGGAAATAAACAACAAACTTGAAATAGTCCTACACTGTAACTCAAAGTTTTTGTAAGGCCTTCGTTAGTTATTATAGAAAACTTTTTTTGATTAATATGACGCGATCATAACACTAACTAGTGTTGGAAAGTTACATCATTTTAGCGCGAATAGCATTAATTCCTGTTGTATCGAGCAGAATGCATTCTCCAAGTCTATCCTACAAAATATATATTTTTTATGTCCGTAAACAACTGTGAGTTTCCCTGTTACCGACGGTATATAACTATTATTATAAATTTTATCGGTCTACAATCGTTGTTCCATTCATTGTCAATCACAATGCACAAACCCTTTGTTACCTCGTATTCAACAATAACCAAATACAAATCAATGCACTTTACTGGCATTCATACGAATTTTAATCAAATCAGCAATCATAGACTAACAAGGCTTTTGAACTCCTTAAATGTATTTTGTTCACTGACCTCGTTATTTTATATCTGAATGTCAGTCAGCCTATGCCAGTCTTACATCTGTATGAAATTTTTCCAAATAGTTTTACATAATGGAAATAAATAATCCACCATTCTAATTTTTTATATATTTCACACAATAATATTGAAATTTTTAATTAATTAGTAAATATAAAAATAATACTTCAGTTGAAAATAATGCTTTGTACGTTTACCTAAGTCAAGTATTTGTTGTTGTAGTTAGAGAAAAAATGAGGAGGCAATTTTAATAGAAATGTTTGTAATCGTAAGATAATAAGTGAACCTGTTTTTTACATTGCACAGAATAAATAACGTTCCTTCGTATTACTAATTAAACAGAGCAATGTTATACATTTTTTCAAATATAATAGTATTAGATAATTGCTACATTCTACGAAATAGAAAGTTTTTTTCAATCTTTCTTAAAAATACGTTACTATTTAGATGTCGTTTTTAAAAATCCTGCAGTTTTGCACAGCATAATTACCTATACTTTGCTTCCAAATAGATGTCGTGTAATCATTATTTTAACCTTTATATTTGTTTCATATTATTTACTACCCTTTTATCACCAAAGTAAATATATGAAATAAATTATTTCGTATGTAATATGAAATGTATAGTAGACTTATAATCGATTTTAATCAAGAAGGTTCTAGAAACATGTTTACACTTATTTATTTATGTACCACATTTGGTTTACTGTTTAGTTATATTTTATTATTTAAAAGCAAGTTATTATATTTCTTAATAACTTACTTTAAAAATAAAATGCAAAGTGACAAAATAAAATCATTGGTTCGACATAAAAATAAGTGGATTGTCTTTAACTTACAGCTCAAATATAATTTATTCTCCTTAGTGCTACTAGCCTATTTCATTTAGCTCCGAGCCAAGCGCCAACTCAAATTAAATCACTTCTTTCCCTAGTAACGGTTAAACTTATACATAATCTAGTTTAATATTTTTATATAAAACGATCTAAACTTCGAAGGTTTAATATTTGATTCTGGATTTATGTCGAAGTTGTTGAAAATATGATTGATAATGCCTATGTTGTATAAATAAATGTAGGTTTTTTTTTATATTATTATGAAGAATAGCTGAAGTTTTTTATTTGCTGGTAATGATGAGTAAAAATAAGATGTCGTTTCTTGGATTGAAGCTCTGTATGAATGTTGTTAATTATGTAGACAAAACTGTGGCATCCTTTTCGGTTCTGCCGGTCGTTTTTGGTGTAGATATTTTGGAGGAATATGAAGTATGTAGACAGTAAGTAGGTATGTCTGGGTAGGTAATAGGTAAGTATGTAGGCAAAATAATCACAAGCGAAGTTCATAAAATCAGCGTAAAAAAAGTTTACATTTACTTACAATATTTGAATAACAGCTTCCATAAAGTTATTTCTGTAACATTTCCTGAATATAAAAAACGATTCTGATAGTTCTGGCAATTAGTTTTGCTATAAATTATAATTAATTTCCAACGATCGTTTGTCACAGAGTAACAGATGTTCTAATTAATCGCTCCTTCATTACACGCCACTAACTTATAGACTCGTACGATTTATTATAATGATTTATTTTTTATTACTTTCTACGTTTTTATATAATTGATACCTTACGATAACGCTAATAGGTATACGGTATAAATAGTAAGAATTTTAATTTATAACTAAATTCAGGTATATAATAGTCTTTATTTCAGAAATTGCTTTTACTGAGAATGCCCGAGAAGTTTCCAATTCAAGTTCAATTTGCTTATATTTATGAATTTCTATTTTGTCAAGCACGTATTTTTGTTATCCCAAATTATACGTTTTGTATCGTTTGAAACGTTACATAGGAAAACACAATTTGTTTTCTAAATTTGCATGTATATTGGATCCCCAGTATGATAGCGATGTAATAACGACAATTTTCTGTAACATTTGCTTTTGGAATACATATATAAATTATTAATGTTTGCATTCATTTTATTTCATACGAAATTGTATAAAATTGATACACAGTGAATGGTCGATGTGTCAAAAAGGTAGAAATTATGGTGCTAAATAAATACAGCTCAAGATAAGAAATAGTTTTAGAATTTTTAAGAAAGGTTGTTCTTGTCTAATTTATAGATATTTAGTAGTATATGTATGTCCCTTATGTTTACTCCAAGCGAGTAAAGTATATTTTGTTCACTATACTACGTATTATTACAATACATTATAACAATTAAATGTCCATAACTTATAATAATCTTAAAAGCGGGTGTATTTTTCTTCTTGCGCTTTTATTTTTCTATGGTCTTAGTTTAAGTAGTATGGTAATGTACAAGATTTGTTAATTTAAATTTATTTTACTTGTTTTACCAAAATTGTACCTTTTCCTTTTTCTCGTTTAATTCCTATTCTGTGTTTAACATATTCTTGAGTTTTATTTTACTCCAGTACGTCGTGGTCCCTTTATTCGAACGAAGTCATCTTTTTAATTGCAATTTACATATCTTCTTCATTATGCAATGCCTTTACTGTCGCGAAGGAAGTTAAGAGGCTGTTAGCCCACTTTAGGTCTCCTTATAAACTTTGCTTGGAATGACAGTTTTCGACAAATTGTGTTATAAATGTACTCTCTTTCATTGTCACTGAAATAAACCACACACGCATAAAATACGTAACGATATTAAGGGAATGTTTTACTTTTGATGTTAGGTATCAAAAAAAAATTTCTTATGCAAATAATCAAACTTGACAGATTTTTAATAATTACCTACATTGCTCTTCTTCGTTATTCTTGTTTTTCTTTCCTTTTATTAAGTACTCTATTTATATGATTATTTTTTTATTCATAGACCAAACTTTACCACATAGAATAAACTAAATTATTATTTTTTTAGCACTATGGAAGGTGTTTCTGAGTACATTTAATCTTGTTTATGCAGAATTTTCTGACGCTATGGAGCAAGCGTGTGTGTGCTCAAGCGTTCCAGGAAATTAGAATAGAATAGACATTCTATTTCAAGAAGACTACGACTATTTGCTTTTTATTTTATCAGTGATATCTATTGAGAGGATGTGATTATTCCATTTGACTTAACTGTAATTTAAAACTTAGAATTTGTAAAAGAAAACAACCTGTTGTTGATAGCAATCAAAGTTGATAGTCTCCAAAGTGAAAGTTTCAAAATACAAGAAAACCGCTAGCCATCTTTACCAGTAACAAGTGTTTTCTAAAACAACACTTAGATTAAACGTTTACAATTTGGGTAGTCAATGTTATTGAAATTTTAAATTTTTTTATTTTTTTATTATAATACTTATTGTATATGAAAGGAAAATAATCTTTGTCTTATAAATATAAACTAATTTGTCTTTAGTGTGTGTAATGGAAAGTATTTTTTGGGTGGTTAAGTGTTTTGTAAGGTTGACATTAAGTTTTTAATATGTCTTTATTTATATCCAAAAATTTTAGTGTTTATCATTTTTTTCACATATTTTTTCGTCAACAACCTTCTACTTATCAGCTTTTCTATCACTGAAGATTATAATTGGCAACTGGATTCGTTATAGCATTAGTAACAATATTAGGCTCTTAATTGTTCTTCGACATTAACTTTTACTAATTTTTTTCTTAAATTTCTTAACTAATCACTGAATATATTTTAAACTGAGTTTGGTATTTTTAGAACTGCAGCAATTTTTTACCGATTCTACTATATATAGTAGTCGATGTTTGGCAGATCAATTTTAGTATTTGATAGGTGCGTGGATTAAGCTTACTGTTAGAGAGGATCTGATCGTGTTTGAAGTAACTCTTCAAGTAGGTCAGGATTCTAAGTGTTTATATGTAGTAATCGAAATTGAATTGGTAAGATATTATAAATTCCAAAATGTTAGATATGGAAGTATAATTTGTTATGTACCAAAATTATAGTAATATAATTACATTTACAATACTATGTAAGCAACAAAATAAATTATGTTATGTGTTTATTAAACGCACAATAAATAGAGAATGAATGTTTTGTATACAATATTTATTACCCTTCTATGATTCTATCAGGCCCTTGAGACCCTCGTTTATCAAATAAATTTAATACTGTCTAACAAATATCTGACGCGAATATTATGATATATGTTATAGATATATATAATTTTAAAAGGTTGTTCATGTTCGTCTCATTAATGGTTTATGATTTCGTCTGATTACAATCAAATTATTTTTAAAATATTTTACCTGCTTAATGAATTATTTATCAACTGGTCGTGTCGTGATTAAAAACAGTTCTATTAAATCTGACGAAAAAGAATTCAAAAAATTCAGTCCATTCTCGTAGCGAGTTTAAATTCGATTGTCTTGCTGTTTTTTTTTTTAAATTATTTTTGTTATGAATGAAGAACTATTAGTTTGTATTTATTTTAAAACTTGAAACATAGTGTATGATTTGTAATCAATATTGTTAAATTATGGTCAGGATAATAAACATACAAATCGAATTTTGTCAATATAATATGTTTTCTTTATTAGAAATTCTGTTCATTAATACGATTTTTTATATTTTAAATGTGTTTTATCAATAACTATCTTAAAACTATTCTTTTTAACACTTAAGGGGTATATCCTCACCTCTAGTATAGTGTAAATATTTTATTTACTTATTTTTATAGCTTCCCGATAATTCTAATATATGTAATAAAATATTAATTGAGTGCACTTATAATTAAACTGAATTAAAATATTTCAATGTTTTTTTAGAACCTTTATTCCTTTAGTAAAACTTTTATACAATCGTTTTCACATTTTTTTCATTTTGTATCATTGTTTATTTTAGTATTGGCGATATCTTCGTGAAAAAATTTATTGACATGGTTTTGATACGCAAATCAATATTTTAGAAAAGAGTGTCTTTTAAATTATCAACTTCGTCAACCAGTTTGCAGTTTCCCTCATATCCATCAGAAAAGTTTATTGCATATATATAATAATTAAATACATAATGCTTTGCCTTATAAAATCTCTGAATTTGAGAGTTACAAATACGTTTTATTTCTGTTCAGTTATTTCAAGAGAATTTATAGACATTATTTTTTTTTTCTTGTTACTAACATTTTGTAAAATAGTAATGTTCGTGGCTGTAGAGGAACATTTTTTCAAACAAATCTAGATAAGCACACCAGTTTCTATATTGTTCCAAAAGTAATAATGTAGGAATATAAAAGCTTCAGTGTGCAGTACCACAGAATGTTTGAATTCAATGTGTAATCAATACAGTTCCGTTGAAATCAACTCTGTTATAATAAAGGTAAATCCACTATACACATGAATAAACATATTTACTGTATAAAATAAATATATTGCAAACATTTTAAAACAAAAATTATTCTAATAAATAAAAGTTTTAGTACCATCTAAACATATCAAAATAAGAAAATGTACGTTCTTCAGTCTTATATTCTTGTGATAACAAAAAACTTTTGTGTATCCTTTTCTTTTCTGTCTTTGGTCTACTATATTGTAAGTCATGACTAAAACCTTTTAAAAGCAAAGAAAAATATAAGTGTAAAGCGCTACCATCAAAGTAGGTACGATTTGTCCTGTGTGTATTACGTCTGTATGTATGTGTGGATTACGTCTGTTTATTAGAATTGTTTCACTTTCGCTTTTAGAATTAGGGAGTCGAAATTGAATTGAAATATAATTGAAATGTATAGAAGCTGCTGAAATTGTATACTTTATAATGATAGTTATTTTTTTTTTCAGTTTTATTAATACTATTTTGGTTCATATGATTAAAAAAACTGTAATCATATATTTAGACTAGTTTCAAATATAGACCGAGTTTTTTCGCTCTCAATATCCCTCAGTCCATGAAGGAGCTATAAAAAAAGATGTAGTTAACTAGTATCATTAGAAATATGTATTGCATTGGAAAATGCGGGGCTATAGTTTATAAAATCATGCAATCTTACGGATTACGTTGGAGACGAAATTAAGGAAAATGAGTTTAACGAAATTGCTGACCTAAACCGATTGGATAATACTCGGAACTTGACGGAATCAATAATATTGTAATGCTGAATGAAGTATAATCTTTGAGACGTCTTCTAAACTCGCTATGTTGTAGGATTGAATGGAAAATATCTTCAAATAACTTAAAATTATTTAATGGGCAGCTAATACAAAAAAAAAAAAAAAAGTATTATGGGTACATTTTATATTTAAGTTAAAGGACTTTTAACTGTTGCTAGTGAGTACGAAGGGGGCGAAATTTTTTAAATAATTAATATAATATTTTGTATATACATACGTTGTTCTTAAATTTTGTATATCGAAGCAAGGAAAAAGCAAGACTTCTTTATCGCTAGCATCAGTTATTTTCTATAACGTATTTTAAAATTATAATACCAATTACATTTTTGTTATTTATTTTATTTGTTAATTATTTGTCTTGTAATATGAAATTCTTTTTCATTAAATAAAATTATAATTGACTTATTGTGATGTATAAAACATTGCCTGTGGCCGCGCTCTCATTAATTAAATATGAAGCTTTTTAAATGTTACACGATTGTAATTAAGTCAGAGTATTTAACCTACATTTTCGAATTGTAACATTTTTAATTTTAATCACTTAATGGATATTTCATATTATACAGTAATCGTTAATTAATTGTGAATATTTGTCGAATGAAATCTTTTATTTCTCAATATTTTGACGTTGTAGATATATTTTTTGTAGAAATACTACCAAACTGAATTGAATATATATATTTGTCTCCCACGGAAAATTATATGAGGATGAAATAAAATGATTTCAGTTATTGTTATTTAAATACAAATTAATATCCGTTAACTGGATTGAACTTAGTTTTTTTTTAACTGCATGGGATCTTATGAAAAAAATCTGAGTAAATCAATCTCTAAAGATTTCTCAAATGATTAATAGAAAAAAATAATTGTTAATAGAAAAATGCCTCATTTCCTGAAGATAAACGCTAAACAATGTAATACCTCTTAAACAATTTCTTTACTATCAAATAATATGCTCTTTTATAGAATTATTTTTCATAAGTGTTTGTTTTTAGATTTCTACTTTTATAAATATAATATTTTTGTTATTCAAAAGAATTATTACATTTAAAGAATTCTCTTATGTTACTTATAGCTGCATCATTATTTTTAAAACTTTTAATGAGCAACAATTTTCTTAAGTGCATATGTAGGTAGTTTTATAATATGCTGATTGCTGCTATATCGTAATAATAGGAATAGTTGTTAACTACACGTTACAAAACAAGCATATGTCTGTTTGTTTGAATTTAACTTTCAAATTCAATGGAGTTGTAGTTGTGTAGCTGTTAGTGAGAAATGTAATATACTCCTAATTGGTAGAAATTTTAGTGGTCTGATTATCAAACTTTTAATTGTACATAAAACAAATAATGTGACAATGCCGGGGCGGTCCAACCCTTCGTTATTCGTACATTTTGCATTTTCTCCTTTGACTTTCTGTTCTCTTTCAAATATTGGATTCAATTTAATGTCTCTAAAATGCAAGCATATCTTTTCCCCGTCAAGGGAAGTCCGTCTGCCTTGAATCCAACTTTTTGGAATGTAACCTTGGAATACTCTGACCGTCTTCAGATATTGGGTATTGAAACTCGGGTTCTTTGCAAGAGTGGTGCACTACTTCACGCCGAGATAGCTTCTTTGTTAATGCAAAGCACAGGTCTGGTCGTGTGCTGAATACTGCTGTTACATCTGGGCAGGCACTGCCAAAAGTCTCCTCACTTACTTGGACTCATTAGAGAGACTTATAGGTGACCATAACTTAGTTAAATCCAATCTAGTCACCCTAGAGCACAGGCTAAAAATGTTCAGCCTCTCGGTATTCTACAGTATAAATTGTAGAGAGTATACACAGGAATTACACGATTTAATTCCCGCATCCCCTGTCGGTCGTCGAACAACCAGAAGCACGGTAGGACTTCATCTTTTCGTTGTCTATCTTCCTGGCATCCGGATGAAGCGATACACTTCCACTATTCTCATGCGCACAGCAAGAGATTGACATAGCTTGCCTGCGTCTGAGTTTCGTTGGAGATATAATTTACGTGTCTTCAAGTAAAGCGTGAATACGCTGATACTGAGACAGAGCGTTCACCACTTACTCTTTTATTTCCATCTTCAAACCGGTGGAATGTCAGTCATGCAAAGTACCACCAGTAAAAACAAAATATAAAAAGTAAATATCTTTAATGAATAGAATACGTAATAAAAATTTATATGTTTATGAATACACAGCTCCATTTAATTGAATTTGAGTCCACAAACTCTTGACCTCAACGGGTAGCTGTCGCTTTACAACGTGACTTTAAGAAATTTATTAATTATTTACTTCTGAGACTTTTCAATAAACATAACGACGTATTTTCTTTGACATATTTTAGCGCTGTGATTAAAAATGTACAGTTGAAAGAAGTAAGTTTGAATATCAATTAATTATGTCAACGGAATACATTTGTAAGAATTTGTATGTAGAAAAAAAAAATTATATAATATTTGAGGATTATTTTATACTAGCTCTTGCCCGCGGCTCCACCCGCATGTTGGTCGCTTTTCACATAACCATATATATATCAAATTTTTTATATTAATATTAACATATATTAGAACATATTTTTTTAGTAAATAATAAAACTAATTAACTATTAACTAATATATAATATATAATTAATCAATATTAAGTTGTAGTATTTAAAAGTTTTGAAGAAGTGCTTAAGCAAAATTTTCAATTGACCATAACTTCTTTTCCCCTAAACCGATTTTGACGAAACAAAGTTTTGACAATGCTACTAATTATATGTAATCCAACTGTGAAAACTGCGTTCAAATCCGTTGAGTAGTTTTGAAGTTGAAACGTACCAGACGGACATACGGCCAGACAAAAATTCCAAAAATTATTATTTTTGTTTCTATGACCCTTCTTTAATTGAATCCTATGAGTTTTTTGGAAAAATATTTAATGTACAGACATTCGATTTTTACTGTCTTATTATATGTATAGATTATATTCGATGTTATTTTGTCTAAGATGTTATAAACCCGAATTATTTCTCAATCTTGTATTTAGTTTTTGATAACAATATGTAATTAACTCAATATTACCTTAAGACACTACTTCTGTTATAAACTTAACATTTTCTATAAGTATCTTTAAGTATACAAAGTATAACCTAAAGCAAACTTTTGCAAAACTAGAGCTAAGAACTAACTAACTTATAATAACTAACCAACTAGCATATATATATATATATTCACGAGTATTTATACTGTGAAGTATTCATTTATTAGATATATGTGGAAAGTGCATAATATTAACGGTTTATTTTTCAATTATTTATATTAATTTTGACTTTTTTTGCATTAAACTTTGTATTGGGCATAGTTTTTCCTCTGTTAAGCTCCAGACTTTTTACTATGAATTTGTGAAAGTATTCCATAACAGTGTAATTATATTGATTACTATTTTTCTATCTTCTACTTTTCTTTATCGTTGTTTAAAGTTTATTCTACATAAGTTCGATCACAACTACGAGATCTATATAATGATGTCTAGATGGGGATATATATTTTTTCAAAGTTCATTACATATCAATTTTCATATATTAAGTGAGTCATAAAATTCTTCTACAATACTAAACTAACAAAAAGTGGTTAATTACTCTGATACCTTTTAACTGTTCGCTGCTTTAGTTTAGTAGAGCTGTTCAATAATATTTCCACTTGCTATCCAATAGACCGTATTATTAAAAATATTGACAATATTTCTTTATAAGAACCTTATAATTACATGTTTTCATTTATTAATTATCTAATCGTTTTAGTTCACTTATTTTACAGTACATAAATATTTTACAATAAGAATTTCAATGTGATCTATTGCGATTTTCTGTTTGAATAACACAATTTTCCCCAATGTGCCATTTATTTTTAGTGTACATTTATTCCTGTATTTTCTTCATAAACATTACATTTTACTTAGGCTCTATGCCAGTTCACTGTCTTATCTGTCATAATATGAATGTCACATTTATTTTATGTTGTCACGAACACCTTTTGTTCTATTTTGAATTTCAGGGTGAATAAAAGGATTTTATTATTTTAGAGAAATAGTTTAATATTATGACAAAAAAAATCTAGTATTTTGGCATGACTCGGATATTTTAATGTGTTTTAAAAATATTCTATAAAGTCAATACCGGCTTGTGTCTCCTCCATTCTAAATAACACTGGCACTGGCAGAATATACTGTGCAAGTCTTTGCACGGATGAAGGCCATATTATGAAGAAAAAATATTCTATGCTATTCTTGGTGCGTGTTACTGAGAGATTTCGAACGTGATACTTTAAAAGAGTTTCAAAAAAAATAGGTTCATAAACTTACATACACACATAAAGAGATAAATTTTATAAAATTGATGTTATCTTTTAAAAAAACATTATTTTTATGCTAACTGTGCCAATAACAAATTCCTGTACGAATAGAGAAAACTCTAAACGACCTTTTTAAATAGGAGATCACTTAAGTAAGTTTTTTTAAACTTATGGTCTATTGATATCCATGTGTAGCTGTTCCAATTTTTTTTATATTTGGCTCTGAACGCTTGACTGTTCTAGGTCAGAAATGCTTAATTAAAATCGTGGTTTTACTTTATGTATTAGTAACGTGTTCCGTTGGGAACATGCCTCAGCACATAATTCCTAGAGCTGGTAGCTTGTTTACAAAGTCCTTAATTTAAGCAACGTTTCAGTGAAACTAGATTGTTGACATTCGATTACATGCATGTACATTAACTATCTACAATATAATATTCAAGCATACTTTGATGTTATATAGTAGTTGTCTCCCATAACTTTGTTTTCTTTTTACATTAAAATAATAAAATATAAGGAATATTGTCAATTAAAAATTCAACATTAGAATTAAAATTGAAAAAACTACGTTATAATTTATTGGGATAATTTTTTGACGAATTCTTCATTAGTATTTCAAACCCGTGGCAAATAGAAATGATAACAATTAATCTGTCCTTATAATATACGTTTTTCATACTACGTTTACAGCAAATAAGTTTCCCACATTGGAGTTCCTTGGAAAAACTTTTTCAGCTTACTTCACACCTCAGGTTCTTGGGGAAAGAAATTTCACTGGAACGCACTAAGGCTTCACATCTGTCTAGCTAAAGGTTAGAATGGACTGAATGGCGATGGCAAGCAGGACAGGTATGGTCGTTTAAATTACAGTACTGATTAAATGGATTTGAAATTATGTATTCCATACCCGCCGGGGTGGCCTTATTGACAGTGGCAATGGTAAGTTCTGGATTTTGGATGTGAAGTAAACATGATTCAATGGGGATGATGCTAAAACTATCGTTATTCTTTCCCTTCTTTTGAATTATACTGCCAAACGCGATGGGAACCAGTATGTCTCCATGTACCAGGAAGAGCGCAAAGCACTTGAGTCCGGATAAGATAATGGTCGGATGAGTCTAGTGGTAACATCACTGATTTCATAACTATCCGAACGTCAAGTGAGCAAAAGACGGGTATAAAAAACTAAAGAACTTTTATTGGCCTCCAATAAAGAGTTTATTTAGTTTTCAAAATCTGAAATTGATGACCACTATAACTATTTGTGTAGAAGGTGGACCGAAAATCATAAAACTATTAATGATAGGCCTTGAAATCCAATAATTTTGCTAGAAATTAGATAATTCTTTAGGCAGACAATTTTTTACACAAACTTTAAATGGAGGTGTTTAAACAAGGAAGTTTTGTTCCTACCACCGGTATGGTATTAATCAATCATACATGCATTCACCGGCACGTCCCTATATTTATGTTCATACGTGTGGGTACATTAAACATATCAGCGTGATAGGCTATATGCAATTTTACATAAAAGAATTCTGAGATTAGTCAGCTAGGACTATGGAAGGACCCTTAATAAATGTAGCGTCATTATACTGTGGTCTTTTGTAATTCGGAGGTGTTTTTTCTGTGTGGATGCTCCAGTTCGAGCGAGATTATTCCCGTTATGCCCTCCTCCATAAAATATATCTCAGATTTTTATTTTCTGTCATATAATTTACTTTAATATGTTATTTAATTGTTTTCTATACGTGCACATGTATCTCGGTAATGAAGTGATCAAGATTTTAATTAATAAATAATATATTTACGTATCAAACTAGAAAATATTCCGTTATTGACTAATTGATACTATAAATGCGTATTAGTAGTAAGGTATACTTAGGAAAAAGCTTTAGTGATGTTAAAAATTGGAAAGTTCCATGATTTTTTTCAACGTTATCTAGTGGCACTTATAGTTTGCAATGTTTTCCGTCATTTCCTAATCCTCCGCAATATAAAGCCACAATTTTCAAAATTCCTAGAAATTTATATGTTTCACATTATTTTAAATCACTAAAAAAAATCAAGAAGTCCCTGAACTAGTAATCTATGAAACTGCGTAAATAATAGCAGCGAATCCTAACATACCAATATTATTTGTATATCATATCAACCGAAAACATGCACGCCTGTAGATAATAGAAAACCTTCTATGACTAACCAGTCACAACAAAGGAAGACCAAAAAATATTGTGCCATGACCCCTTGATGTAATTTATAAAATGCCAAAATCAATTTTAAGAGATTTTTGAAATGTAATCAAGTAAGCCTTAAAGACGTCGTATTGTTGTTTATTTTTAAATGTTATACTTGTCTTGTATTACTTCGATGAAACTTGCAAGTTGCTAGACAAAATATTTAAAACGATTGAAATTTTTCTTCAAAATGACAATTCAATCATTTTTATCAGAAAACAATGGACAAAATAGTAATAAGCGATTTCACTTACACTTATTTAGGGTTTAGGATTAGATTAAAGGAAACTGCTATGAAATTAATTGGAGCGTGAACCATAGACACAGAAATTAGGTAATGCTATATATGAAATAAAATTTTATTTAGTGTGTGTGTGTGTTCTAAGCCTTTAACTAAGTTGGTTATACATGCAATTTTCTGTAACAAAAAAGTAAATAAGAAACCAAGCAGGTTTATAAAATTTATATATGATTCCAAGTTTTGTTTATAAAAAGTTGTGAAATTTAAAAAAATACCAGCGTGATATATTTTATTTGCTGTGATGAAAAAAAAAGTTCTTTTAAACAATGTCGTGTATTAATGATATTGGAATTTTCAAGGTAAATATTTTTTCTATTCATAAAATTAATAATTGTAAAGAGTAAGTTTTGCAATGTCAGATGATCAGACATCAAAATTTGCATAACTTCTATAACAATATGAAGGGCGCAGATGTAGCTAGGTTCTTGGCAAATGATGGAGTCAAACTTTGAGAGTAGTTTCACGCTCGCGGCAGACGAGGAATTAATTTAGTCATAACATATGGTTTGGCGAGAATTGTTTCGGGAAACCATAGCATATATATGTCTTTGTTGTACATGACCGAAATATATTCACTAAAAAACAAACAACGCCCAAGTGGCCTTGTTTAACAAACATTTCGGTCCAAAACACTTTTATGTTCATTTATTTATTTGAAAATAAAATTGAAACCTTTTCGTTACACATAACTTTAAGTATAAAACGAATTTATTTAATTGCTTTTGAAAATGTTTTATTGTTTGTGAAAAAGAATTTTTATACTATTTATTTACACCCAATCCTCAGTACACGAGTCATGTACAAAACGTGCGTTTGTTAACGAACTCACTATAACATTGTAAATAATTGTGGCGACTATTCAAGTTTCTCTTAAAAACGTTATTCAAATTTCAGTTTAAAATTACAGAAACATCCCTTTTGAATTTGAATAAAATTATTAAAAACAATTTAAATATTTCTCAAATATTTTAATTTCTCTTAATTTCATAACTTAATTATAGCTCCATCTCAGTAGGGACGTAATTTATTATCGGAAAAATTCAGGCAGAAGCTGGAGTGACGGTATTAATCAAACTGCAAACAAGAAATTTCTAATCTATATCGGGAATAGCAACTTTGCAGCTTAGTTTCCTAAATAACTTAGTTATTCTATTGATGTATTGAATTTATACGATATAATTGTACCGAACAATGAGCATATTAAACACGAAAATAGAGGAATATTAGCTAATATAGTAACTAATGTTTAAAATTTTATAAAAAAGGTGTTCTGAAAATATCGATGTGATCAAAACTGTAAGTATATCCGAAAAAACACATGAAGCATTCATTTATATTTTTTTTGATATTTTTTTATATCAAAGGACAACAAAAAGATATCAGACGAATACCTAAAGGTTGGGCCACGTCTTTTCGAATTTTTGAAAAATCTTAATTGAAAAAAAAAACAGTAAATTTCCTGAACAGATCTTTAAATGTGAGTTTAAATGTTTAATTTTGGATTAATACCAAAGGCATGAATAATCTTCTTCTTCTTCTTCCTGGCAATTATTCCAGCTTTAGCCAGGGTCTGCCTTCCTGCTCAAACTCCTCCACTTTGCGCGGTCTTTGGCATCCTCGGTGGTAAGTCCATTGGCTCTCATATCCTGCTTCACGGTGTCCAGCCATCGCTTCCTTGGGCGTCCTGGTGGTCTTGCTCCAGGGACAGACATATCAAGGCAAGTTTTTCCGACGTAGTTCTCAGGCCGGCGTGCAACGTGGCCATACAATCTCAGGCGACCTTACCTATACCTGCTGTGATAATTGCTGACTGGTTTCGATCCCAAACTTCCTGAGCAGTTTTGATATTAGTCGACAGATTTAGACTTTTAACCTCTGCCCGAAAGTTGGTCTGTATCGTTCCATTCAGCTACCACCACTTGATCCGAGGCTTACGTTTCTCGGCTACTTTCTTTTTCGGGGTGACGACATAGTCCATGACAAGAAAACGATCTTGGGCCGTCAGGCTTTTACCAGGAATGACTTTACAGTTAATCACTTTGCCGATATGACACCGTCTAGTCAGCAGATAATCTATTTGAGTTGAGTGGGACCGCTCTTTTACGTGATAAGGTGCTGCGGAGTCTTTTGGAAGAACGTGTTCACGACGGCTAAGTCAGACGCAATACAGGTTCTGAGAATATTTTCTCCCTCTGTATTGCGGCGACCATAACCCAAACCACCGTGTACACGCTCAAACGTGTACACGGTGGTTTTGGTTATGGTGAAAGTTAAAGGCAAGAATAATGATATAAAGTAATATGAAATATATTAAATAACATATAAACTTTCTCTGTGATGTAACATAATACACAACAAATTTAGAATAATTATAATAAATTTAGAATAGGTTAGAATTTCCACAACAATTTATTTTGTGCAAAAAGCCGCTAGTTTCAAAATTATTAAATGTATCATCAAAATTTATTGATGTGAAAATGCCAGAGACAGTGCAGTGAATAATAATCAGATGATTTGAATGATTATTCTAAAATAATGAATCAAAGTGCGATGAACCATCAACTCTTCAAATAACATTTTAGTTTGACTGAAAGTAGAAAAGTAAAAATAAACCTTTTACATAAATGTCGAGTTTTTAAAATATATATTATATTATACTGTAAATATTGTGCATGTCAAAGTAAGGACTGTGTTAATTTACTCGGAATCATTTTACCGATCAGTTAATTTACGTTTACTTCGAAACCAAAATGAATGATGTTACCCCAACATTCATAAAAATAAATCTACATATAAACTTATTTATCTGAATTTTCAATAAAAACTTTTTAATTATTTTATATAATATATGTGAATGTTAATAAATCATTGTTTACTCGCATCAGGTCGTCACATTTATCACATTCTCTGGTCTTTGGATACAAGGAAGTACATCCAACAAATTTAAAAATTTTATTTCTTAGAACACCACAAAAAAGCCTTTAACGTCTTCCACTAAACAACTGTATAAGAAGTATTTTATTCTAAAGCTATAAATAAATTATAACATTAGTTCCTATTTTTTAAGTCATCATTATTGAAGTAGTCGAATTCAAAACAAAAAGAAAATACAATAAATTAAGCAAACAAAAATAATGTGCATATAATTAACGTTTTGAAGTAAAAAATAAGTTTATTTTACACTACTTATGAAAATATTAAATTATATTTTTTTCTTACAAAATGATATCTCCCAAAAATTTCGGTATAACCGTGATCAGTCTTCTTGTAAAATAGAAGTCAAAGTTATTTAGCGTCTGATTGATCTGATTTTTTTTTTCATTTTAAACAATTGTTAGTTGTTAATAACACCTTTTTAGAAATAATATCTGTTTCACTTACTTATAAAAATACTTAACACATTCATTTCAGTCGCCATTATTAACTCTTAGACCTATTTTCTTTACCATAGACTTTGATTGCAATAATTTTTTGATTATTCATACTTGTTTCCGTAAGGAGCAGAAGTTTCCACAAAATGTTGTACACTAAAACTTTTTTATATGAACGTAGCTTCTAATGTAGTCGACTCTGCTACCAATTGGCAAACTAGTTACAGCCCTTTTTATGAACGGAATATTAGCCCATCTAGGACAGAGTCAAAATTTTGAAACAAATGAACCCGTATATTAATGTGGGTGTGACATTCAATCAACAGGTACATGTATGAATGCATGTAACCGACCTAAGTGAAAAAATATTCGCTGCTGCAGATTCACCACCCACCTTACTTAATAAAGGATTAAGAAATACAGACATAAAATTCAAAGAGTTTTTACCTACCTACCTAACCACCACATGGATTCCTTTTAACCAACCAACCAACTGTTAGTGCTCCATTATAGAATTCTTTGCCTTTGTTAGGAACACAAAATGCTTCTTTGACGTCTAACCAAATGCAGGTAGGAATTCTTTCTTACTCGTCATTCCGTCTGCATAACGTTTCGTTTTTCCTTTTGACGATCGTTCTGAGTCATAAGGAGGTTGGAGCTTTAGGTATATCCTTTTGAGGTATTTGAGTTTATTTATTTCATTCTTAGTTACGATAAATAGCTGTGCATCTTTTACTATGTCGCTTTGGCTCACAAAAGATTGTTTTATATATAAATTAAGGAGAATTTCTGAAGGATTGTTTTTAAAAATAAAACAGGCATTTTTATTTCTTTGTGGTTCTTATTGCTTAATATGTTCTTTTTTGTGCTCTGTGACGAAGAATATAATATTAATTAAACGTTTAATAACTAGCTAGTTTCTTTGAATTGTTGAGCAATAAGATGGATCAATTACTCGTGTTTAAATGATTTTTTTGAGTAAACTTTGCATTTTTATGCTTTCGACAAACGAACAAGATGATTTCTTTTGAATATAACTTGAGTCGTTTGTTTCATTTTTTTTCATCTTATACCGACGGTTAGATAACCAGAAAATATTTTCACGGAAAAATTATTAATAAGCATTTATCAAATACAATTTCTGTTGTGGAATATTTTGTTTTCGTTCTTATTTTGTAGAAGAAAAAACATAATTAATTTAACATTCCTTTTGTTCCGCAATTGACTTAAGTAATAAAATAAAATTGTTACAATCAAGCAACGCTTAATTTGAAACGGTAACTTTGGTGCCATTTGGTATCGTTGATGAAGTATACTATATAGGTATTATTTTTCGTATTCAGAGAGTACCTTAAAATTTCCCAAACGAGGCGAGTTTTTACTAAAATGAAACTTACAACACAACTCAACGTACATATGTATGTCCTTGTTAATATCGTGAGCTTTGAAATTTGCTCAAAATATTCTTTTTAAAACATGTTATAGAATATATTTATAGATAATAAAAAAATGCCTATTGACCTATAACCTAAAAATTTAACCAAAACCAATTATGGAGTTTTATTCCTTTACAAAAGAATCTTGATAACAATTTTAATAAAAGTTTGATCGTAAATAATGAAAGTTAGAAATTTTGTAAATGTTGTTTAAAGAACATAAAATAAATATTAATAAGGTACATTGTATTAATCAAAACGTATTTGCCTCCTTGATTTAAATGGTGATACAAGGTTATATAATTACATATCCGCAGCTCAGCTTAATGAACAAAGATTATTTAACACTAAGTTCATATTTAAAGACGATTTCTTTTGGATCCTACATGATATTTTGTGTAAAATACGTGACTTAACCAGATTATCATCTTATCATCTTTAAAACTCATAAATACAATAACCGAAAACAAGAAAAGAATAAGGGGAGCTCAACTTGTTGTTATCACATCATTATTTTCATACATAACGAATTCCATTTTGAATATTAGAGTTCAATTTTCCTTTTTCATTCTTTGACAGCGTTTAAGTTCCTAAGAATCCTACGAGGTATATAATACTTTTTCCTTTGACTTTCCTACGAGACGTAGTCTCATCAACTTTCAGAACTTGGCTAGGTTGATATTTAGAATAAACATTTTTTTTTAATCTCAGAAATATAATGAATTTTATATTTATCGTAAATTTATTTTATCGAATTCATAATGCCATAAATATAAAGAAAAACAAAACAATAAAACGACCTTTAGCATGACGTCGTCAAAGTAAATTAATCAAGAAAACAAGAAAAGAAGATACGATTAGATAACTATGTAAAAAACACTCATATGAAATAACATAATAATAATAATAATATATATTTTATCTAAATGTAGTGCTATGTGAATTTAAAATAATTTCCGACTAATGCTGTTCAATTTTTAATAGTATAATATTTTTTTCCCAATTCCCAAATCTGTATTACCCATTGTTTCCCAGGATTCGCTGTGTTCCATAAAAATTTAAATATATTTTATTATTTTAATGACGTTATCAAAATATTTAATTACATTATTATATATTAAAGAAAACAACTATTTCATATAAAAAAATATCATTTTTTTTTATTTACTTTAATTGTTATGTGCTTAATTTTAGGACATAGCTTTATCTTCTTGGATATGATAGTAAAATATAAGTCGTTATACTTTTAGTACGATTAGTCTACTCATGAGTTAGACTCGCTTATACTGCGGAGTGTTATCCTTAAATTTTGTCGTCCTTAGACAAATCCTAATACAGTGTTCCTCTATGGATGAATATTATACTAACCGTATAGCACCAATATACCCTATATATACTGTGTAGCATTGATATTACTAACAAATTAGGTATAGATGTCGTAAATCTTTATGCAGGTAACTGTGTAATGTAAAAAAATTAAAGTCTAAATCAATGACAATACAGTACAGAATTAGAAATTTATTATAATAATTTCTTATAACACAGTGTTGCCATACTTCTCTGAAAGGAATTCACCGATTTTTATGAATTTTTTTTTGTATAATTGAAAAGTCTTTGAATTTTGTTATCGATGTTTAACACTCCAAAGTGGTAGATGTGGTCCACCTCATTTTCTTTTTTATCCTAGCACTAGAAACCACCTAAAATCCTAAAATATTTTACCTTTTCACATTTAAGTTTTCTCACATTCTTACTCAGTTAAAAGCAATATATTTAAAAAACCTATTCGTCTTATTCATTATTATTTAAAGAAATAGTTACGGATGTACATTCATCCATAAATCTTATATATTCATTGAAATTATATAAATGTACAATCCAAGTCCAATAAACTTTATATATAACAGAATTCCTTTACAATTCAATGATTATAGATTCTGTTATATTAATTGGTCTGGAGGTTCAAAGTAACAAATTAAACTGTCAAATCAACTGTAAAGAACATATATAGAACACAGGATATTGTCGCACCGCAACTTCGTTTCAATTACTATTCTATTTATATGAAACAAATTTTACGTTTGTGCGTAGTAACATATATATTTCAATATTTTCACATCAAATCATATTCACATTTTATTTGTGACGTGTTGTGCAAAATTATCTGTAATAAGTGTTCCTGATATACACGGCACATTATAAAAATAAAAAAAACCTTTATTTATTTTTTTTTGCCACGAAGGTCAAAGAAAAGACAGCCAGAGAAATTATAATTTTAAGAAGCAGAAAGGGAGATAAAATCTTACTTTATCAATTAAGATATAATTTTTCATACAAATAAATAAAAATGAAGAGTCTGCAATACCAAATTAACCGATATTTATCAAACACCTATAGCAAAATACATAATATTTGAAATTTTTAAGTTTATTCGTGCCTGTTTCTGTAAGTTCTATCTATTATCTCTAGAACTTACAGTTAGACTAGACAGTAGACTGTGTAAGCTCAACAAACAATATAATATTGTTTTCCTAAACTACTAATTGAATTTTACTTTTTTGTATAATTCAACTCAAATGAAGTTGCAGGTGACAGCTATTAACAAAAACTATTCGTTAAAACTGAATCTCAGATATTGTATCTCCTGATCAATCCATCAAAACACTGTGCCACTTTTGATATAAATGGTCCTACGAGTAGTATGAGTTGGCTATGCTAGTTGTTGCAGCTACTCGTATACCCGAAATACACGCGCTATCACATGGTACGGAATTTAATTAACACTAAAAAGGTTATGAGTGCTAAAAAATATAACGAAAGTTACAGTTTAATACATTTAATACATTTAATACATTTACAGTTTAATACGTACGTAACTACAGTTCAATAAAAATACCCTCAGGATTTCCAGAAGAGAAATTTATAATTTTTACAAAATAAAATATAAAACCTATATAATATCAACTTTATTTCTGATTGGTTAAGGCAATTCATGACAATATATTCACAATATTAGAAAAAAATATATATTTTACAAGCCTAACCAATAGTCTTTAATACGATGACGAGGATATGAGGATAGGCCTTCATATCTGCATTACATAAATATGATGCAACACCAAAATAGTGGTCTTTGAAGCCATTTTTTAATATATATTTTCAACTTTCTGCTTTAACAGAAAATGAGCAAATTAATTGATATATTACTTAACTTCTTTCTTCTTACATACAGAGGGATGTATCTTGAGCCTCAAATCAGCGATTACACGGGGGTGTAACGTCGGCATACCAGTTCAGTACCAGAAGTCATAAAGCGTGATATAACATCTGCTTCTACAGATCATAAATTAAGTTAAATCTATCCCTATAAATCTATTATTCCGATATAATAACGCAACTGAGAACGATAATCCTCATTTCTACTAACTAGATTGAATTAAATTATTGAAATGTGTCCGAATAAATACAATCCACATATTTATGATTAAATGAAACTAATTGTTTTTGGATACTAGGCTTTTTTAATTATTTTGTTTCTACATGTTCTCCACGTTTCGATTGCTTTTCAGAAACCGTAATCAGAGGCAGATATAATAAAAGTGTCTTAGATATCATTAAATTATATAATATTCACAGAACAGCGAAAGACTAAACAGATAATTACACGTGTTATCCTCGCCATTTGATAAAGAAACAATAATAATGATTATACAAGTAGTTAAAAGAAAACATGAATATAATTTAGCACAGCACGTTAAGCCCGCCTATAATAAAGTAAAAACGAGAAGATTTCTACACAAAACTAAGCTGAATACGGAATTTTAATAAAAGTTAGGACTCTTCTTAATATAATCCTCGTACGATTGACTCCAATATAGATTTGGAAATCTGAATGGCAATATTATAAAATTGAGAGTTTTAGTTAGACTGTGGCAACTGATGCGATCATTCGTTTAAACGACAAACGATGCTTGAAATTCCATTTGAATTCTCTTCTACTTAATGAAATGTAGCCGTTCACTTTGTATGTTACCCAGTATCATGATCACTTTCTTTCAAACTATGTATAAACATAATTATTTTATTATTTCTTTCTATATAAAGTTTCCATACATTGACAAAGAAACGCCTTTGATTTGTCTGCTTTCTTAAATAACTAAGAATTTAGCAGAAAAAAGTTAATTAACGTTTGTTTTGTGAAACATCACTTAAAATACTAACTGAGTCTCGTAACAAATATTTAAGTTTACTTAGAATTTTTAAACGTAAATTTTACGAATGGAAATAAACGGATAAAGCTATTTATTTCTATCTGTAAATTAAAGCAATTCTAATAGAAAATTGTGTATCACGTAATCCAATTTATAGTACCTAAATTTGAATTTGATTAAATTAACACATAATTACTAGCTAAGCTGTTTCTGTTTTTATTACAAATTTAAGAGTCAACTGAAATGAGAAAGTGTAATAGAAGAGCCACTTTTCCGTTGAAATGTAGTTAGCAGTCATTTCAACGCAATGTCCTTTAGACGCGCTCTAGATTTTAGCATGAAAGAATTTGTAATTAAAAGTGTGAAGGGTTTTTATGGAATAAAAAGATATTTACTATGTAAAAGTTTTAAATGAGATACATGAAAAATACGTTTTTAATGTAAATGAATTAGTTAAAGGTGTAGGGTGACCTTTATTTCTAAATGTACGAGTATAAACTATTTTTAGTAGTTTCAGATATAGAACCTTTTCATTATTGAATTGATATGACGGATTTACTTATATATATTACTGATGGCATGTTAAACGTCTGACATGCAATTGAAATGTTCCATATAGAAAACATGAAATATATCAATCTTTAGATTATATTATGGATAATGAAGGAAAATTTTCTGTTAATAAAAGAAACTCATTAAAAAACGATGGTAAAGATCGTTGGGAAATAGCGTGGCACAAACCCTGTGTCTTTTATAAGCCAAATTTGGTGAACAAGCTATGGCCAATGTTGGTGATGATTGGTTCATTGGAGATAGCTGTTGGCATCATCCTGCTTATAGTTTTGGTTTTGTACTCTCAGGAATTTGATAAGATATATTCATCTGAATATAATAAAGGTATGTGAATTTTATAATAACATAACAGAGGTTAATACAAATAATAATATTTTTCTAAGTAATAAATACCAAATTAATAATATTTCCAAACGAACATATAACAGAATACTCTGGTTTAGATGTTAATTAGAATTTCGGTATAGATAAATGCTAAATGATTAGTTATAGTGTGAAGATAACACTTCGGTAAGATTGAAGACAAATAAATAGTCTAGATGAAATAACATATACCTACAAATATTAAAAAAAAATCACATATGGATATAATAATATATCATATAACATAATCAAAAAAGTATAGCATTAACAAAAAAAATACTAAGGTCTAGCACTGATATTAGTGAATATAATACAATCAAAGTGATAACTAGCACAGTATCATTTCCTAATAAGCCACCATGTTTCCTAATCCCATTGTTATTCTCAAATTATTATTACTTTTCTGTCAATATTCTTATGATTTCCCGCTTGGAGTTTTGTTACTGCACCATAATGTTGTATTAAAATTGTACAGCGAAATAATATATTTTACATCTTTCATTCAATTTATATGAACGTAATGATGGATTCATATTGCTGCAATTTGATTAAATATAAAATAGTAAAGGTAAGTTACTCTAACAAGAAATTTTATTTACATCCCACTCACGTTCAACCGTTATTGATTTATGTCAACGTAAGACGTTTTGAAAAATAATAATTTTCAATTAATTGAGAGATCTGATAGAGGCTTTCATTAGTGAGTGGGTGTTTAAAATAAAATACGTATAATAGTCACTTACTATCGTTTATCATAAAAAGCTTTAAGTGACTCGAAATGATCACTTACAAAAACACTTACTATGTTCATACAACTTGCGTTTGGACGAATAAAAAGTGATATATAATAAGAAATTGTTCCAATGTATTTTTCATGTATTTAACTAATATTTTCTTTTGTAGCTATCACTTCGTCCACGTTTGTTGTTCTCTTTATACTTGCTCTGACTGGATCCGTCTTACTTATTTCATTAATTTTGGATCGACGGAGACTAATGCTTGTAAGAGGCCAATTATCTCACGTTTAATAAACATCTGTTTTGTTGAGATTAATTAAAACATCATGCATAAATGAACGTGTTACAATCAATTATATTTATATATTATTTTCAGATTTACATTTTACTGTCAACAATCCTTTGTACTTACATATTCGCCTTGTCGGCGTTTGAGATACATTATGGAATTCTAAAATTACGAACAGGTAAAGTCGTATGAAAGTTTCAACAATTCTGTATAATACTTAAGTCACAAGAGTAAAGAAAATATAAATACAATAAACAAAATATCCAGACGACGTATATTTGGTATAAAGAAAATTCTTGTTTCAGATTCTTACAATAAAGATACGAAAAGGGAAATATTTAACACTGCTTGTATTTTGGGAATTATTACAATGCTTAGTTCAGGTGAAGTTTACGTACATTGAAACTTTAAACAGCACCTTTACAAATATATGAACTCATGTACACTTCTTTAAAATTCTGTGACAGCACCTTCTCTTTTTGTTTATAGCCATTGTTACAAAAAATCTTAATAATTATTAATCAAAATTCATTATTATTCGAAAGAGAAAATTAACAAACGACATTGAAATATATTTTTGATTTAATAGAATATTAAACTCTTAACCTTATACTCTCGGATGACTTGTTAAGAAAATTCTGTTTGGATGGATAAGATCCTGAGAAAACCCACGTGCACTAAATAGCTTTTCTAGAATAAAAACATGACATTTAATATATTTTTAGTTGTTCACTTCATCGGAATCCTCGCTGTCATCACCTTTTACAGTTTCAAATATTTCCAACCGAGACTGCAGGAAAAATACGAGCTGGTTGATAATACTTGATGGAGGCACGTTGAATTAATTATTTAAAAAAAAAAAAATTAACTGTAATTAAAATGTAGAGATTATATACAATTTTTTTAGACAAACCTTTTATTTTACTACAAATAAAAAAAAAAGCAATAAATTTTTAAATGTAAAAAATGATAATTAAATTTTTGTACTCAAACTTAAAAAAGTGTTAGCCGATCGTGCAAAATTACACTAAGCATAATTAATACTTTTATTGTTTATGGTATATCACAGAATTAACAAATCTAAATGAATCCTCTTAATTACAAAAATATAAGAGTAACATTGAAATTACTTAATATTATTTGATTATATATGAAAGTCACTCTATTCGAGGAATTCCCAGATGACAAACATTAAGGCCAATAAATAAACGAAACCTCGATACACCTTCAACACTTCAAACTTCACAAGATACTGCTTTTTACGTGAACTTCTCAATGATCTACTTCAACTTATTAAAACCCATCGTTTATATTTACGACTTTTTCATTCATAGAGGTGAACAAAATAATATACTATTGCTGTAGCACCCCCAAATACTCTATTTTCTAAAGCAATAACCATAAAGTTCAGAATGAATAGAGACTTGGACGCTAAAAAGCAATTTGATAAGATGCATGAGTATCAAAATTTTGTTTCAATAGTTTGTTTGATAGTTCAAACATTTAACTTCAGTTTAGATTCAAACTAGGTAGAGGAAGCTAGAGTATTCAATTTACTTAAGTTTAAGTAAATTGTGGGCTTAGGCTGGCAGATTGGTAATTTCATTTATGTAGAAGTTACGTATGGTATTCTAAGCTAATGTAACGAGCCGGATACCTAGGCTTACACATTGAACGTATTAATCAATTATACTAAAAAAATATGTAAATGTAATAAAAATTAATAAGTCACCTAATGAATTGAATTAAATTAAAATTTCAAGTACATTATTAATATTTTGGACAGTTTTTTGTACTATATTGTTACATGTTTTATAATTTCTCATCCATGCTATCGGTTTGATTTTTTAATGCAATTTAGGAACTGATATACAAAAACTAAACTTAATAAAAAAAATACAAACCTATAGGTGGAAAATAAAAATTAAAGTATGACATGAAATTTTATTACATGAGAGAAGTTCCTCAAAGTGATTCGTTCTCATAATTTTCACAAACAAATATAAATTTATTATGTATAAAGGATTAAAGGATAGAAACGAAAACAATTTGCTGGTTCAGCTCAATTTTAACGAGATAATTAGTGACGTACGTACAGAAATCACTAAAGGACTACTTTTAAAGTTGTTCACATATGGACATTCCTAACAATTCCTAATTGAGTATTTCTTAATGATTTTATAAGAGCTCTCTATAAAAATATTGTTATAGTGACATCTGCTTTGACGTCTTTTCTATTATACCTTCATAAATGAGTCAATAAAATTCGAGTTTGCAATTAACCAAAGAAAATCAAATAATTTAATAATAGTCTCATAACCTTATTTACAATCTTTATTATAAATATAGGTAATATTTTCATAATTATATCGAATAGTCCGGACTGTTACTCCGGAAATCTACAAACTTACACTGTTCGTGTATATCATATTCGATACCCGGAAAACTAACTATCTCTTATCAGACAACTTCGTAGAACAAAATATGTGTTTTATAAGTAATTTATCCTACGAAGTTTTCTGATAAGAGATAGTTAGTTTTCAACATAATAAGTCTATAAAAATACTCTTTCTGCCTATCCATGTCTTCATATTAAAAATAACATTAACTGCGATTTTAAAACTAAAACTTACTATTGTACATTGTATTATAAACATGTCATCCATTTTAAAGTCATCTCGTCACTGACTTAGCTGTACATTACAATGTACCTTACGGAAAATAGATAAAGATTCATCTTTATAAAGATTTTTACAGGAATTAAAATTGTGTCTCATGTGATTTGATATAATGTCTGACTATTCAGTACACTACTATTTGGACTGAGGGGAAATTTATTTATTTTAATTTAATTTCGGCGCTGACAAGAATTTTACCCTCTGTCCTTAAGTAATTCAAACAATTTAAGAGGTATTTCCCTCAACGTTATTATTTTATATATAAGTATTAATTCCAAGGTACTAATATTATGTTGATATAATAAAAAATATACAGTTTTCTATGTTGCTCTTGAATGTAATATTTACTTTTATTAAACCCTTAATCAGGCCCCGTATGCACTGACATTAAAACATTGTTAAATATGGTGTGTTCTTAATTTTTACCTGTACAATGTATACAAAAGATTTGTTTCTTAAAAAATATTAAAATTAAGACAAAAAAAAGTGGTCGTATGCACTATGCCTGTTAAGGAGCTATCTGTGGTTTTATAAATTGTTTCCATTATCCCTTTCTTTAATTAGGGACTGTTTAGTCTAGTGTGAAAAAAATATTTTTTTAATGCTACTAGAAGAATGGTATTTTTGTTAAAACAAATTTAAAAAACCTAATAATATACAATTTTATTTTTATTTCAAAATCATCTCTTCTATAATGGAAACGGTCTCCATACCATACTCCCTCCAGACGGATATAGGGCATGCAATGACCACTTTCTTTGAATGATGATTTTTCCTTAAATAAATTGTTTAGTAAAAAATTTTTACCTTCATACGAAAGATACAAATTTTGGTAATCAAATGAAGATTTTATGATTTAAAAAAATTACACAATAAATCTCCAATTACCTAGGTGGTCCAAAAATCGTACTATGCCTGATAAAGAGTTTATAGTTTATATATACATAGTGTAAATATATAGGGTAGATATTTTTCAGAATATTACGCGTCTTAATTTATATAAATACTTATACTCTCATTACTTTGTAAAAATTAAATGTAGTCGAAAAAAATAGTATTCGTTTATAGGAGTACTAACAAATAACTATAAATACACTTGAGTAAAATGAAAATAGAATTGAGGTTTTAAATATATTTTAGCCAATTAAAATTTTAAAATCTTTATCTAAAATGTTTTGGAACAAATAGTTTTCAATTACCATCGACAGGAACTATTCGCACGTAAACAATAATGACTTGGGAATCAATTTATCCCTAAAACGCAATTAAAAAAATAATATATGTCTTTTTCTAAAGCAGTTTTCCTTAACCTTAACTGTAACTAGTCTATCTAAAGCTACAAACGCTACTAACTCTAGCAGAATCGCACTGACGTCACAATTGTATTGTAATGACATATTTGACGACAATTTCAGCTCAAAACTCTGCGAAATTCACTCGAACTGCAAAACTTTTCAGGCAAAGGTTTTTTGAAATACGAATAGGAAACTGCTGACAGTGTAATATTAAAAGCTTGACTACGAAACAAGGTAAATAAAATGTTGTAAACAAGTTTTCATGGAATGTGCCAAAGGATTTATTAAATATCTCACTAGCTAACATTCAAATATTTCTCAGACGACATTAGCGCGTTAAAAACGGAATTAATTAAAACTCACGAATAATATTAAAAGTTAAAAGGTTGAGTTACAAGTGTTTTTTTTATATTCGTTGTTATTCACAATATTTTGTATAAGTTCTTTTTAATCTTTATATACGAAAGAATTTTGTGTCAGTTACACTATTTATAACTCAATTACGCCTGTACGTGTTTGGCTGAAAATTGATGGAGAGATAGCTTAGAACAAGGGAAAGGACATATGACACTTTTCATACGATTGAAAAAGAAAAAAATAACACTTTGACCAAATCCAAAATCTTCTTATCTACTGTCTTTAAGGAGGAATAGAGTTCGCCCGGTCAGCTATACATATCTAATTCTGAAAATAATGGAGATATAGTCGCGGCCAAAAACTAGTTATGTGAAATCAGAAATTTGGATATCTTATAAATATGCTTATTCCCAACTGTTTTGAAGAAATAAACCCAATAGACGTAAGCTGAAACTAACCTAGCTACTTATGGGACCGGTAAATTTTTTACGTCAATGACACTCATTTGACCTGATTTGACATCTATTTTTTACGATGTATATTTTTAATTACTGTTAAGTATTGCTTTCGGCAAAATTATCTGAATTTATGGCCGCAAGTTTAAGAAATTGTTGCACTCCTGAAACTCCGCTTTATTTAAGAGCAAAAATAGAAAAGGATAAAGTTTCCGAATAATTTATCTCGAATCCGATGCTTCCTTCGTATCTTTCGAATAATGCGAGATACCAACCGCGACGAGGACAATAGCAGCATAGATTTCAATAAACGTCACACATTAAACTAATATACATAAGGACCATACTTTTAAATAATTGGTGAGACGTACATTTTAAATAACTCGATTAGTTTAAATTATTTTAAAAAACAAATATAAACAACATAATATTACAATCTACAATATTAAATAATTTACCACAGCGATCCTTCAGATTTACCACTATAAATCAAGTGTATAAAATACTATTCTCAACTTTTCTACAACCTCGTTCGGTTTTGTGAAGATTCTGGACACTTACAAGTACCAGGATGTCCATAGACCATATCAGTAGACATTTATTTTCACAATTATTTCCGACACATGTTTCCCTTTTCTAGGAGTGAATGAAGTAAGTTATGAAATGCCTCTTTGATAAACAAATGTCTGAAAAAGTGAGTGTCATCCTGAAAGTGGTATTTAACCATGTTTATAAATTTCTGGTTATTGTACTAGAAGTTATATAAGATTTTGAAAATCAATACCAGAAATTAGTTAACGGTAATGTTTTGCTGTAATATCTTTTATTATTTTGGAAAATATAAGCTGTTTTGTAATTGTGTTTATACTGTCCTTGACACAGATATATCTAAAACTATGTCGAGGCATTTAATGAAGTCAACCGACGCTGTGATCGAATATGGTCAAAATTGAGTTATTTGATCGCTGGTTCGGGATCCAAGAGTTACTTCTAAATTTATTTTTTCATTAAATTAAACCTTATTAAGTTTTTTCTAATGTTATGAAAAACCTGACCTATGAAATCATTATATTTTCTCAAGAAATTATTATTCTTGCAATGTTAAATCTATTGTAAGCTTTGAATGCATTCGACAAATCTTTAATTTTATATTAAATCTGCTCCGAGAGATATATGAAATGAATAAAAACTTTACCATCTAATCCTTTTTTATTTTCCATTAAGCAGTGTACACTGAAATGCATTCTCAGACATTTATATTATTGTGAACATGCATTTCAAGTCACATGGTTATTTAATGATATCACACCAGTGTTTTTATTAAATTTTGAGTTTGTTAAGTTTTCATAGGCAGACATAGTCTCAACCAGGTTAAATTCTGTTCATAAATAAATATTTCAATGTTTAGTTTCATGTTTCTATTTTAGAAAACTAGTAAACTGTCTCACATACTGTCAGACCCAATCATCCCTTTTCATCTATGTGGGCCTAAAACCTTCGTTAACGACCTCCTTCCTAGCTTACCTACGGGGAGTAGGTAAGTTCTTTTAACATTCTAAGGTGTTTTGGCTCAAAGGTACAAAGACCCAACTAGCCTACTTTAAAACTAAGGATGATTTTTTTATTAACATTTGTTTGTCTCAAAACAAAAAAAAATTTAAATGCAAAATATCTTTAATAATTATAAAACAAACATCCTTTTTGGTTATAATGTTAAGTAATATTTAATAAATATTTGATGCTTATAATATTGATTGCTATTTATGCAACTATAAAATAAAACTTATATCAATTGAAACGCTGCCTCTAGTTATACTGAATAAAGAAAGTAAAAATCATATGAACTGTTATGATTATTATAATTAACAGCGAGACTTTCCGATTTCGTTTACATGAGCCTTCCTAAAGTCGGCGATAACGTCTCCTAGTGGGCTGCAGGCATAAAGGTTGGCGGTGAGAGCCCCAGAAAAAAATGAGGGCGTGGTGTAGATTCTGATATAACTCACAATAATTAATTAATTTAATTTGAAGTTCGAGTGGTTTTTCAGTTGGTGAAAAAATGTGTACCTTCAAAAATTATTTATTCGCAATAGACAAAATAAGTTTGGGAAGTTCAGGTGTATTGGGTTATTTTAAAGTAAATAAAATATGAATTCTTGTTTATCATTAACGAAAAATACTATTTATTCATCAGATTATAAAAAAGAACGCATTTCCTAATTAAATTCGTTACATAAAATACTAGAAGACAATTTTTGGAATACAATCTCCCTTAGGATAAAGAATTATTAAAATTAAACGAACGCTGAATCTATATTTTACAGGCCATATATCAAAGAAGTTGTCATGTTTTCAGATGATAACCTAATCTTATATAGTAAATTTGAATACGATATACTTACTACGAGAATTTAAAGAGCTCAATAGTAATAAACTAGGCAGGGTCGCTTATTACACAAGACTTAAATTTTCTAAGTACACTAAATTCAACAATAAAGTATAATAATTATTTACCTAAATATTAATACGAGTCTCTTACAATTTCTATATACATTTTTCTATAAGGCTAATTCAGTCCGTAATTTTATGACACTATTCTTGGACACAAGGCTTTTCATAGAAAAGGATTTATGGCCCAACTTAATAACGGCAACGGCATAATAGATGTGAAAAGAGAGTGGCTGTGTACGGTGATAAAATATGTTTTTTTGTAATAATAACAGATTTTTTAAACACCTGTTCTATAAGTTGATAACAAAGGTTATTATTCTATCATAAAAGCTTATTTGCAATATATTTATAATAAAATCGTTCACGGGGTCAATTCTGTACTTTGAAAATAAATGAGAGTAAATCTCTATAGAGGTATTCCTAGAAGAAACATATGCCAAAAATATGTTTTTTGAAATTTTTGTCTGTCTGTTATACACTTATAACTTAAAAACTACTGGAAGGATTTCAAAAAAAAATTATATGGGGGTTGCTGATGACCTGATGCAAGGTATAGGGTACCTTTTACCGAGTAAAAATGCCTCATTCCAATGGGAATATTTTTTAATTACTTTGAAACAGAATTATGTAAAGTTACTTGCATTGAGCAGTTAATGGGTTTAATAATGACATGTTGTATTTAATTAATGCACTAATTTCCGAGGGACAAACCATGAGTTGCGTCGGTGTAGATCTGCGTACGCCCTGTTTTTCTTATGAACAGGTATATGTCGAGTGAGCAATGCCAGCCTGTTTCTACTGACTGAAACTGCTAATACTACTTCTAACATTGTTTATGAAGAAAATTTGTAGTAAGGTACTTTTTTATTAAATTAAGATATTTAAATTATTTAATTGATATTAGCCGTTAAGCCAAGTTTATTAATAATGAACAAATATTACAGTAAAAACGTAAAAGTGGAATTATAATACGAATTTATAAGTATTTCTTTGAAACGACTTCGTGGATATGTTTATCCAAAAGAAATTCCCGTTTTTATTTTCTTCATCAGAAGTAATCTAATATCACCGGATATTTTGCTTGCCTGAAAACATAAGACCTCCGATGATTTGGGAGTTTAAATAAGGTAGGTTCGGGATAAAACGAAAAAGAACTGATGATAATTACAAAAAATAAATGTTTATTTCAGACTAATTATGTTGTTGAATAACACATTACCAAGCATATTAAATAAATATTTTGGGTGAGTTAATACCTCAAGTTCAGTGACCTCGTTTTAAAGAAAACAGACCCATGTAGGTGGATGGAGATAGAAGACAAAGACACATATTTTTCCACGAGATGCTATAATTCTCGGATATTTATTATGATGAAAATTTGACAAGTTGTTCATATTCACTGTTTATTTATATCGTAGAAAAAGAAAAGAATGTGGACGCAGTAAATGTCACTTTTCTTAACCTTATGTGGGGTTTAGACGATACATTTTTTTGGAAAATCAAACGACTGGGCTTTCACAAATTAAAAATAATAAAAACATATACATTCTGCGATTGTATTCGGGAAATTTTCAAATTTTTTCTGACTTGAAATTTTTATACATATGTATATATATTGAAAATAAACGAAAAATATACACAGTTAAGTATTATTAATAACAAAAAGCAGAAAGTATTTATTATTTATTTACTTTCAACAGATGAGTATCGAAGTTTTCATTTTTATAGTTTAGTTGTCTCAATCATTCACAATATTTGTCACTTTCAGTTGAAAAATAATTTAAGTTTTTTAAGGTCTTCTACATGTGTACTACCAGTATCAACACGCTGACTCATGAAGGAATTCACTAATATTTTAAATATCGCTTTTTTTAACTAGAACACACCGCATCAGGTTTAGGTATCTATAAACTTTTTCGGGTGATTTTCTTTTCTTTTTTCCTCACGTGGTTAGCTGCGTATAAAAAAGGGAGATATTGCTATTTTATGAGAATCAACGGAAACTAAAATTCAAATGTAATATAAAAAAACTATGAGAAATTAAGTAAAGTAAGGTAAAGTACACAAAGTGTAATATTTTCTTTGATGTGTAGTCTTCTTTATTTCAAACGATTCTCGGGAAAATATTTTTGAAGTGCTCCTTTATATTTATTCCCCTTAAGTTACTAGCAAATATTTATGTTATTGTTTCTTTGTTTATTCTTATGATTGCAGATTACAGATTCCTTTTGAATAGTCTGATAGTATAAAAATATGTTAAGAAAGGATTACAGACGGTTCGTCGATAGTTCAGAGAAAAGTGAAATAAATCAAATATCAAGAATACCATTAAATGATTTTTCCCATTTTTTTATTGTACATCTGATTCTTCTCAAGTATTTTAATCTTGGTAAACATATATTTCTTCATTAATAACTGAACGAGGTTTTAGTAACCTAGGTATACTATACTCGCAATCACACTATGAAGAAGTAAAAAAAAATGTTACATGCTATCAAATGTTTGGTGTCTGTTGTATTTACTTACATGTACATTCCACTTCACAAAATTTCTTATGCGTATTTCATTTACATTATAACAATTAAAATTTTAATATCATCAAAATAAAATGTTTAATTTAATAACTAGAATAACATGTTACATTTATAATACAACACTATTTATTCTGCATCGCTTTTAAACGAGATGAATTAATTTTCAGTTTTCTAGTTCGCAGCGTATTCAGTGACGTTGCGTTTCGCAATGAGAAATACGAATTGAATATCATATTACATTCTTGATATAATCTTTTGACGACTGAAGCTATTTCAAAGGGGCTTCATTAACTGCATCTTGATATTCCGAGAGGAACGTTGCTTGACAAGCATAGAAATTTATTATGACTCCGATACTTGGAAGTTATTAGTAAGACGTGCAATAATATATATGACAATTTAAAAATAGAAAACAAAATAATTCCATAATTTATTATCTTTTATCACTATTAGTTTTTTTACAGCTATTTGGTAATATTTGTTCAAAGAGATCTAAAATTTAAATCCTCAGCATCGGCAAATCTCGTCATCCCTAATGGTTGCCAAATAAAAAATATTCACATAACATTTGTACAGACAAAAATATTTTTGTATTTCAGTGACTGGATGTAAAATCTTTAACTGGGTATATTTTTTAATCTCCCTATTTTATAACGATAAACATCATAATATTTCCTTTTTATAACAAAACCAGGTGTTGTTTCTGTATTTATTAATTAAAGTGAGATTGGTAAACAGGAACTAGACTAGACAGAAATAAAAGTCTGAGGTATTGTTGCTGTTATTTATTGTATATGGAAGATAAAAATATCCAATAAACGATCCTTGTTGAATTCTTTTTTTACAATCATTTCTCAATTAACTTAATTGACAATTTTTTGTCACAATCTAGATAATATGTTGGGAGTGCAAGTTCTGGTATAATTAATGTTACTCAAAATTGTCGTTATTACACGTCACTTTCTTGCTATAAATTTTTATTTGTTTTGAAAAATAAGTCCCCCATTTATTCTCTAACAATTGAAACTAGGAAATGAAAAAGATATTTTGAGTAAGAAAATAAAGAACTAATATATTTTTTTTATTTCAAAAATACAAATTTACACTGCAAGTTAGATAAAGACAATTTTCAGTCTTTTAATTTTAGCATGGCATAGACAGTCAACCCCGTACCTAAAACTGAATTGTACTGAATAAAAAAAAAACGGAAAAGTATAAAATTAATGCTTAGAAATAATTGTAAGGGTCTGGTGATGAGAGATATTAATAGACCCCATAAATAAAAAAGGAGAGTTCAAGAAAATGATATACAACCATTTTTCTTTTGAAGTGTGAGCTTATATTTTTTTTATATATTTTTTACACTTGCTGTATTCCACGGCTTCGTATGGATTTCTCGACTGCTACGTGGAATTTTAAATATATTCAATGTTTCTTTAAATGTCATAAACTTTTAAAGGACGGAAGAAGAGTCTAGAACAAAGAAGCGTATGAGATAAATCGATCTCTTACTAAGATGTGACCGGTTCAAAATCATGTTTAAATAAATATACATATATTATATAATTATACTAAATCTGTAATCTATAATAAATTAATCTATTGTCTACCGCTAAGAGCTCCAACCACATGGATCGGTTTACGCCACAATGCCGAAATGCCATTATTATCAAAGTTCAAACAACTTAATATTTTAATATTATATTTTTTTCAGTCTATCAAATAGTTTAGAGTAAAATTAAAATTGAAACGAGTCACAAAGAAGTAATAGTTTTTTCTTAATACTAATTACATCTATAAATGTGCTAATTAGTCTGTAGGTAGTGTAGTAGTGTGTATGAACAGCTTATGGAACCCGATATTTCGGATGCAGCAGATTCGAATCCTGCTTGTGTCACAGATTTTCTATTCTATACTTTCTTATATAATTTTATATTTTATAGGTATGATCCATTCATCAAACGACTGACGCTAATGTAATTAGGGCCCATCGATACCTGTTCTGAGGTTTTATATTTTATTTTTTATGTGATTTTATTTATAATCTTAATGATTACCCTTGTTATATTATTTTTCGTTTTGTAAATTCCATTATCATAATACGTTATTGCCCTTTGTATCTACCCTTAATTATAATGTATTACTTAAGTGGATGAAAGTTGAATTAATGGATTAAAAGCATAATCTCATTGTAACTAGACAGTTATTTATACTTAAATATTCAATTTTATATATTTCATTTAAGTATTTTCCGTATGTTTTATTTTAAACTTTTGTATATTTTGTTCTCGTGTTATGTCAATAGTTATTATATGTTAAAGTCAATCTTCGCGTTCAAACATATTTCTGAAAGGTTTAAATCGATTCTAAAAATATATTTTTTCAACAGCATAAACAAAGAAATAAAATTGTTTTTTTCCCACAAATCCTTAAACAAAATGTATCACTATGAAACATTAATTTCGATTATAAATTTTAACCCTTTTCAAAGAGCAATTTCACAACCACTTATAAAACAAACTCTTAGATTTAATTCTCCGAATTTTGGAGGCCAAATAAACGAACCCAACCGAATCCAATTACCTTAGAATCTTTACTTCTCGTTAAAATCAATCCACAGTAATAACATAGATATTTTGAAGTCAACGTCTCAGGATAACGGAATCATTGTATATAGATTATGCTACAAATCCAATAAGCTCATAATTTAAAAGTATCTAAACAGTATTTATTAGAATTAATTTTAAATTAAATAAGAAAGTCCCATTGGCTCATCCAAAATTAATGTCATGGAAAAAGAAATATCTATTATAAATTTTAAACCTTCTCAGAAACCAATTTCACAACCACTTATAAAACAAACCCTTCCATTTGATTTTCGTTATATTTGATATAAACAAACAAATAGGAAAATCATCATTTTCCAATGCCATGTAGTGGAAATCATTATAAATCTGTAATTAAAATACAGACTTAATAAACTCCTGTGTGAAAAAGTTAGCTGATAAATAAATAAACCTGAAATGCAATTAATTTATATATATTTAAGGAACGATGTACTTTAAAATTACCTTTTTCAAAAACTACTTTGTTAATAATTAATTTCCTGACACACGTGTTAGTAAAATATTCATTTGATATACAAAAATATGCATTAAATTGTCAGTCGTTAGTACCCACTTCAAATACTTAACAATTACTTACGAATCCGTTGTTGTTATATTTCATTTCAAGTGGCTGACTCTTGACTTTGGAATGTCCTAAAATTATAATTTCAGACATAATTAAAAAGGTTCAAGATCTAAATTATAAATTTATGTTATTATGAATAATATTTAATATGTTTGCATTTCTATTCTATTAAAGTTGATCACAACCTAGTGTTGGAGATGACTGCGTTGTCAGCAGAGTAAGGCAAGCTCTGGTAAAAACGCAGGCAGCAAAAGATGTGTCTTCAAACCTAAAATGGAGTATTAAAATATTCGAATACGTTGAATGCCATACCTTTTGGTTGCTTGTTGTTGAATGAACATGTCTGTGTCTGAGTGTATGTGCATGCAAGGTATATTTTTGTTTAAATACTCTAACATGCAACAGCAAATTATTTAAAATTGTTTGGATTAGTTTTTATCTTAAGCGCTTTTAATGCTCAAAATCCTTTTGTATTTATAAATATCTGAGATGCTTGAAACTAAAACTAAAAACAAGATGCCGCGAATAACTAATTTCACTTACACGCTGTACTCTCAGGAGATAAATATAAAGAAGGAAATAAGCATTTTTACAAAAAAAAAAAAATATATAGTACAAAATAAGCATTTTTCTCCAAGAAATATTGGGCTAATGAGATCTAAGACTTTCGCAAGTTTTAAAACATTTAAATAAATATTGGGCTTTTGAAAATTATGACTATAACTGAAGCAACAAAGAGACATGCGGTCTACCGTAATGCATGTTCACTGCCTAAAATATATGTAATTAACAAATTGTCCATTAAATCCGGTAAATATAGCGTCGGTCAACATATTCGGGCAAAAATGAAATAAGTAACTGAGTACATGAATTTAAGGCAGTCTCAAAAGAGTGAAATATTTAAGCACAGTAAAATTTGCTTTTTTTTTAAGGTACGATAAGAAATTACTCCGCATTTATATTTTTGATTAATGTCCGAGCTACCTAATTATTTGTTCTGTTAAAAATACGAGGAAAACGAAACAGAATTCGGATACGAAACTTTTCCTTTTCCTTTCGTGCTACTTTTTTCACATGGAGGATTAAGCTATATCAAAGGTTTTGTTAAAGTAAACAAAAGAACACAGTGACTGATCTATATTAGAAATAACCACTTATTAGTCTTAAAAAGGTTTAGTGTCAATATCAATTCATTAAAGTACCAAAGGTGGTTAATTCTTTTACGAATAATAAAGCCTCAGGCCTCGGGCAACCAGTCTCAACAGATTTTAATTTCAAGTAAGATATAAAAAATATATTTTTTTATAATTTTTTTTTTTATCAAATTACCAATTATACCAATATTACCAATGATTTGAAGATTTCATGACCGTGAATATAAAAAAAAAATAAGTCAACCTATATTTAAGTTATAGAATAAGGTTTACCCAAATGCAGAGAAGTCGATGAGGAGGGATTAGTTTTTTCCTTTTCTTTATTGAATCAAAACATTAAAACGGTCGTTTTTAGCTTAGGTTAAGGTTGATCGATTTTGACAAATATAATGTACGAATGTAATTAAAAATGAAACGAAAAAGATTTGAACTAGATAAAATAAAAATAGGCTTTCGAATTATAGAATAATAACATTTGTTCACGACCTTTGTACATAATATATAGTTAAGAGCTGATCTTATTTTTTTTTCTTTTTAGAGCATGTATACCAAACGGATTCTTAATTTATTTGCAATAAAATAGTAAGCGATCTTGTATGTCGTCACTCAATCAGCAACTCGAAAAGGCCATGGGAGCTCATTGCTAACTTTTGTTTTAAGCATGCTTCTCAGACCATATAATATGCATAAACCATAAGTGGAAATTTCTGGGTCATCACCATAAGTTCAAAACATTACAAACTGCTCTCATTTATTGTCCTTAATCCCTAAGCACCGCCTAGAAGTAAGAAGTTTCTGTAAAATGGCCCCCAAGTAAAAAGAAAGTTTGAATGAGTAACAAATATATTTCCACCTTTTAAAGTACTAAATATTAAAGAAGTGTTTTCGTTTAAGAACGTAAAATAAGATCAATGTTAGTAAAGGTAAGGTAAGCTGAGTATGATTTTGGTTTTAAATCAATCAAAATCATTCCAAAACAATATTTAAAATTAAGTGCAAAGCAATTGATGAAGGCCTATAAATATTTTATTTATATACTCGGATATTATGAAAGTCCGTTGATGGATTATTTTATTAAGTAAAATTCAACAAGTTTTTTTTTCCAACTCTACCTTTTTTCAGATAAAGATAGTAACTTTATCATAAACCAGTTGTACCTACGGCTACGTCGGAATGGAAAAGTAGTAATTTATTCTTATATTAATAAAAATAATATAATATTACATAACAAAATGCTAATTTAATCATTATTACATAATCTCTATGGCATTTAAAGTCCTCTCAACATTTATCCAGTCGCTTCATAAATAAACCCGAACAAACAGAAAGGTAAACAAAAATCAAAATATTATACATCTTTATATTTGCACCGCGTTTTAACGTTTGCTTTAACGTGTATCTTGGTTAAACGTAAACGAATATATATATACAATATTTCGCTACAAATATATATATATTTGTAGCAACTGAGTGAGCTATTCAACAAACATCACCGCAGTAAAATCATTCAACTATTCGTTCTGAGTCACGTTAAAACACTTGCTTCGTTCTTGTTTATTTACGTACAGTCGTTTTTCCATCTTTAAAGACTGTTTTGGTTTTATTTTACACTAACAACAGAAAGTTTCGTTAAAAGTTAAAATAACAATTTGCCTCATATTGATATATACTCAGTGATGATTTTTTTATAATCAATTTTATGTCAGTACTAGAATAAAAGAAGTTAAATTTCTTTGGTAATTATATAATTTTAATTTATTTTATAAGATACATTTAACTTCCAACCGTATATGATTTCTGAATAGAAAATATTTATAAACAGATTGTTGTTAGGTACCGATTGCTTGAATCGTCGTGTTTACAATACATCGCCATCGCAGTGTTGAGTTGGTTTCAAATATTTCAAAATTTTTCAGGCCCGTTCAAGCATTTAACCCAGATAAAACTATTTGACGCATTGATCAAATAAAACGTAAATGCTCTAGTTGAATACTACAAGCTTTTTTTTCATTGTTCATAAAGTTTTTGAGACTTCTCTGCAAATTGAGAGTTTTTTTTATTTCGATTTTATTTTGATTAATTAATTAGTGTACATTATATTGGAAGCAAAATTTGTATTCCATTTTTGTCTGTCATTCATTATCACAAGCAATATCTTTGATAGAATCTAACAAATGAATTATTTTTGTAAACATAGTATAGTTAGATAGACAGATGCAAGAGTGGGGTGCTATCAGACAAAGTAATTTTAATATGCCATTATTCTAAGGCCTTACTCATTACGTCTCGTGCCTTTGCCCTGCCACAAGAGGGATAAGTTTTTAACTTCCAGAAGATAAATATTGTAAAATGCTACAATCTTCAATATTACTAGGAAGCTAGTTCTGGTTACAAAACTTTCAAAAATAAAGTTAACAAATCCATCAAGTGTTATGGAAATAAAATATTTCAATGTATTCTAATAATATACGAATTGTATATAAAAGTTTTACGTTTCTTGTCACTGCAGTTTAATATTTCATTCTAAAACATGTCGGTAGCTTCTCACAAATTTTTCTTTAGGCAGAATACAAACTGAGCTTTAACATGTATCAAAATCTTTTGCCATACATATATAGAAATCGTCTAAACAAATTTTCTTCATCTTTTTTACGAGGATAGTAGCACTTTTGTTTTTTTGGTTGCTATGACCCTTCTTTAATTGCTACTCCTATCAATTTTTTGGAAAAATATTTAATGTATAGACATTCGATATTTACTGTCTTATTATATGTATATGATTTGAGAGCACTTATTTTGCTGAATGTTTTGCACTATTCTTTCTTATAGTTACTAGTACTCTTGACATAACTTTTTATGATTTTTAACTTTTTTTCCTTCAAACAGTACAATATTTGTAGGTATTTTTTAGCCCCTGACATCAGATAGTATAAAAAAATATTAATAAAACTGCGGAATCTATACAATAAATTCGTACGTAGCAACTCGGCCAATAAATGCTGCGTCTTCCAGATCAATTAATGATAAAGCGCCAAGTGCCAAGCCAACAAAATTCCACTTCCAAATCCTATAACTTTTTTATTTGTTAAAATATTATATTTATTCTTTAATTAGTTATTAATTCATCAAATCTTTAATATATTAATTAAATGTATTTCTGTAACTTCTGTATTATATAAATAAAACAATGGAAAACTTTCATAACAGCACTTTATGATAAATTTATGTTACCAAGTTATTATGTCATATATCAATCGGCAAAAGGACAGCAAATATTTTTAATACCATCTCAGATGGAGTATTATAAATCAGTGAAAGTAATCTTAAAATTCCTTTGCTATAGTAATTATTGTACAAGCACTGCAATATCCTAATTTAAACAAGTATATTTCGTTTAAAGTTTTGATTTTGACTGAATTCAATATAATTGCGCCATTGTTGTTAGCGAACAGTCGACATAATTTTGAATTACCTCACACAGTTGTATTCAGGACAAATAAATCATTCGCATTGTAACAACAATATAACACCATCAGTCTAACCAAAATAATATTATGACTACGAATGCGAGTGCGTCGTAATTAAGGGTGTATTATTATAGCTTATAATTAGGACGTTCGATACTTTGTATGTTTATGCAAGGCAAATAGTAGTAAAGTAAAATATCTTAGCTAAGAGGTATCGATGTTATACTGTACTACAAATATCGATAATCCCTAAGAAAATTAATATCTACCTATGAAACTAACAATGGTCGACAATTTATTCCCGTCTAGAACAAGCACCGGTAACCTGTGCATTTGACTTACTACTACATAGCCCATAATTCGAGTCGGTCTCGGTTTTGCACGACTTTATATGTTTAAGAAGTCACATCTTGAGTGTTGATTTAAGGATTCAACTGCTGGTGACAAGGAGAAGCCTTTTAAAATATATCTATGTATTTTATTGTACTTGAGAATTCTTAACCTCAAAAACATAATAGACTTATCTTAATGGTGAACGGCCCTAAGATTTCAAAACATAAATATATTTTGTTCTGTAAATAAATATATCGTTATTGTTCCCATTTTGAAACAACGCTCAACAACCAAAAGGTAATGCAGGAATGAATTCGGAAGTTAACGGGTAGGTAACCCTTTTTGGGGCGGTTTTGACCACAAACAACATGTTTATTACAATAATAGACTTCATGGTTTTATAACGAACGACCGATATTTAAATTAAAGGTTACATAATGTAAACCGTCTTATAAATAAAAAAAAAATTGAATAGCAATTCTGATTTCTCTATTTTTGTTTTATTTTCAATATGTATTTCTACTGTTTATTACGTACATAAATAGTTAATGCCTTTCATTATGTAATAGGATATTTAACGAGCTGTTAAATAATTATTAGACTTCCCTCCCAATTAACGATATGTAAATACGGTCTAATTTTAGACCGGATCGAACTATTCATTAGCAAGTGCAAAATTACTTAGTCCTAATAGTAAATTACCTCCAATCTTATATAACATACCATCTCAGCAATTACCGTGTCCAATTTTCTTATCCTTTATATAAATAATACATTTGGTAATAAATATTATTTTTACTCTGTTACATCAATATATTAAACAATATATGTACATCCGCTCACTTACTTGTAAGATACGGTTGTCATTATTGTAGAAAAGAATTTATTTCTCGAACTTGAAAGATATCAATGACCTTTTAATGCTTAGCCTGAACTGAAAAAATCTTGCATGCTTTAATTATATAAAATGAGTACGCCTCAGGAAGTACTATTTAAAGGTTTATGCATAACTATACATATGTATATGTGAACTTTGCTTGAATACGTTTTACCAGTATGCCATCAATGTAATGTAAGCAGACGCAGTCAGATGGTGTTTTTTGAATCTAGAAATGTATGATATCGAAACGTGTTCAAACGTAAATGTGGCAGCTTTTCAATATTTTTACTCTGAGATTTTTTTCACCTCATTATAAACGCATAGATATATGTATATTTCTAATTTTAACTGATTAAACATGTGGTCATGATTACGTATGATTTTTAGGAAATCTTTTTTGTTTTTTTGATATCTTACTAAAATTCTAATAAAAATATATAAATTACTTTTATTGGACATTAGGTGATCTAGATAAAAAAAAGCAATTGAGTCAATAGTTTACTAAGGAAAAAATAAACTTGATAGAAACGCTTTTGCTATGGAAAGGTAAATCTATTGCCCCAATTGAATACAACTCGATTCGTTCGCTGTTGGAAATGGCTAAAGAAAATAATATGTTTTATTTTACATAAATTATTTAGTTATAGAAAGCAATTTTTAAGATGGCGAACAGATTGGCGGCTGGGGATTCCAACTATCGTTTCCACCTCACGATTAGAGACTTTTGTGATTTGGCTTTAATATCGACCGCCTATGGGGTTCCACCACTAGCATAGACCTCCTTCCGTTACAGTATACAACTTCAACTACTGAAGTCGTGTATTGCCTGGAGCTCCCAAGGGAAATCGTCGCTGTGAACGATACCATACGATACCTCAAATTACCCTTAGTCTGCGCTCTAATAAGTCTGCCCTCGCCACAATGCCAGGTTATAATGGTTCCAGATTATAATGGTTGGCATGGCGCCGTCGACTCTCCAACGTAGAGCTTTTTCGTGGTTGCGACGGTGGAACAACGCAGAGGCAAAGCCGTGCAGCGGTGTTCTTCAGTTTAAGCTTTAAAAGGACCAATTATTATTAGAGCATACGAGCAAATAGTTTGTGCCAAAATTATACGTTTTGTAGCTATCGAAATATAAATATTATTTCTAAATACATATTAAAAAATATAGAATTCAATTGTTGTAAAATCAATTGCAAATATTTAATTATTCCATGCGTTTGACAGCTGTGTACTAATTACATATTTATTTAATAATTAATAGTTGCAAATATTGTTTTTTTTTCACCCAGAAAATAAACAAATGAAATGATAACCGTCGTCTCTTATGAAAACATCTGGGGATGAAAAATAAATGAGATGAGTTTCGTTATGAAAATCTAATTTTATGCAAAAGGTCCGAAGAGTTTTCTTGGACCATAAATTCAAGACTTTATTTATTAAAAGTTAAAATACAGAATTATTGCTATTTATGTGCGAAACAATAATAAATAACAATTAACTCTAGGGATGATTCCCTCAAGTTAAAATCTATAACATGTTATTCGAATTTAAGATTTCTCAAAGCTTATTTCACTTCGAATATAATATAGTTAAGTATGGTTTCATGAACGTACGTTGTTTTCTGATCACTTTTAGATACAACAGAGCTCTCTTTACGCGTCGTAGAAAGGCACATTTGCTTTATGCTTCAAACTACCTTACTAGTAGTCTTAATATTAGCGTGTAGGCCGTTTAGCAGGTAAATTGTTTTTTTTTATGTTAATACTTAAAGTAGATGCGAAGGTTTGCAGAAGATAGATATGTGACAAAATAAGAACAGCTTGATATATTTAAATTTAATTTGCTATACACAAGTTATATCTTATTGTTGGTATTTGCTGAAACTATTGTTTGATACCGGTTAAAAAACGGTTCATAGTCTATCATTAATTTGTTATTTGAATATGAAATTGTTGCCGTTTTCAAGGTAAAACATTTTCAAAATTATTTTCTTCTCTTTAATATTTTCACGTAATATTGCCGAGCTAACCAAGTAAATTCGATCAAAATGTTGTTGAGCTTTTCTGAATAATACAAGAACTGAAAATCTAAAATTATTATTAGAGTTACAAATAATTACTATGTTTTTGTTTTGTTATTTTTTTGTTAAATTTATCGACTTCAATGGTAATGAACATTAAAAATAAAAATAAAAAATTGACTTACCCTATACAAAAAAATATATATTTTTTTTTCATTAAGCGTAAATGCGTAGTACATTTATATTACCCGCATTGAGAAGTGATTTTTTTGTCGGTAAAATTTGAAAATTCTAACTTTCACTATAGAAAGGTTGATGAAAACAATAAATGAAGTATGACCCCGACAATAGAATGTATATAAAAATTTTAAAGTTTAAATGGAGTTACGGGACCAAAGTCTTTCATTATTGCATCAACCCCTTCGTGAATTAAAAACAAACATATGAACTTGTATGACGTTATTCATTAAGAACTGAAATATTTAGTAAATAAATAGAACCCACCGCTGCAAATATTTCCATTAAAATTGAATTTGTGTTCTAAATTTACATTTATATTGGAGCTGCGACACGATCTTGATACGATTGTGAGAATTTTCTGAGCAGCTTTAAAATATCCATATTATTATTTTCAGAGTTAACGGGAAGTAAAGATGCTGTTGCGGTAATGGGATTTGGACGGGGTCGGGAAAGTTATGGAAATTAAATTCTTCTGCTTTTTTCTTAATGCTAGCAGAAAAATTATGTGACTTAACTCATTTACCAAAGCATGTTTATAACATGTTGTTAACACTTGATATTCTCTTCGAGGGATTAAAGTTATGAGCATATGTTAATATTATTATTTAGCGTGTTTCCTATGTAATAACGATTATATGTGAACTAATCGTTCGTTTTTATTGTTTGTTACTCCAAAACAACATTTAAATGTATTTCTATCGTCCGCTGGCAAATAACTTTTTGTTTATAAATTCCTCATAAATATTTGTACAATAATATAGAAATTAATGCATAGTGTATGATTTTGTGAAATAGTATTTCAATTATTGGCTATTATAAGAGACCTACCGTCATCTAAATTCATTGCACTTCATAGGTGAATATAAAAATATATTTTGAGTTTTCAATATTAATTGTGAAGAAGAACGCAAAACACGAAAATTGTAAAATTAGCAAACTCAATATACATTGTAAATATATGAAACAATTTGATTGTGCAAGTAAAAAACAATTTAAATCTAACAAATATAATGATGATAAGATGATAAGATAATTTACCTGTTCGACTATATATATGGGTGTCATTACACATCTTAATTTACAGGAGTGACGAATAATCTAACGTTTAACAAATTCCACAAATAATAAAAGACATTGCAAATATTCCGCAACATAATTGTAGCAAACATACAAAAACAAAATATAACATTTTTATAAACATAGTTATTTTGGACCCTTAATATGATTTTATCGACAATCCTATCAGCTCTTTAAGTTTATAACAAACGTTATTAATATTTACTTATATTAAATAAATGTACATCGAAAGCATTGTCTTTAACTTCGATATGAAATGCGTAATAAAAAATAGTAAGAGCAAGAAATGTCTAGAATGTTACACTAGCTACAAATACATGTTTTATGTTGAGACGGCTGTCATTGTGGGAAGTAATAAGAGCTCTCTGTTTCTCGCGACGGGGTCAAAAGCCTTTCAGCGGTTCATGTATAAAACTGATCCGTCCTAATTAAAAGAACCGTTGAGAAACTTCAATTCAATCCTTCCTTTTTGTGTGACTCTTTACTTAAAAAAATATAATGAGGAAGGTTGAAGGCAAGTTTTACAAGTGACCTGATTTTTTACACTCAAATCGTTAAAATATTTGACTGAAAATTTTTAATGTCTTACCATGAAAACAAATATATAACTGTTAATAACACAGAACAACAAAAATTATACATATGTGGAAGTTAACAAAAATCGTTATTTTATCAGATACATAAACATTTTTTTTAAGAACATTTAAAAAAAAAAATTTTAAATATAATATTTAGAAATTATAATAAACAAAATAAAGATTTTTTCCGTTTTCCATTTCTTTTTTTGTAACACATCTCTGACCTATAAATTTATCGCTTTAAATTTTTGCGACGGATTCAAATTATCATGCTCTAACAGTAATATGTTATCTTGTATTATATAAAGCTTTCCAGCTGTTTGATTATGCTTCATACAGATGGTAAAATTATGACTTTTCCTATAATAAAAAGGCTTAACGAAGACGAAAAACGGCGTATAAATAAATTACGGATATAAATTTAAAAATAATCATATTATCATTATCTTTTACTTTGTAACCAATAGACAAATGTTTTCAAAAACCAAATGAAATAAGATTCCTAACGTTATTTCAAATTTTCTGATGAACCAGTGGACCAAATGGAGCTCAGGATTACCTATGAATTATTCAGGATTTCATGAACCAAAATATTCCGTTACCTAGGATCAGCAATCAAATATTTTCGTCAGAGAGAATTCCTGGAAACATATAAATTACGGGAATCATTTATTATTTCTTTATTTATATTCCTTCCTTTTGATAAATAATGTATGTATGTATTGTAACTATTTTAATGAATACTTGCATATCACAAATAATGCGATGTACTCGTTACAGAACGTTTTACCAAATTTTTACATTTTTGTTTAATTATTAATTTAATGAAATAAAAGTCATATAAGCTTGAAAATCTCTGGCATATTTCTAATACGTACTGAATACACTTATGCCAAGACCTAAATCTATTGAACCATGCCAACAGATAAAATATATTTTATCTTATTTTACCTTTCCCTAACGTGGCCCGCGATATTTATTTCTCTTTATGTTTTTTTTTTTATTTTAGGGCTGTGTGGTTTATTTGCAACCGATACACGAAATTGCTTTAAAAAAAATCGCATATGTTTGTAAACAAACTTGAAAAACACTTTCGTTGATTAGCCTACTTGATAGATTTTTACAGCCCCCAAGCCCGAGATTTGAGAATATCATGTACGCCATTATGAAAACGAGTCTCTCGATATACCTTTGTCACGACAGTCAAACAAACTTTCTGTTAGTTTAAACAGTAAAAGTTTTTGATTGTAAGCACACTCTTTTTGAAATTGTTTGACGTTTTTAGAAAAATTGAGACTTTTAGAGAAAACTTTAAGCAATAAAAAAAAATATAAACAACACAACAAACAGTAACAATTTGTTTTTTAATTAACTTCACAAATAAGAACTACATTCCATCAATCGTAACGTGAACGTGATCAAGCTAATCCGCTTAGGAAGAATCTTTTTCTATATGTATTATTTCCTTGTAAATATTATTTAAAATTAAATAGTGGTGCATTTTTTTTTCTCTTAACGTTGGGGATGTGCCTGATTTAATGCAGATGAATGATTCACGGTTATGAGATGCGGTTTTATTACAGTTAGCTGTAAATCACTTTCAGGTTAAATATGAAAGTTGATATGATATATGGCGGTTAAGAATCTGGTAGGGCTAGTTTCGAACCTGACTGATATCCTGGCTAAATAATACTATTGTACAGAATTTCTCGAGCCCAAATTACTTACTCTCATTACTGAATATACTTCAATAACTAGAAAACAAAAACTTGTAGCATAGTTAATATTATTAATCTAAGCATTGTTATTTATTTTGAATAACTAAAAAAATATTATCTATGGAGCTGGACTAGCTTAGTACGCCTGAGTCTTTTATCTGGGTCACTAGTCTTACCAGCGGTTCACGGCGATTATTTTCTAGCTATACCACGGTTGCAAAACTAAAGGGCATATATGACAAAACATAATTTCAAAATAACGTACCTACACAAGTTCTAAGTTAAATGAATAAAGACAAGACAAAAAATACCAATTTTAATCAGTAACGTTTCTTCAACATTTATATAAAAGTAATAAAATGTTGAAACATATACCTACTCCACTGTGCTCTCAGAAAACTGTTGAATATTTAAATTAAATAGTCTAATTAATATTTTCATACCAATTATATATATATATACAAAACATGAGGGATGTTTTAAACATTCTCCCCCATCAACTACATATCGATTTGAATAAACTATACTGTAATTCTCTAATGAAAACCACAATTTTTCTTGGGTAACAATAGATTATATGAAAGTAAAATCCTAAATGTACAAAATGTTGTAATTAAATCAACTGCAGTAAATAGATGCCTTTTTTGCTCTCGTATTATGAATGAGACTTCATCTTAAACAGCCTTTGAAAGCACAACTAGTGTACGATTGGAGCATTAAGACGTTTTTAAGAACAATACTTAAATAACCGTACAACAGTAAGGTTTCAATGTTATTTGTGTTTTTTTCTCAAATATAAAAGAAAACATTTTTGATGGTATATGGTCTTTTAAAGTACTTAAATTTTTTAGCCCTATTATTTTATACATTCCATGCCCGGAAGCCTCACAAATGACCCTCTCAGTTAAAATCCCTGAGGCGCGAAATAGTTTATGTCACACATGATAAGCGGTTAATCGGAATTCTCCACGAGCCTTTGAAGATAGAATTTTCGTTATATTTTTTAATTGATGTTTATTTTTATAAATAATATAAGGTCTGTCTGTTAGTTTATAAGCGAGAACTACTAGCAAACCTTTTCCGTACTTAAAGAAATCAGGTGGAGTTATCATCAAAAATATATTATTTGTATTCTCTATCCACATATAGCATTTAATAATAATTAGTAAAATATCACATTGTAATGTTCTATAAAATAACAACAACTTCGCAATGAAGTTGTTCACATTCCCGCCTAACAATTTAACTAAAGCAACTAACTAAAACACAAGCGTATGCTTGAAAATTATTTGCGGTACTGTTTTAATCAATTTATATATCCGCCGCTGCTGCACTCACAAACCCTTTACTAATTTGATAATATCAACTATTTCGTCGTGTTTTCAACAAGTTTGATACTTTTAAGCGTACTTATAATGTTTTATATCATATTATTACATGGAATTGTTTTCATTATTTTGTTATGTGGTTACATGGAGTACGCGAACAAAAAATAGGGGTAAGTTTTAATGGGCAGAGCTTGGTTTATGAAGAGGAACATGCGACTCTGCATTAAGCTTCCGTTGCAAAGTAAGTTATCAATGGTCTTTCGGTTTTGTGCTTACATATTCGTGTTAATTAAAGAAACTGCTGAAAGTGGTTTTATATGTTACGTTACTGTAATGTGAGTCCGTCTCGAGTTCTTTGTAAAATATTATAATTTAGAACAAATGTCTTGCAAAACTGAGAAGGTTATACAATAAAAGAAATCAAATTATATCATAATTAGTTACCCAGCTTGAATTACGAATAATATTTCAATTACGGAAAATATATATGTTTAGAATACTTAAAGTCATTAGTTATTATTAAAACAAGATCATATATTCAATAAGCAAAAATAAAATCTGAAGTATGATTCCCTGTGGATAAATAAAAAATTTGTATCTAAGATTTTAGCCAAAAGAAAAAATATCTTTTAATACTACTTACTGTCTCAAACAAAGGGTGTCACTAGTTGAACTACTATGTGCGAATATAACTCAGATATCAGATTATAACCATAAAAGTATAAGACAAAATAAAAAAAAAAATTATCTTTCTTCCTTCATAACAACATTTTATTAATCTTCTAACCTTTGAAGTGATGCAAGTTTTTACAAAAATAGGGATCGCTTTTACTATGGATTAATTAATAATACTTCTGATAAATAACAAAACCAAAACAATCAGAATTCAGAGCGCGCATTATTTTGATATTCAATGAAGGGTTACTGAAAAGGAAAAGTTAAATACGACTTCTATTGCTTTAGAACCGCTTCAATTGATTTCTACAATGTATTAAAATTGCTTGTAAATGAAGTTGGGAACCATCGATTCATATAAGAATATCCCGTGGATCTGATGTTTAATTTGTTTTCAATTTACGTAAAAGTGATTTCTTTTTAGGGCTTTGTTATTATTTTGATTTTTAATTTTAATCAAAATTTTAAATTATTTCAATTTAGATAAGGCATAGTCTATCCACCCGCTTAAAATATTACAATCTACATACATATTTAGTAGGCTACGAATTGATAATTCGTATTTTATATGTATGAAATATTAGAACAGGATCTGTTCTTTATTATAGTCTATTCTAGGATACTACATTTTAGACACTAGCGTCGGTGCTTGTCTAATGCCATGTTTTTTTCAACAACACTACTTTTATATATAAAAATATAAAAATTAAAACTCTTTTAGCGCAGGAAAATGAAATTGAAAAAAATAAGTTAATGTGAATGTGAAAAAACCTTTCGCAGGAACGGTTTTCAAATTTATGACAATATGAAAGTCGTTTAAGAGGATTTTCAAGGCAGCTTATAAAATTATTTATACAATATTCTTGGTCTAAGTTATTTTACCATTATATATTAAATATAAATTGTTTTGTTATTGAAACTATTTATTTTGCTGTTAATATCAGTTTTTATTTGCTAACATTTGTATGAAATAATACAACATTTAGGTGTATAATTTCACTATGCTAACTCGTAGTTAGTACATCTGTATTATGAAAGTTTTTGTTTTAATTCAAAACCAAAGTATTAATAAGGTTTTTATAAATTTGTTTAAATATTTGTGTAAAGAAATATACATTTTTTATATCTGACGAAAAATTTTGCCTGTTCCAATAACCTAATCCATCAATTACCATGCGCACCAATTCGATTTTTTAGGTCAAAATCTCTGACATGTACCTATAGATGATATTACGCTTTTAAAATTGAAAAATGCATGATGCTTGTAAAGCTATCACCTGTTCACCGTGTCTTGATGAATTCAATGATGCATTGTTAATTGCTTCCATTGTCACAGACTACTCAAACTCCTAACACATATTATGGGATTACCGAGTTGTTGAGTTTTTTAATTGTCGTTTCTGTAAATGATTTCTTAATTACAAAACCAATGTCACTTACGCGAAATGTTATAATTTAACATAAAGTTAATGAAAATAATGTTTTATTGACTTGTGACTATATAACATATATATGTATAGTGAAAATAGAAATGTCTTTGTTTAGTCTCAGAAGATCAGAATTAATGTCAGAAGTTATTGTTTTTATTTTCGTGTTTCAAACTTTTTAACATTGAAATGTTTTGTACAAATTTAAAAAACTTATACATACTTTTTAGCTTTACGCCTTAACTTGATATATTAAAGGCTCTTTTACCTTGAATTATCAGATGAGATAAAATCAGCATTCAGTTTAAAAAGGGCTGTAAAAAGAATACAGGCATTCAATTGTCATTCAACTTTTACATTCACAGCAGCAAATAATTCCATAATGAGTGTGACTGTTTATAAAATAATCTATCCTCTTTCAACTTTTATGATAGCATCTTAAATTTACTAGCATTAATTATTGTAAAAGTAGTTCCCTTTGTAAATATAATATGAAATGTTTTATATCAAGTGTGGGTAGTGATTATATTATTCTAGTCAGTAATCCTTAGAAGCGTCAATAAAGAACGAGAAATTTGAAAAGATGTTGAAATATTTAATTAATCAAAGGTAGAATTAAATATCCTGACTGTCCTCTATACTGTGCTATCATAATTTAAAATATCTCAAAATAGTGTATAAACTATTCAAGGAGATACGTATATCATCCCACAATTTAGCCGTAGGTGATGAGCAAATTGAGTGGGTAAATTGAGTCAAATTACGTGCGCTAGATAAGAGAGAAGATTTTATGGAAGTGCGCTTTCATGACATTTAAATATCAAATGAAGCTTAAAAAAAGGTGATATTTCAAAAAGTTTGCGTCGTATTCGTATATTTGTTTTGATTTTAATTTAACTTTGAACAAAATATATGCGTATATGTATGTATACTTTGAGTCTGGGTGACATTGCATGGCTATTGGACATTATTCTAAATCCAATATAGCCAACGTTTTTTACTCCCACACTCGGAGTATCAAATAAAAGGTTCAGTTAGAAAATGTGCGAATAACAGCCTTTTATTAACAGCCATATTTGCCTTGTAGATACTGTCCTATTTGTATCATTTCGTAATATAAACGGCTAAAACTGAACTATTCAAATATCAAAGCCAAAATAGCTTAGAATTAGAATCAATACCAAAATGCACGTCAGTATATAAAGCAGTACTAAATATATATATGCATATATGTCATGGGATGGCAGGTAATATTAACATTCTGCTGAGTTTCCTCTATGATTAGCTCTTTTGATGTCACAAAACAAACAAAACTCACGTCTAAAACATTTGAATAACATTAATATTATATTTGATTTGGACGTATGATGCATGTGTTCTGCTTTAATTCAACTCTTGGCTGAACAGCCTGCAATATTACAAACTATTCTGTAGCTACTGTGTTGTACACTCAAAGCTAGGTAAAGACAATATTAACATGCTCATACATTTCCTTGTTTATTTTATATCTATGCACATATTCTATTATTTGTATTTAAATGTATTCAGGTCGTATGCTTTTTATATGCTTAAAAAAATTATAACCTAACATATAAAGGTTTTTGTTTTAATATTTCCCTTGTAGGTTATCGATTTGCAAAAGCATTGCTGTAATGTTTGTGAAATTTAAATATTATCAACAACATACAACGATTAAATATAAAGTGCATTTCAATTATCGTATAAGAATTGAAATAACAAATAAATTTTTCAAAAAATATATATATCTCGAAAACAAATTAATTTAACATTTATTATATCATATGAGTGTTTGTTTATTCTCTGAGACGTTGTTCACTTTTTATTTGAAAAGTAATGGACCAATTTTAACACCTTTTCGTCTGTTATTTCAACTTAAGCTTGATCGATTATAATGAGAGATATGTCCATCGATCAACACTCAAAAACACAATTCTTTTTTTTATAACGTATTAATCTACATCAGCTTAAAATATCAAAATCGATAACGGTATATTCATTTATATCTAAACTGATATCGAAAAAGAAAAGTTGGTAAATCTTTAAACGAAACCTAATAAATAAATTAATTGGTCTCCTTAAACAATTTTAGAAGTCGAGAATAACTTCGCACAGAATATAATCAAAACAATTTTTCAGAGTCGTTCTTATAATAAGTGAATAAGTAGAATAAAGAACTTTTTAAAGCTTAAATTGAGGAATCGTAGTAATTTCGTAATATCAACAAATCGATTTTCGTCCACAAACTTTAATCGTGCAGTTAATGAAAATTCTGGACAGCAATGAGTTTAAAAAACGCTCGTGTACATATAGAACAACAAGAAGGCTCGCGTTTTCGACAGCAAATCCGATTTTTAAAGAAGTAGAAAAACGTGTAAATAGTTTTTTTATACTTTGCTTTCTGTAGTATATAATTTCATTTAATATACTTATATAAAATTATAAACTTAAACATTACGAAATATTGAAATAATAAGAATTATTTATATGTGTGCAAGTTTCATATTACGAAAATTTTAATGATGTGTCGTTGTTGGTCGAGGAAAATATTCAAAGCTTTGCATCAAAAACATTTTATGTACTTTTCTATCCAAAAAAAATTCTTCAACCATTTTGGTATTGAAAATGAAATCTTATTTTTATCGCATGGAACATCTTAAAAACTTAATATTATTGAGATTTAAATAAAACAATATTATGAATTTTATAATTTATTTACAGTCATTGTAATCTTACATCATATTCTAACTATATATATAAAACTAAATATACTTAATATTAAATAAATCATTATAAAGAAAAATATAATATGGTATAAGTATTTTGGAAACGATAACGAAAATACATAGTAGGATAATTTTTTGAAACATGTTTTTAAAATAACATAAGATCGAAATTATTGTATTGTCTGTGAAATAATTTAATAAAAGCAATTTTTACACAAATCAAGATTTAAATATGATGTTATACTTGACTGCATTTTGTAAGATTTTTTTCGCTAACATTGATATAATTACTTAAACGGGAAATGTTTTTAATTATTTGGAATTATTCACTATGTTTTTTTTTTCTTCATTTTGTATTTATTATTTGGAGTAACATGTCTATATCAAGTATGAGTATATGATATCTACTTTTTTTTTTTCATTTTGTCCTATATTTATTTATGAACCATTAGAATAGTTAGTCACTTACGTAACCCAGTTATTCTATGGAATACCATTGGCTATATTGAATGTTATATTCGCTTATTATCTATGAAAAATTCAAAACCTGCTTAGAACCGTCCTGAAATTATCAAAAACCTAAGTTCCTCAATGGGACTGTATCTCTCTTTATGTGGTACCCATCTGTTTTCATGCCCTTTTAATAATGAAACAAATAACTTAAATAAAAAGAAATAGTCTAATGAGATGAGATCTAGACGAAGATGAAGTCCGGTTTGAGACAACAGCCGGAGTTCTTATCCGCATTGTTTGATGCGCGGATCCATTTTCCGTGGCAGTGTGGAGCCACGAGAGCGTAAAAACGTGTTGCGTGTCCAGATACGCCGTGGCCGCCGCAACGCCATTTGAGATCACGTCTTAGAGCTGCCGTCTCGCACATGACACATACGGTAGCACCTACGATGTATAAGGAAGCGAAAACAATTTCTTATTAAAATAATTCAAGTAAGTTCTCAATTCAATATTTTTTTAAATTTTTGTTTATGACCAGATTTTTTTTTTTTTTAATTTACGCATACCCAAATTAATCATTAATTCTTTAAATATTGATAGTTTTGGATTAACAGTTTTAGCATTTAATTCTATATTTATAAAAGAAAACAAAACTTTACATTTGTTAATCAACTTAATCCTTACTAGTTTTTATATTAAGGAAAAATTACTGAGGTAGTATTTGCCATTTAATAATTTTCATTGAGTGTCTTTTAATACTGTCCACCAAATTTATTATAAGTTCCCTAATACTAACCCTCTCGTAGAGCTTTGTAATCGGAGTCAGTGTGGCAGGCCTTGGATACTTTCGTAACCTCATATTGAACGCAGTACCTAAACAAAAATTTGGTAAAATAAAGTCCGCCAAATCCGATTTTATTTTGAACCTTGATTTCGATGCCCCCTTTTCGGTTGTAACAAAAAGAATTTAAATGCACCAGCGTAATTAAGTTTACGCTTTATAATAAATCTGGAAAACGAAGCTATGATATGTCACAACCGTATCCATTGTAATTTCGAAGAAAAAAAATCGCAATAACTAAGGAACCTCCTAACACCATTTTAAATATACCTTATATGTTCTAATTAAAGAGTCTTCTTTTATATAAGGTGCGCCACATTTTTTTTATAATATATTTATGAAGAAGAAGGAGACTTTTCTAAAAAATGGTACTTACCAAATATACTTACTTACTTACTTACTAGACGAAACAAGTAAACAATTACACAAATACATTCTATTTATAATGTATTGTTAATTAAGAGCAATATTATAGTAAAAGATTAGATCTAAACTTACTCCCTATGAGAGTTCGATTCTGGGTCATCAGGATTGCGTAGACGCAAATTCTTCCTGATGTCAACACTTTCATCGGAATGACGACTTATAGACAGTGAGCCGGGTAGAATCATCGCCGATTCCTCTGTGAGCAAAAAAGCTCCATAAAATCTTATGTCAATAAACTAAATCTGTGTGCGGGGAATGTACTTATTATATTAGACCATTCGTCTTACAGTATTTCTCAATCAGCTTAACCGATTCTGATGTCCTAGTAAGACATTTATATTAGAGACGATCTGAATGTGTCAACCTGATTATTATTTTTGTCAGCAAGGAATAACAAAATAATGAGAATGTAAAGAAGGACAGGTGAAACACAATATATTCTTACCGCGTAATGGTATGTCACTCTCTTCAGTGCAACCGTGGTGGGATTGACAAGCCCTTCTTTGTACCAATGTCGGACAGTGTTTTCCACCGCGAGCCGGTGCCTGCACTACACGACGACTCCGCATCATGCTGCCCGAACCACACTCATTGTCACATTCTGACCACTCTCCCCAACCAGATACCACGCAATCCAATACTGTAAGAATGTCTTAATGTTGAAAAGCACTCTCTATGTAATGTTGTTTTGTTAACGTTGCTAGCTGTTAACAGTCTATCAGTCATTGGTTTGATACTCTCTGGGATATTGGTCCTATTCAATTGCGAGATACAAATCTCTGCTAGTTCAAAAATATTATTTATAATATCGTTAAACTGTAGGTCAAGCAGGTACGAAATAAATATACACTTTGAATGTTTAATATTAACCTCATAAAATTATTACACATCTGAAAATTTCATAATAGCTACCGACAGGTCCTATTTGAAAATTGATTCACAAATTGTATTGCGCCCGTGTTAAATTAGGCTCGGTAAAATTGTGAGCGAAAGCAAGTCCTTCATACACGAATGGGGCTGAGATTTGCTCTTCATTTTTAAATTTCCATTAATACAGCTAGTACTGTTTTATTTATAATTTACATAATGGCGAAGAATGTTAGAAAATCGTTTAGGGACTTTGACAGTGAATATAGATTGTCTTTTTATTAAAAAGAAAGTTTTTTGACAAGTTAAATAAGAATTAACGATAATATTAACTTTGTAGATATAAAGATTTATCTAAATTGAATATTATTCAGTAGAGTGAAAACAGGTTTGGACATGAAATATTCACTTTTTACAATATTTAGTAACTTTAGTTTTTACAAAAAATTCTCTCTATCTTAATTCTTATAAACACTTAAACATAGACAAGATAATATTTGAAAATAAGCCTACAAAAACAAAATTTACTTATCGTTCGGTTTTGAAAAACCTAAATGAGTGAAATCAATCATTGTCATAACATTTTTTGTTCTCACTAATATCAAAATGGAAGCGAGTTGCTGACGTGCCAAATTTAATATCAGATATTACGTCCAGGTAAAAAATATTAATATTTCATAAGAAATATAAATTTTTCATGTCAGAGCTGGATGTAATATACAAATGGCATTAAAATAAGGCCCACTGGGGCTATCCTAATCTAGAGCTTACGTTGCAGAGAATTAAAAAAAGATGGCGACAGTATTTTTGACTGACGTTTCTGGGAATTCATGTGGAAAAAATGGAAATTAACTTGCAGTCCCCTACGACTTATTTTATTTAATATTTTAAGAAAAGAACTGCCATTAATGAGAAGAAAAAACAACGAAATCATTATAATAAAGCATAGAGAACCATAAAGTGCAATATTTAAGAAACTTGAACATAACATAAAAGTATAAGTATAAAGTAACATTCTGTACTACCTCCGCAAGTTTCCCTGAAGTCAGGACAGCAGTCGCCAAGTTTCATGCAAGCATGGTCACAGTAACACGGCTTGTCGAGGGGATCATCAATAATCGCGTTCTGGTGAGCTTTTTGCACGACGCAAGCACTGTCCCGGCCAGGACAACAGAGATTGTTGTCCCTACAATAATTCCCGCTGCAGTAGCAGGCCAAGTACACCGCGCTTGCGAAAAACAACCAATGGCGAAACATTGTTTTTTTTTTTACACGTGAATCTAAAACAAAAGATATAAATATGATTAGCGAAATAGGTATACGGTAAAAAAATATTTTTTATCAAAACAATAAAAGGTTATTGTTGTCTGAGTGATTTGCCTCCTGTGAGGTTTGAACTCACGACCCCTGGTTTACGAGACCAGTGCTCTGCCACTGAGCTAAAGAGGCAGACGCCATACACATTAAAATTTTCGAAGTATATTTAATAGTAATAATTGAATAAATAAATAGATACATATAGAAATAAACAAATTATTTAACAGAAACAATGTAATTTAAATAAAGTTAAACGTCAGCTTTGAAAGTGGTTGAAAGTCATTTCCAAAAATATTTCTTTTATAAAATAGAGCTCAATATATACTTAGGGATACTTTAACATATATTCATATATATATTTGTTCAACATTATCCGGTTAGTATTTCGGAGTATATAATTGTTGACATCAGTATTAAAAATCACAGTCGGGATAATCATAGTTTATGTATTAATAGTGAAATCTATTATTCAAGTCCCCATATCGCAAGCTTAACCGTATACCCATAGTATGCATAAGTAAAATTAATTTACAAAGTATCGACTTTAAGATTCATCTCTTGATAATAAGATTCCATAATAAGTACAATGTTTGTTTAGGACTGTTCCATGTGGGATGGTAACTTGTGTGTCGCTTCAAGACAACATTGTGTATAAATAGGTAATAAATGACCACAGCATTCCAGAAGGCCTGTGTGTATTCACAAGGGAAATATGGCGTGCTTCAATATAGTTCGCAAAGTAGGTACTTTCTTGACTTATTTTATATAATAATTACTGCTTCAAAAACGAAATAATTCTGAATCTAATCTAACAAATTAACCTTATTATTATACATAAACGATATTTATATATATAGATAAGACGTTTTTTATTTCATTTCTGTTTTTATTTTTATTTTATTTTTTCATTTCTAAAAAAACATTTTAACGTTGATAGATATTGTTTTCTGATATAAAGTGTGTAGCACATGATTTTAACCAATTCCTTTTAGATGGATACGTCAATCTAAACGTTGCTGTAAGGAGGAACACAGAAATTTGTAAGTCAGATAGACGTATTGTGGCGTCTCCATTTAAATAACAGGGGATATTCGTATGTATGAGGGTTGTATCGACTTAATCCCTTGCTATATTGCTTTTTTATGTATTCGGGTTTATTAGGTGTAAAACTAGGTAGGTTTTCCTCAGTATTATTTATACAGTTTATTAGAAATTGCTTATAGTCGTCTGTAAGAATATCGTATATCGTAATAATAAGTAATAAGAGATTAAACCTAATCTCCTACCAGAGTACTTCCAACGTTTCAGATAAGTACAAACAAGCGATATAAAAAAAATCTTCTTTGATGGAATAAGAATAACAATATGTCAAGGAAGATACATATTTTGTCGTCATTGTAGTTGATCATTGTAATAATCTCAACCCTTTAACAATGGTCTATTAAATATTCGTCTGCTATCGAATTAATGATTTATTGTATGTATATTACTTAATAAAACCGTGACAAAAAGTTGGTGACCTGATAGTTTGCCCTCAGATAAAAGATTTTCTATTAAAGATATTAAAAAAATATGTTATACATTTAAAAAATGAAGAAGGAATGCATGTTAAAACTGTTTTCTTTTTAATTTTACCTCGGTTAAGCAAGTAGTTTATGCTTTGACAAGAATCTTTTTGATCTTAAACTGAGTGTGAGCTTTTAAAACATATAGTAACACGGTTAGCCTCATATAAAACAATGAAAAGGTGATTATATTATATTTTTATAATATTCGTTTAATGGATTAATCCTCTCGGAACTGCTGACAAGAATTAGTTAAATTAATGTTCGTTTAAACGAATTGAAAATGGGAAATTATATAAGAAAAAAATAGAAAAAGTGCCAAAAAGTCAACACTAGCTATGAACGGACGTTTTCATTCCAATTACGTGAGCTTCACTTTCCTTCTATAGAAAAACAAGGTCTCATTCTTGAAAATATAATAACGTTTCCTTTGACAAACGTTTCAGTGATATTTATCCAGTTTCGTGAAACAGCTTTTAACTTGGAGTTTCCACACAAAACTTTATAATTTTATTCATCTCTACATAGCTAAGATAGTAGGTAAAAGAGTACCTATTTTTCATAACAAACTGTACTTTAAATGAGCTTAAGAATGAGAAAAGAATATCACCTCAATATTTTCTTATAAGCAAATAAAGTGAATTTCAACAAGGTTTATTGTAGCTTCTATATTGAGTAATAAGATACTTGTAATTCACTAAAGGTACTAAATCAAGCAACAGGCTAAAAAGGGGCTATAAAAGGGCTCTCTAAAGTGTTATCGCACATTCACTCCGACTTATAGAGTGACCATTTATTACAAATGAAAAGTATAGGAAACAACTCTGATTATAGTTTTGAAAAATTTCAATACGCTATTATTCATTGCGATTATCAACGAGGTTTTGTGGTGCGTTTAAACCGTTGACCTAAAAAAGACATAAGTCAAACCGGAAATATTGTAGAAACCCATAAAACAATTTCGATTACATTTAGTACAGAGTGTTTCAGGGCAAAAAGCTTAACTAACTTTCAGTTTTTTATTTGTATAACAAACAGAGTTCATCAATCAAGTCACTAACTATATTTCAGGAATTGCTGAAACGTCAAATTGTGTTTAGTAATTTAATTGGTAAATATGAAAAACGTTCTTTAGACAAAAAAAAAATTCTAAATATCAAATAAATGAAATACATATCTTTACTATTTATAAACGTAAAGCGTTAACGCTGGAGTATTTCTTATCTTCGGTTAAAGGTTGTCCATTGACACAATCTGTTAAATTGATATTAGGGCAATGTACTACACTAACAGATTTAAACGTCATATTATTAAAACAAGTCGGGATTAAATTTGTTTGGAAAAAAATTCAAAAACTATATGAATTTATATTTGAATAAGAGAACTCATTTTTTATTTCACCCTTTTCGTAAAAACGTTCTTGTTAAGAAGTCATAATTTACATGGTACAGAATAATTCAATGGACATCGCGCTTTTGTTTTTGGAGATATTGACTATTTATGTTGTTATATAATTAATTAAAATATAACTTGCTACCTAATACACATTAACTCTTATTAAATAGTATCCAAAAATCTCTAGCGTTGCAGAAAAATTATTCCTAACCAAATACATACACACACAACCACATCTACAAATGTATAGGCAGTTAGCGTTTAATCCCTGGGTTATTTTATTTCGATGTATCCAACTTTTTATTGATAAATGTTTGTTTACTATTTATCAGTCATTAAACTCAACGTTCAACCTTTGACAACTCTAAAAAGTTTATTGATCCCTGAACCTTTTAAAAAGAAACTTATCACAGAGGAAGTGACCTTATCGTACACAAAACGATCATAATTATTATTAGCGAATCTCAGTAAGAGAAACTTTGTATATAAATTTTACCAACAAAAGCATTTCATATGCTTCAAAAGAATCCTTACAAAGTAAAAACTTTTCGAACGAACGCTGAGTATAGTTTTATTACATTTAACTTTCCTCTTTAAGTCAAACAAGCAATTACATGACCCGCGGAACCCAATTTGTATCAAATAACCAAAATATAAGGATTATGTTCATTCAAAAAGGATATTTTCTACAAAGCCGACCGCGTCCGTTACTTTAAGGGTAACCAAAAAATATTATTAAGACAGATTTTTATATAAAACGATTGCAAAACTGAACAACTATGAAAAAAAATAACACCAAGGTAATGTCAAATTAGAACTCATATTGAATTTTGTTTACTAATTATGATGTATAGAAATCAGATTTTAAGTGGTATTTTCACTACGCCCTATTCATTTTCAAGTGTACTATATAAGTCAAACTCATTTTAAGAATTTCTGAACTCTATATTTTTATATAAGTTATAAAAAGTTATAGTTAATTTTTACAATTTCATAACTTAGAGTGTATCTATTTCCCTGTAAAATCAAGCACGTAGTTACTCTACACCAATATGTTCTTCTGAGAAGGGTTGTCTGGAAACCTATTAAGATAAATAAATCTTCTATAAAGTATATAATCCGAAGTAATGATTTAAATCAAATATTACTTACTTGTTATAAAATTAGCGTATATATTTTCTTTTTATATTATTAAAGAGAAGTTTTGTAAGGAGTTCTATGGAAAATGGTGTGTTATTTTTCAAAGAAAAATTGCATGGAGTTTAATAGAAATCCACAAAGGAAGCTTAGACTTTGAAATCACATCTAGGCTGTTATCTATCAAAGGTACTTCAACCGACTATAAATATGTTATACAACCTTTTTAGCTTTGGCTACTAACTATGTCAGTACGTATACAGAAAATATTTTTAAAATGTCCATAAAACCTGTTTTCTAAACCACATTTCCGTTTACCTTTTAAATATTCTTTGGAATGTGTCCAAATTTCAAGATAGAATTTCAAAATGAGGTTTATAATAACCTATAGCCTTTTACATTTATAAAAAATATATATGAAATTATGTTTGTTTAATATGTAAGTACAATTTATATATATATATATATATATATATATATATATATATATATATATATATATATATATAATATTATATTATATCTTTTGTCTTTTAGTCAGCAAACCTGTTTGGACTTTCTTTCTGAAGTCATTATATTCACTGACGCCGTTTGACTTGATGTTAATTATCTTTAGCCAAAAACCTTAAAATTTCTTTTACATTCGCAGAACAATTAAAACATATTAAAAAAAAACTAATTATAGAAGACATATCGATCTAAATCTGATTGATTCGGAGTAATTCTGAATAGTTGTATCTTAAATGGAACAACTACTTAACACTTAATCAAATTAATCGTCTCAAATAGTGTGTTTATTCAGACATTGGTTTCGTTACTACAGAGTTTATTAAAATCCCTTCCGTATATTTTATCACGAAATAGCAATAAAACTCTATGCATTCAACCACACAACATCTGATAATAAACAATGGCATCAAAAGTTTGGTTCGTTTTTGGTTAAATCCGTCGAATCAGTTTCTAGACGACTGCTTGGTCAGTGAAATGTGTTTACGGGGAACGAAATATGGGCGTATATTAAACAAATATACAGTTCGCCACTTTCAATATAATGATATAAGATAAATGAGCTTGATAAAGAAAAGATTCAACCCATTATTGTTAATTTATAAAATACCTTTGCAATTAAATATTTTTGTTACGCAATGAAAATTTTTAAATAAATATTGAAAGTTTTACTTAAATAATAATACCACACCCACAGAGTGGAATACGTCTTATCAAAATATCATTTACATAAAACCAATTGTCTCGTAATTATTTTATGTAAAATTTTTGTAACATGTATATCAGCAATTCTGTTCAAACATTAAAACATCGTTCCGTGACGTCACTCAGCAATTTGGAGGGATTACCAAAATTTTGAAATTCCCAATCCAACATCAATCCGATCCCCACTGACGTGGAATAAAAGCTCGTATCAAAACGTCGTTAACATTCGAATTTAAGCCCTGGGCTCTACGAAATATACTTTAAAACTTATTAAACGTTTTAACATATTAATATAATAATATAGAAATAAAAAGTCAATTGAAATTTAACCACAGTAATGCTGTAATGATTACTAAATCCTAGTCAGCATATTTATTATAATATTAATATTATTTTACTTTTAAATAGTAATCCAATTAATTTTTATATGTACTTTAAGTTACTTTAAGTATAATGGCCATTATCTTTGAAAGGCGAACCAAGAGACAATTCTTTGAACGTGTCTGTTAAGACAATAGGCTCTAAAAGCCCTTCTCAAAGGTGCATGACAAAATACTTTTTTGTGTTCACCTTGAGCCTCTTTTGTGGCGATTCCAAGTTTCATTTATTATTCTAAAGTAGCTTTGAATTCAAATATAAGAACAGAGACAAATGTTTCCTAAGAGTTATTATATTGCGTTGGAGTTCTATAACAAAGTATTATTTATGAAAAAAAAATCTTTAGAGTGTACTTCCAGCCAGTAATATTGAATTTTACACCCACTTATTTTTCTGTGTTGGCTGATACATTTATAGAAAACATATTATGAGTTATAAACAGCTTAAAGAGTCTTTATATAGATATTTCCAACTTAAAAAAAACAGCCTCTTCAATTGTCTCCCTATGAATTTACGTATATATATTAAATTATAATTTTATACACCTGCATACACCGTTCAGCCCCAAATTAATGAGAAGGTCAATGACATAAAAAGAAAAGAACACTTTTGAACAAGTTAGTGTTATCGATAAGAATTAACCAGAAGATCCACAAACGAAACTAAGAAGTCCTTCTCTCTGTCGTTAATTTAAGAGGAATGATTTTAAGAAATAAAATAATATCCTTATAATTAGCCCCAAAATAAAAATTTCTGTCGCATGAAAATAAAGAAACGAATTAAGAACCTTATTTGTCTGAATAATCATTGTCTTCGTCGGAAATTATTAAAAAGCCTGTGGTGTGATGCAGATTCATTGCATTTATTCACTTTATTCACTCAATTCATGAATACAAATTTATATAATAATTCCAAATTATCTTGTCATATAATAAATTTAAATTTGTGTCTAGAACGCTTTCTAACCATAAGAATAACACCGAGTATTTAAAGTTTTACATTCTTTAACTTTATACACGAACGATAACTTTGTGAGCTAAATACTGTCCCATTTTAATGACAAAATTTACTATCCATTCTAGATACAATACATTATTAATTATATTAATTCCAGACACTGTATAAAAAGGAAATCTTAAAAATTACAGTTGTCAATGTTACTAGGCGATTAAAAGTTTTTGACACTACTTCGTGCACTAATCCGCTGATATTAGTGACTACTTTTTATTAATATTCAAAATGCAAGCTTAGTAAACTAAAACTTTAGTATTAAAAATTAAACTGTCATCGCAAATTCGCAATCGCATCGCGCGCATTAAATTTTTGTCGTAAGTTTTCAGTACCAAAATATTTTTTTACAGTTATAAAATAAATGAAAATAAAATTTATAATTACAAACAAAAAACCTCAAATTTGAATTTATATAGAGCTACTAACTATAAATTTAAAGTATTAAGATATACTTACATCAATCGACACTTGTTCTCGTCACAACCGGGACGCGACAGACGTGCAGTCCAGACGACGGCCGGACGGGATATGAAGAATCGGGCCATTCCTGCACCTTAGGGATGCCTTTAACAAAGTAATGTCTGTTTCAAAATCAATTGTGATATTTATTTTAGTCTGTGAAAACGTGATCTTTATTTCCATTACGTAATAATGTTTTCGGAATCAAAATTAATTCAGAATTAAATCACCTGTATCCCAGAAAGTATTTTTTTTTCACTTTACAATCTGATCATTATTGGCAAATAATTTGTAATGACACCTCTATAAAGCCAATTCAATTTTTTTTATCGAAAGTACTACTTAATAAGAGGAAATTTTAATAAAATTTACAATTTTCTCTGTTCTGTGTAGCCGTAGTCGCGAGGTAAACGCCTTTCTTAACTTGATAAGGCGTCAACGACATTACTATTTGCACGAATTATATTAACATCCCTTTAAATCGTCAACTTAAATTATACTATTGTTATTTGAATGTCTATGATTCCTTCAAATTACGTGCTAAGTACGTATATAAAATTTGAGACATTCTCACCAGTCTATTTAAACTTCAGATGCTTTTCTATAATAATATTTTATAATCTGTATAATCTATGAAGTTATAATTGAATTAAAAGAAAACCTTCTATGTTCCAATGTATAAAAGTTTCATATTTATCCTTTAGTTCATGTGGTAACTAATATAAATTGGCTCTACAACACTGTAAGTAACTTTCAGGGAACTGAAGTGATTTAAGTCCATTTCGCCTTCCATGTTCGTAATCTGTTTAACCAACGTCCATTCTGGATAAAAGTTCACTTTTTAACTTATTTTGTCCACATTATATTTCCATCCACACCAATTTTTATATCCGTGATGAAAATAGAACATAATATAAATTTATTTTTTTAGTAATAAATACTTCATGGATTAAGTAGAATAACAATTATGTTTTGTCAATTTCAGTCCAAAAGATATTAGCATCAGTATCTACCAAAGACAAATCTCTTCACGTAATTTACTTTGTGACCATCGAAGACCCATCTATTAAAGCATTGGTGCAGAAACATGCAAGCGTGTTGATGCATATGAGTCTGCAATTACCAATCTGCTCAAAGATTATAGCTTACTCCCTTACTCAATCGCATTGTTTGATGGTAATAAAAGACTCGCATTAACTATTTATATTTATATTATCATAAACTAATATCTCTTCAACGACTCATTCATACCACTAGTAATTTATCATACACCTGTAATAATTTTGTTTATGTATACATAACCATGCATATTTTTAATACGGAACATTGACGAACGCTTTTAAAGGCACGATAGTATGTCATCATTGCATATTTCTTTACCAACGTTTCTTCATGAAAGGTTTATAAACTACATATTGCTTCTAAAAAGAATCCGCCTTTAAATACTTCGCGTTCTGCATGCATCAAATATTTCTCTATAACAATTTTATGTATAAAAAATAGTTTATGGGGAAATTACATTAAATTTTTAGAGCTACCACTCCATGTTAATCAAATAAAAAATTTTGTAAACTAACCGAGTATATAACGATAAAATAAAAAAATACTATTTTTTTTTGTTTTTTCGTTCAATTAGTGAAGTCTTAAATGGGACGCACTTTCCTTTATTTACTTAGAATATAATTAGGAAACTTAGGACATCGTTAGGATCATTTACATGTTGTTAATTAGTCAAAGAAATTTCATCCATCCTAATTTAAAGAGTAATGTATATTTTATTTATATTAATACCTATCGTTAGTACGTGAGACTTACAAATATAAAAATCTATCAAAGTTCAATTTTCTTTCTTAACGAGGTCTGGTTTGTTTAATATTTATTATTTTTTATTCCTATAAATAATATGAAAACGCCGCCGACCATGCTGCTATCACGGCTCATGTAATATAATATCTTAATCAATAAGCGGATCCTTATTGTGAACTGGTAATTCTATATAATATTGCCTTCATGTTTTTATTTCGTTCCAACAATCGTATCTAAATTTAAATTCTTTGTTTACATAAAAAATTTAAGGAAATTATTCACGGCGCTATAAACTACACAAAGAATAACACGTTTGATGAGCACAGACAGACAAGGGAGATGTATTTTTATTCCCCTATAAAATACCATATGTCGCATCCCCCGCCGAGACCCGATATAGCCACCTGAACCAATAATATGTATAATATGATATAATAAGAAATACTACGTTGCTTAGAAGAAATTCTTGTTGCAGCAAGTACTATATACATTAAATAAGGCTTACAAGTACCCGAATAAATGTATTTCTACTGTATAAAGCTTTTTCATCAGGGACTTGGCGTCAGTCTTTTCAATCTTTATCATCTTTTTAATAAATGATGATTTTAAAACCTAGCGTATGAGGAGGTATCAGAAATGTTACAATACAACATGTATAGTTCGGAAAGAGAGTAGGTTGCAACATTCGTTTGTTTCCACTTGTCGTATGATTTTTATACGGCGTTACGGAATAATGGATTAGATTGCGGAATGATATGAAACTGATGCCGTACAAAATAAAATGACCAAATTTACTCTGGAAATTGTCGGAAAATATAAAAAAATATCAAACTTTGTGGCGCACCATTTTTTTATGGCGCCATGCGTTTTCGTATAATTTTTCGTGGATCTATCGATGGTGAAAATTCCGTACAAAAATATGTAACCAAAAGGTACCCACTCTTCCTGTACTTTTGAATTCTCACCTGCACTCCATTGGACAGCTTACAAGGGACGGCAACGGTTCTAGATAGGTCGATGATTCAAATGACCCGTAATTTTTTTCAACACGGGCCTGTAGTCTAATATACACATGTATAAATCTAACGTATAACAATTGTATTTTGGGGTTTAAGTAAAAACTCTAAGTTAAAGAGATTAGATTTATATCTATTATCAGCTCTGATCATCATTGACATAAATAAAACTTCTAAAATTATTAGGTACACTATCTGATAGTAAAAGTTCCGTCAAAATCGTTTCAGCCGTTTCAGAGATCAGCACAAGCACAAAAATAGTTAAAAAAGTGAAACACGTACTGTGTTCATCCATATTTATTATAAATTTTGCAAAAATGAACTCTTTTTTTTTAATAGATTACGAAACCTATGGTTCGAAAGAAAAGTAATTGTTACCTGAAATATTGTATGAAATTAGACAACTATACATGTGCTATTTTTGAGACATTCTTGTTTATCAATATTCATTATAAATAATTGAATTAAGATGTATAAATTTTTTTACTTCCGTTGCGCAACAAGAGTTGATATACCTAGAGCTCCTTCAAGACAGAAGTTCACCAAAGACCATATTATCGACCAACCCAGACATTTTTACTAAATAAAAAATTCTTCACCCACAGACTATATGTAAGCCACAGGTGTGATAATCTCTTGATAAACTAACCCAAACAGAAGAGTTTGGAAAAAATAATTAGATTCAAAAGTATTTACAAATTAAATAACACAATTATAGATAAATTTTGTCGGTTTTTTTTTTCATTTAGTATTTTTTAGTTTTACTTTATATGAAATTAATTATTCAGGTAGATTAAAATAAATCACGATAAGTCCTATTATTTGTCTCAACTATATATATAACAGTATGCCAGAGTTAATATTCTGAATTTAATATTAGCAGCCCGTATACAATTTCTAGCCAAGTAATTAATTTAGACAAATCAAGAGATCTCAAAAATCTTTTATCCAGTATCATCTGATATACTAGATGTGTTATCGCTTAAAATATTTATATAATTATAACAGACTTCATTACTTTGTATAAACATATTTATTCAATCTTTTTCTATAAAACTAGCAAAGTATTCAAATCTGAACAAAAACCATTGTTTTTATTTGTTTGTATTTATGTTTTGATGTAAAAATACTATTAAACTACGGTTATACTTATAATTTGTGGCAAAAAATAAAAAAAAATACGAATACATACTTTACATAAGACACTATATTTAAATTTTTAATAGATCATCATCATTTGGAAAACAATCATATGGAAAAGAACTTTCAAATGAGAAAAACAACATTTTTATAGTCTTGTCCTGACACTCGTCTCCTATCAAATTATGGCTTTTGTATCGAATTAAACCTAATTCGATACAAAATTTAATAATCGTCTTATTAATATTTGCTTCCTTCGAAAGCAGTTACAAAAAAAAAAGCATGGAGGTTTGTATAGAAAACTTTACATGAAACACATCATACACATTTTTTGGTCCCTTTCTCGTTTATTTGTTGCAGATGTACCTATAAAATGTTTTATAGTAGTGATTAAATACAGTAAAAGAAGGCACAATTTAAGGGATGAACAAAATAGTTATTACATACTTATAATTCGAGTTCTACTAACATTTTAAATACGAGCTTCAAAATCGTCAACTACGGGTATTAATAAAGTTATTTTTAAATATCAGAATGGTGAAAAAACAAGCAGGCATATCACCCAATGTTAAGTGGTTTCAGTTTCCATGGACTTGTGCAATATCGATTTAAAAATGTGTTGACGACCTTTCTCACACGAAAGGGATGCGAAACCCTGACATTTTAAAGAAATCATGTAGCAGCAACAAGAAAAACTTTAGATGCAGATCATTCCATAGCCTGCGAGAGTTTTAAAATGCTGCTGCTTACTCACAATTTTACAACAAAAACCGTCTCAATCATGTGGATCACAACTGCTCCGACGATACAGATTACTGTGTGGAATAACTACTCATTGTAGAGTGAAGTTTCGTTCCTGGTTACGACTAGGGGTCATCAAGTTCATTACTAATTTCGACATTGTCATTGCAATTTGGTACTCGATTATAAATTTAATACACTAGATTTGCATCCGTTTTTGGGATATCAGCTATTACTATAATAATATAATTAATAGCTGAAAAATTCCGTTGTATTTTTTTATTTAAAAATTCCGTTGTATTTTTTTATTTAAAAATATACAACGGAATTTTAAAAATTTTTTAAATAAAAATATACAACGGAATTTTCGTTTTAAAAAAATATTTTGATCTATCCTAAACAGTAGGTACAAATACAAAATGATAATACTATGAATAATTCTTTGACGCGTAACAGGTGCACATTACTTTTCATTTCAAATTAACAGGTGATAGATAAGATATCAGAATTCGTGTCATTTCGGAATATTTACGCAGACTTTAATAATCCAGATTCGATTTTAACTATACAATAATAAATGTCAGTTCTGAGTCATAAATAAAGTAACGATGTTCTAAAAATTGATTTTTTTTAGAACGTTTGTAGTTTGGTATATTTACCCGTCTTTACTATAGCAAATTCCTTTAATAATCAAATGCAGAAGTTCTGAATAGTTCAGATGTTCTATATATTCATAGACTTTAACTTATTTTAAAGTATGTTCTCTCAATCCTTTTCATGTTAAACTTCAGTTAGAGAACTATATGCAACTCAAAAATTAAAAGCAGGTTCTGAGTTATATATTCAAAAGAAAAATGTTTACTTCATCTTTTTAGAATATAGTTATAGTTTGAACCGTAATACATTGTATAATATATACTTTCTTAGTAAACTTTGTTATATTATCTAACATAGCAGATTAATTATGAAGTAAATCAAACATATTTATTATTAGCAAGTAATTTTTTAGTTTCAGGGAACGGCCAAATAAATTAAAGTTCTTTCTGGTTAGTACACGCCTTGTCTGTCATTTTAAATTAAAAAAAAATATATTATTATTATTACTATTACTATTATTATCTATATTGTAAATTTTTATTACAAAATCTTTAAACACAACACATATATATTTCAAATTAAGCTTTTTGGAGAATTATATAATAAATATAGAAAACTTTCAAACTTATCATACAGACACATTTAAATATTAAATATGCATAAACTTTAATACGATAAAGTTGTACACGAAACCGAACTTTCTTACTTCGGATTCGATAAAGTTTTTGAGTTAAGGAAATTTAACACTTAGATGATTCCGAAAATTAAAATATAATGTGTCCCATATTTTTTTACACGTAACATATTTCATTTGTTATGAAATTAGAGTTGAACGAATTTATTTTTGACTAGCTGTAACCCACAACTCCGTCTGCGTAAAAAAAACCAATAGACAATGAAAACGCTCCATTTCAGGATCTGGATTCGGGATCAGGGTAAAAAATAACCTAAGTTTCTTCTTGTTACATCAACTACCTGCCAATAAAAGTCCTGTCAAAACCGGTTCAGCCATTTCAGAGATCAGCCGGAAAAAACTGAGGGACAGACAAAAAAATATGAAAATATTGTGTTGGTGTAGGTACCACATATATTCATGCGTCTTTAGTAAAGCACGGTTATTTCAATATACAAACAGACACTCCACTTTTATTTATAAGTATAGATTAAATAAAAGAGTTACTCTCTTGATACTAATTGACATCATGAATAAATGATGACTTAAGGTCCTGGATAATGTATTATCAGCAGAATAAAATAATGAAAACTGTGACAGAACATTGATAGGTCCAATGAATTATCTTACTCATTTACCAATTCAATTAATTTTCCAGAGGCTTCACACATCTCTGCTGGCAGTTTTTGAGCTGATTTCAAAAATTAAGAATAGTATTAATCACTTTCATAGGACTCTAAGGTTCAATGAAGTGACACATGTTTTATAGGCCGTCATAACCGCTTGCCCCGTTTAAATCGACTCTCATAGTATCGGATTCTTGTCACATTTTCTCTCCTGACAGCGCATTGATATTAAAATTGACATTTCGAGTAAACAAAAAACTGGTTCAAAGTTAACTGAGGCTATAAAAATACGTTCTAAAAATGTCCTAAAAATGACAAACATTAAGAGAAAAATATTAAGTAAGTATACACCCTCTCATGACATATTTTAGATTATAATTATAAAACCACATTTGTTTCAATTATTTTACGTTAAGATATTAAAACTTTGGAAACTATAAATATTAAAATATTTTCTTAACACTTTTATAAGGGTTGAGTGATTGATAATGATATCATTTTAATGTAAAAAAGTGCGAGGTGCTCTCTGAAGTAATTTTATAATAACATTACTAACATCAGTACCCATCAACGTAAAATATTTACGTCAATGAACACCAAGTACACTTTTATGTATCCTACCTTACTTTATGTGAATTTTCTTTTAATCTGTAATTGTGTTTGCTGTTTCAAATTAAATTCTCCTTAATATTATTTTTGTAAAATTTTTATTTGTGAAATATTACTATTGCGCAACGTACAATTAACATTAATTGAGTCTAAATAAAATATTGGCAAATATCCATTGTAAATTTTCCATCACGTACATACCAAGCTAATAAACGCTTTTAAAAAAAGGACGGAATTTCATATCAAAAGGCTACCTTAATTATTAGATTATGACGTTTCAGTGTTTATAAGGAATTAATTATAAACTAATTAATCATAATAGTTTTTAATTATACGGAACTTCATATGCATATATCTTAAAAAAGGCAAAAAGGTAAAAAAAACTATCCACCAATTTAGTCACGTCACGTCCGTTGCGGCATTTCAATGAACGCATGTCGGTTGTCGAAATTACTTTGGAAATTCGTTAGCTGAATTTGACATGTATATTTCAATATCAAAAAAATTTGAACTACATAATAATTTGTTCCGTATGTAGTTTGTGAAGTGTGATACTGATCTTATATCTGACAACTTTATCATGATTTAGATTTGTTTTACATGTCGTTTAAGCCGCTAAGAAACTATTTTAACTTAGTATCAGATAACGGGCACTTAATTTGATTTAGAATTTAAAAATATGGTTACATTTTCAATATTTTTCGATGGTTCTTCTGTAAATTTGTGAGAACAAGAAAACCTCTAAAACTGATTTTTGCATTTAGTTTGAGAGATACGAAATGCTTTGGACATTATATCATATTGTGATAAAACCTTCTCATAACACGCCATGATAAATCAAGGTTTTTATTTACCTTCGTTAGATGCGATACAATTGTAAGATGTTTTGTAGCTTTTTGACCAAAATGTATATTTCTATTAATAGGGTATTATTCTTTATAAAAAAAATTAATACATACAACCACTTGAGGCAAATGAAAAATAGTGAACCAAATGAAGTCTTTGTAATTAAAAATTTGATTTTTTAGGTTGTTTTTTTCAGTCTGTGGTTACTCACAGTATCAATTTGTACTTCATCATGGGGCTTTTGCAACGTAGTCGTCAGACGCTGTTCTGGAAAATCGATATAGTGTCGTAACAGTTCAATCGATAACAATACGGGTGTTTTGACTCGTTGATCTTTATTTTCAAACAAAAGTTCGTAGAGTACTATAAACCTTTTTATGAATATGTATTTTTGATATAATAAAAAAATAATTTATATCCAATTAAAATGTCTAGCTATCAAATTAAAAATAAAATAGGCCCCATGCATCTACTGGATTAAAATATAAATTTTAAGATAGCAGTAAATTAATATATCTGTAAATTTCTTAAATAAACTTATTAATAGTATTATATAGAACATGCCTTAAGTTTTATATACATAAATGTTTATACTAAGGTTTCGATGGCTTCTTAACCAACTCTAGCGTTGCATGTTGCGATAACTCCCACGCGTTCACTTACACGCCAGTAAACAGTCCACCCCAGTTCATATATTTATACACCTATCTTGAAACTCGTTTAATAGAGGAGAAAACGAATCTCACCTTAATTATCCGCTCCCATAATAATAATAATTTAAATTATCACTAAACTTTGCACTGTATAGGTTAAATTTAAATAAGACTATAGTATTTCGTATTTTAAAGTCAGATTCATCTTAGAAGCAGAATTTTTTATTTAAGAATTCTAATACTTTTTTAAACAGCGTTTCCAATTTGGCCAGCGTATTTTTTTACATACATATGCGCAGGTTTATATTCATAAGTTTTTGTGTTTGATACAATTTCACGATCAACTGATTACATTGTTCATTTTTTTATTGTTTCGTTGAATTATAAGTTTTAAAAAACAAAAATGGTTTGGCAGAATATGTAAAAAAATAGTAAAATATAACTTTACTGACTAGAAATGGTTCACATACACTATTGCCTGCCAAGTCAGGACGATTCATTCATTCAAACGAGGGCGACTGCCTTAAGGTTTTATTATAATTTATAACCGAATTTCATCAAGTGACCTTGATAGTCTAATTTTTCAAGTCTTATTAAACATTATATATAAAATATGTCTCTGTAAGTGACCAAAAGTTCATGATAATGTGCTAAGCTCTCACAGTATGGACGAAAAGCTAACAAATGAAGAGACTTACTCCGTGTCAGTTTTATTTTATACCGGTGAAATAGAGAAGAAATGTTCTTATACAATAAAACATTCCCTAAACCTAATGAGAATTTAAGATCAAAACAAAGCTTTTCTGTCAAGTACATTCAATCCAATGGAATAACTCATCCTAATTTAATTAATCTTCTTAAGCTCCTAAGATACTATCAAGTCATAATGAGTTAGCAATTTAAAATTTTTTACTCCCTTTCCATTACCTTATATCAGTAATCCTAATTATTATTGAACAAAATTTTCTTTTTAAGCTACCCGCTGATTTAATTTTTCATTCAGGTTTTTAATGTGATTAATATTTTCAAAGAGATAGAAAAGAGAATTCTATTCTCATATACACAAGGTAGATATTGACTTGATACCATTTCTTATAATCGATGCAATCGAGCCTTTTTTCATCCCCTAGAGAGAAATTTGACATTACCTGTAAAGAAGAAAATGTCTATACCCAAACTTACATCACTAAGCTCACGTTGCAATGAGAATTTCATAAAAAATTAATATGTTTGTGCATGTTAATGCTATGTTAACGCTGTTAATTTTCTTACTCCAACGTTTAAGCGGGACTGTTTTGGACTTAAGTGTAAAGAACACACGTCACACATCTGTTATTTCAGTTTAATTCTATTTAAATCTGAGACACTTCATCATATGACAAGTTTTAGACAGTTATAAAAAGTAACTGTTGAAATCCAAGACCATTTTAAACTTTCTTTTGAGAATAAGAGCAGTTATGTACAACATTTACAACACCTTAAACAAGTTACGTTTATAATCGGAAAACACGTATCGAAAACCCAAACCTTCTTTACGATTATGACTTAGAAACATCACATCAATCGTACGATAAATATTTAAAAACTTTTTAAGCGTTTATTTCAATATAAACTTGGGATTAAATAGTTTGAAATATAACTTTCAAGTTCGCTGTACTACAATTATTTTGCAATTTGTTAAAGCTAGTTAAACAAACAATTAAAGACTTGCCATTAAATTATGTCGGTATAAAACTACAGTGTAAACATCAAGCTCAGCAAGTCCTGACACTAACGAGCGGTTTCATGACACAATTAGCTCGACGACGCTACTTACAATATTTAGTTAAAGTAGTGATGTACTGTTCATGTCGTATGTTAAAGATGTTCTGACATATTCATGACATTTTAGTTCATGAACATTGAGAACTAGGTAAGACATGGTTTTACATTTAGACATTAACAAACTTAAATTTAAAATGTATTAATATCTTAGATTTCTTTGGGTACACACCTATTCGTAATTAAGACTTTTATTTTTGGCGTAACTTCATTTTTATATATTTTTACAATTCACCTAATGTTTCGATAACTTAATACCAACCATAATCCTGAAAAAAAAACGAGATCATAGTACCTGTCAGTTAGTCTTGAATTTTGGTTCTGCCAGCAACACTTTATTAATTTTCTGACTGAAAGCGCTACCTATGTCTTGAGAAGTTGCAGTGTACTCCCGGATGTAACGTTTTATATTTTTGATAAGAAAATCCCATGTGTTAGGTAATTCACTCTTTTTAGTCAACTTCCAAATCTTTATTTATATATAATATACATACATGATAGCTTTACGAGCGTGGTTTTGTGCTTTGTTTGGTTTGCGTACTGTATGGTCAAACGACTGACTTTTCGTCTTATGATCACGGTTGCCATATAGTAAATCTGAGTTGTATACAAAAAATAGTTATACTTTTAAAACTAAAATAATATCATAGTGTAAGGCCAAAGGAACTTTAGCGATGAGTCTTCTAATCTCTTACGCCTATTTTATATCTTGCCACCACTTTCTAGTTTTAATTTATTATTTTTATATATATGGAGGAGAGTTAAAATATTTATAATTATAAGTGTTTTAGGCTAAAACTCTGTTTAATATAACAAATACAAGAAAAATTTACATAACTTATGAAACGTCCTCGGAGTCATTATTTTACAGTTAAGATATCTGTGAATTTTGTATCACAGAAGAAGTAAACCCTATTTCGGATTTCTCGCACAAAATTAAGTTCCGATATCGACTTTTCCCATCTCTTCAATCAACATTATCGCTAATTCCCTCATCAAACCTTTGAAAGAGTACGCCCGATCAGATCAATAACCAATTTTTATTACCAAAACTGAAAAAGAAATATCTCCGTATTTCCGAAAGAAATAGAATTCAAATTTCAGTGTCACCGTTTCTTAATCAAGCTAAAATCGTTAATCAACCATTTAAACCTAATTTCTTTTCCGGGTAGGTTTAAAATAGCTTAACATTATCTTTTATTGTAATTATTTCTAGTAACTGTCTTCCTTTTATAATTATTTTGGCTAACATGACACAATAGAGGAACCCTAAATTAATCATAACATTCAATTACTATTTCTTCAGTAATTAAAGTAATGCATAAAAGGTTTCAACAAAATCAACGAATTACATTTTATAAACAAGGGCACAAAAAGTTTTCTTTATACATATTTTAAATTTATTATTTTTAGCGATGGAAAAACATAAATTGAAGGCTCTATCTCAATTCCAAACCTGCACCTAACAACGAGCTCCAGGGTACATCCTGGAAGAGGAACAAGGAGAATGTGTATTTATTCTTCCTCCTTCCTCTTTCGCCTTTGTCGTCTTAATAATTTGACTGTCCAACAATGAATAAATGAAAATAAAACCAAACAAATAGTAAATAAAATATTTTGTATATTAATTTTGACAATTCAGCTGAACTGAAGTGAAAGAAGCTGAAGTTTTTAATATTAGATAAATATAATCTTGAAAGCATTTTTTTACTTAGTCATCAATAGAATACCATTATAATAATCACAAAAATCATCTTGTAAATGCGATTTTTTTATGTTTAAATTCTACTCGTTTTTTTTTCAAAGACTAGTCTATCGAATAGCGAATAATAATTGTATTAAGTAAAAGAAATGTGAAATGCGAATTAAAACGCTCAGTAAACCGTAACTTACTTAGAAAGTTGTGCTAAACTAAATTGTGTAAGTTTAAACGTTTCAACATTATTATGTAGTAGAACTATTCGAATTGCGATACTTTAGAAAACAATACGGAATTGAAACTCGCAAATGAAAAGTTCATAATTTTGACTAAAGCACAGCTTAGGTACGTACTAAAATTAATTACAATGTACAGATAAAAGTACCAATCTTCAACATCACAGATAAGAAAAATATTATTATTTTGCTATTCAAATCAACCACTATTCAAATATTTATTGATATATATTTACACAATATTTACAAATTTCCAAGTACACACAGACGTTACATCCTAAATTAAAGAAGTGTAAAATATAAATAATACAATGAAATGCACTTAAGGAGCAGAAACGTATCATTTATAAGAAGATTAAAGGATTATTACAAAATATAATCGCTATAAAACAATAATTTATTCAAAACGAACTAACCATTATATCAAATTAATATTGTCTTGCAAAGGTTTGTTCTACATAAGCATGTAGAATGCAGGAAAATCATCAAGCAAACAGGAAAATCTTGCTAGACTTGCAAAAGCAAACCGCTGTTTTAGTACGGCGAGAAACTAGTCCACCTATCTCAACGTTACCTCCTAAACAAATTTGTATAATGAAACTCAGAGTGAATATGAAATTTGACGAGAAAATTTCAAGTAGATAGTTAGTTACCTTAATACAAAATTATTAAATCTATAATTTAATATTGAATATTCATTTTATTTTTACATTTTCTTTGTAGCATTACTTTTAAAAACGTATTGGATTTTTTTTTTAACTGTTTATTTAAAACTGAATGTTATACTTTATGCGAAAGTAGAATCCTCTAGTCTAAAACAATGTTCAATTTGTCGCCTGTTTTCAATTTTTCTCGGTGTATTGAAAATACTTTTTCTTGTTTCGTTCATTCTTTTAAAAATCCTAAAATCTGACAGAAAAATAAATTGAAAAATTTTAATCATGATTAATGCTTGTTCTCGTATTTAATAAAAAAAAATGTAATTCGTTATATTTTATGTTAAATTAAAATCATGATGGATTAATCTTCATGTATTTATAAAAAATATTAATATCATTCGTATAAGTGTATAGTTCTCGTATAAAATAGTTTAGTACATTTTCTACGTTTCGTTTATCTAAATTCCATTATCCATACAACGAACGAATGAATAAGATTTCGTACCCCGTTTTCCGCTTAAACCTCTTCAATCTTTTAAAACTATACAGTTAAAATCTGTCTTCTGTATTTTATGTGATAATACAGGTCCTCTTATAAAACAAAATTTCCGCCTGATTAAATAAATTCTTATGAACTGAATGCTTTTTTTCATATTTTAATAGTTTTAAGGTACATATTTTTTTTATTTTACACAGGGGTTTCTTCTTGTATTATCTTTATTCACATTATTTTGAACTGATTCAGAATATCTATCATCATGCCATCGACTTCATTGTTTGCCTAATTGTAAAAAAAAGAGACAGCAATATATGTACACAAGTTTTAAAGAATTGAATATACTATCGTGGGGTTATTCCATAAATTTAATGTCACTATGGAGAAATATTAAGATTTATTTAACGAAAAAAAAATTAAAAGTTGGACTGGAAACTGCTTTCAGAAAAAATACTATAGCTTAAGAAGTATTGTTGAGGCCTGAGGGACACAATAAATGGTAGTTAGCAACTAAGCCTAAGTCTTAGACCTTTTATTGCGTAATACATTCAACAATAAAAGACAATACACAATAATTTATGATAAATTATAAAAAATAAGGCCATTATTTTTTTAAACCTCCAAGCCAGGTAATTAACTTTTTATTCTTCTAGAGTGTACTTTCGTATCATTGCACAGTATTTATATATATCGGATTTTATTACAAATTCATTATTTTAAAGACAGGACGCCAGCCTCGCTGGCGTCTCTAATGTCACTTGTTTCAGTACGTTCCAAATATTTTAAAATGAAACTTCAATTCTTCTAAATGTTCTTGTATTTCTCGAAGGTTCTTCATAATCACATTCTTTATGCTCCGCACACGCTGAACTCTGCAGTCCCTTGTCGTGCGTCCAGACGTCATATTTAAACCAGAATTCAAACATAGTTCTATTCTCTTTGATTTCGTTTTACTTTTAACAATAGTAACGACGACCAATAAGGTGTTATAATAATTGGTGCCAGTTATTTTCATGTTGCATCCGTCGTTGAAGCTGCTTGCGCCGATACGGCCATTCTGGCAGGAGGTGCGTGCTCTGCACCTGCCTGGTGATGTGTTCTCTCTTGCTTAGCTTTCTTTATGTTCTCGTACCCGTCGTAGAGTAGATGGGCCAGGTTCAAGAATTGATGCTTCATCGTCCGAAGTCATGCCGATACGGTTATACTCGTGCTCTGCATTGTTTTCTGTGATAACAGAGAGATACTTATGTAGTCTAGGTACTTCCACAGTAAACCTAGATAACTTTATATTGTTATAGTTATGGTTAACAAATTTGTTGTTGTCGTATGGGTTACGTTGTTTATTACGACTCATCGTGAGACGAAATCATAATATGAGGTCCAATTATTTAATCTACTTATGGCTTTGGGGCGTCACACGAACATTCATAACATATGTCATAGGACGTCTCCATCCGCCTACAACATTTTTTTTTTTTTTTTTTTCTTTATTTGTTTGGCGTAAGACGTCTCCACCCGTGTTCAATTTTTTTTTTTTCTTTCTTTATTTGTTTGGCGTAAGACGTCTCCACCCGTGTACAATTTTTTTATTTTATTTTATTTTTTATTTATTTTTTTTTTTTTCGTAAGACGTCTCCACCCGTCTACATTTTTTTTTCTTTCTTTATTTGTTTGGCGTAAGACGTCTCCACTCGTGTACAATATTTTTTTTTTTTTTTTTTTTTTCGTAAGACGTCTCCACCCGTCTACATTTTTTTTTTTTTTTTAATTTGTTTGGCGTAAGACGTCTCCACTCGTGTACAATATTTTTTTTTTTTTTTTTTTCGTAAGACGTCTTCACCCGTCTACAATATTATTTTTTATTAATTTTTTTTTTTTTTTTTTTTGTTATGGTTTGGATCCGCACGCCAAATGCATCTTTTATAGTAATATATCTCAAACTAAGTGTTAGACAATCACATTGCTAGCAATGATTAATGGTAATGCGTTAGAATGAAGCAATTTGAACAAAATGAAATACGCTCACCGGATAACTATTAGGTAGGCGAACCGTCCACCTAACTGCTTGCTTAGTAATTCTGTGTCGTCCCTCAGATGCTGTGAAGTCTCATCGTAGCTGGTCATGTGCCACATTCGTAGCTGGTCATGTGCCACATTTCGAAGTCATCCACGGTCTAAAATCACTTTACAAGATATTAATCATTCTCAATTATTTTCTGGATTTTGTATAGTTCACAAAATTTTAAATATTACAATATGTCCCTTCTGGAATCTTTTAATCGTAGCTCGACCTCTCAAAAACCTAGCTTTGTATCTTCTCTCCGCCTCGACCATCCTGTTTTGAATGTGTTGGTGCATTACTTCGATTTAAACGGACTGATTGTTGAATTGTAATCTAAACTGTCAAAGCATAATTGACTTGTTCGTATGTGCAAAACATCGGCAAGGATACTAAATTTTCCACATGTATTCTTATCACGTAATAAATCTGCTCCGGTTAATATATTAGTAGTCGTTTCATAACCTGGAACTATAGAAAATTATTTCTACATTAATAACTATTTAAATATTCATTGAAATAGTAAGGTCCGATCTCAATCCACGCAAATAGTTTACGATTTGTTTTCTACTCCCAGAGATTTTATTTGCAATTGATTCTTTTATACGCACCACTGCAAACTTGCTTTTAATTTAGGGTACATTTACCAGTCGATATTGAATTGAAATTCGGCGTCATCTTCTTTTTCTCGTCGGAAACACGATTCAAACGCATGATCACGGTTAGCAGAAAAGGAACAGAAATTAGTTATATTCGCAATAGATGTATTTGATCAGGATTTTGGAGTCGAGTATGCTTTCGTTTGAATTACAGCATCGTTTTTGTAGAGGCACTGCCGTGTGTTAACCAGACATGTTGCAAATATTACTGTGAAGAGTATGTCTATTGTCGTATTTAAATAAAGCAATGGTCTTAGTAGTTTGATATTAAAATCATGCAAGTTCTTATAGATCGAGTGAGTACCTTTCTACTCAAGTCTTCCCAAGGCCTCCCTACGTCATCTCATGGTATTCTTAAGGATACAGCAAGGACCTGTGGTTGGCTCAAGAGTAACACGCGATTAGTTCAGAGGTACGCTCTCCACATCTGTGGTGTAGACTTGTCTTCTCACGGCTCCACAAGGCATCCCTACGGAATCTCATGGTTCTCTTATGGATACATCAAGGACCCGTGGTTAGCTCAAGGGTAACACGCGATTAGCTCAGAGGTCACGCTCTCCAGATCTGTGGTGTATAATTGTCTTGACACGGTACCACAAGCCTTCCCTACAGAATCTCATGGTTCTCTTCAGAATACATCATGGACACGAGGTTAGCTCAAAGGATAATAACAAATGTTAGCTATGGTCTCACGTAATGCCTCTTGTGTAGATGTTGCAACTAACCAATCGTCTGCACACTTTCTAACTCACTCCTTTAAAAGACTTTAATTCTAATGTCGTAGTTACTGTCGTTAATTTGGTACGTATTTACAGCCGTAAAGATGCGTTTGAATCAATCCCGAACACACACACTATCACCGGGATCAAAAGATGATAAAATTAATATGATCTTGTTAGTAATTTTAATCGTATCCCTTGTTTTTTTTAGTAGCAAACGTTCGGTCACGCTCTGCATTGTTGACATCATTTGCATGAAAGACTGAGGAGCGTTCTTCATTACGCAAGTTCTCCGGATGATTATTTTCTTGAGCTGGATCAGGATTTACAAATACACTAAGACCGGCAGTAACTGATCACAGGAGCGATCCCACTTCTGATATCGGATTTTATTACAAATTCATTGTTTTAAAGACAGGACGCCAGCCTCGCTGGCGTCTCTAATGTCACTTGTTTCAGTACGTTCCAAATATTTTAAAATGAAACTTCAATTCTTCTAAATGTTCTTGTATTTCTCGAAGGTTCTTCATAATCACATTCTTTATGCTCCGCACACGCTGAACTCTGCAGTCCCTTGTCGTGCGTCCAGACGTCATATTTAAACCAGAATTCAAACATAGTTCTATTCTCTTTGATTTCGTTTTACTTTTAACAATAGTAACGACGACCAATAAGGTGTTATAATAATTGGTGCCAGTTATTTTCATGTTGCATCCGTCGTTGAAGCTGCTTGCGCCGATATATATAAAATGGTTAGCACAAATTATCAATGGAAATGCTAAAAATTACAGATTTAAGATTGCATTTTTTTTAATGTACATTTGCAACATAAGAGGTTTTGTAGATGCGGTGCCAACCTTGTTTGCGAAGGAGCCACCTGAACATTTGAAGTTTGAAAGACCCCATATTGTAATTCTCTGGGAAAGTCTCGGGCGGAAAATCATTCCACATCCTGCAGGTGAATGGTAAAAATTACCGCAACGCACGTACAATTTAGCAACTGAATGCATCCAGGTGATGTGGATGAAATCCAAACCTACGGCGAGTAGTGCGATGGTAGAATGTTGACGATGGCACTACATTAAACAGTTCCTCGGAAAATTCCCCATTGTACAGACGATAAAACACGCAGAGGAAGCTGACATCCCTTCGGAGGCTTAAGGGTTCTAAATAGTCCCTGAGCATTGGATCGTTGACAATACGAATAGCCCGAGGTTGTAGGGAATCAAGAGGAAGAAGTTGGTACTGTGGGGCACCGGACCAGGGGGGAGATTACTCCAAGTGGGGACGAACCTGTACTTTATATAATAAAAGCAAGTTTCTCGGTGTGAAGCACTGGCTCACTCTACTCAGTACCCTTAGTTTTAGCCTTAGCCTTATCCTTCAAATGTCTCCGGAATTGAACGTCATTCGCTATGTCGACCCCAAGGATCCCATTACTCTGGTTGATCTTAAGGGGAATGTCCTTGATTGTTGGAGCTACAGTAAATGGGGTCTCTTTAGTGGTAGATGAGCAAATTTAAGTCTTATTTGGATTAAACTGAGCTAGATTCAGCTTACCCCATTTGGAGACCTGCTTAAAGGAGGAATTTCAGACACAAGTTTCTTTTTGTACTTTTATACTTGTCCACGAGCAATATTAACTTGGCCCATGTAATAAGCGTCACCAGCACTGTCATCTGCATAGCGCTGAATTTTATCGTTGATATGCAGAATGAACAGTGTTGGTGTAAACTCTGAGCCTTGAAGCAGGCCAGCGTTAATGGGCTTGGGTTCCAACTATGAACCGCCAACAACGACTTGGATGCTCCGCCCATGAAGGAAGCTGGCTAACCAGTTGCCTGATTCCTCAGGAAGTCCGTATGATGGTAGCTTCGATAGAAGGGCGCGATGCCAGACCCGATCAAAGGCTTTTGTGATTTCCAGGCTGACCACCATGACCTCGCCTTTGCTCTCAATGGCTACAGCCCATCGATATGTGAGGTATTCTAGAAGATCCCCATCGTTTACAGGAGCGTACATCTTAAGCACAATAGCTAGGATACCATCTGGACCATTGGATTTCTTGACGTCGACGGACGACCGGGCAGTACGTACAGCGCTCTGCGTAAAACGCACATAACGCATAGTCTCTCTGCACCGTGGGATGGTAAGCTTTGCTTTTCCCTCATCGTCAAAGGTCGGATTCGAAGCAAAAAGAGTGCACAGAAGGTCCACCTTCTCTTTAGCGGAATGATTCAGCGACCCGTCAGGATTGTGCAAAGTGGGTAAAAAGGTCGTACGGAAATTGCCTTGTTAGCGTGAGACCAAAACTAACGAGTTCCCGATGGGAAATTCAATAGTCTCGTTCTAATTCTCCGTACATGCTCCATCTTTGCTCTGGCAATTTCCTTCTTGTAAGACCAAGACGCAGCATTATAACCTTTTTCAACTTGAAGGCCTTTGGGTCCTTCCCAACTAAAGCCGCAGCTCATGATCGATATTTCCACTCTTTCGAGCGTAACGTTCCTGTACAGGATTTACCGAACCGGGGTTACCACTTACCCCCCGTATGCATAACAAATCTAGGAATGAAATATTCCATTCCCTGCAGAATAGTATTCGCAACGGCATTCGAGCAGATCGAAGGATCTTAAGACCAAAAACAAAGCTGCCTCCAGGGATAGTTACTTGCGGCTTTTCCAGTGTAATCTGTGGTACGTGATCCTAACCAATCGCAACGGTGGGCGTTGAAGTCGCTTAGAATCACTACCTCCGCTCTAGGATATATCTAAAGTACAAAATCTGTAGCCTCCGGGACGTGTCCAAAAAGACGGTCGACTTCGGTGTTACCGCTATAGGACTATGTAACCGGGGTAAGGCAGATACAACGAATCTTGATCATTGGATATTTGTGTCTCGGTTACAACTAACAAGGCCGGCTTTGCTATCTCTAGGTGGTGATAGACGGCATTTAGATTGAAATGTGTGCTCGTAATGTTGCAAAAGACCACTGCAACTTATTTCTTTTTTGTGACAGCCATAATTTTGGTTCAGGTAAAGGGAATGATGGAAAGATGCTAATGGCTAATAAACCATCTTGTCAAAGAATATTACACATAGTCTGGATTGAGGGTCAAGTTTTCAAGTTCAAGGACACTGAACGGCCCCCGATCCGAAACGCAGTCACAAATTGGGTTCCACTCCAGTCTTCAACTCCGGCACAGTGAACGACCGACGGGATTTTGTCATTGGCGGTGGGACAGTCTCCTAGATCGGGACAGTCAAGATTCGGGTCCCCTACGTACCAACGGTGAACCATTTCATCAGTCTCTATGGACAACATGCCAATGAAACACACTCAAAACCTCAAAACGGCCTTAGGCTAACGCAGGCTAGAAAGTCAATACGCACATCAAACTCCCGGGAGATGAAAGAGTGGTAAAAGAGAAAGAGCAACCGGCTCACCCACTCATCGGACAAAACGCTGCCTTAAAAACTACTTCAAGGCGATCTTCTATGAGAGGGTGGTACTTCACCGGTCGATCCAGCCCATGTTCAAGCTGTAATGACTGACCACAGTTAGGCTCTACCACCTCCAAGATTGCACATAACATAAGATAAAACAGCAATACATATTTCTTTAACACGACCACGAGAAGACTTCCTAGTATCAAATAAAAACAAACTATTAGATTTCATGTAACATATCCTTAATATATTTAGAGATTTTTATTTGTATATATTAGATAAAAGTTTAACTTTCGACATATATTTGCTGGAATCATTTCTTTTGATTTAAATCACAAACAAATTACATGAGCATTAATCACCGTTGGACGGATATTAATTAGATGCTATAATATAATCTAATCATGTCAAATTAAAAATTAATTCAATCTAAGGTGTCTGTAGATAAAATGAAAGATCTGTTACTTTTCATAAAATTGATACTTTAGGACCTAAAATGAAAATCAATTAAGGAGACAGTCACGTTAGTTTAAATTACTGTCTGCGCTTGTTATAGGCGGCGGTCATTGAAATTATGAATTCTATTTCAATTCACAATCATTTTACATGAGTTATTTCAGGAATATGTATATTGTATATTTATGTACGAGTATTTAAAATTGCAGTATTTAAAAACTGAAAGAAATATCAATTAACTTTTCACGTAACCGTTTTAAATGAAAAACAGAAATTGCAAAAATATAAATCATTATTTATATGACTTTTAATTAAATTCCCAACAACTCGTCGCAGATGCGTTTTATTCCAAGCTGTTGATTTATAGTATTTACAAATTATTTTATTAAAGTATCTTAGATTCGATAAAGAAATTAATAAAACATTTATTTTATTTATGTTATAGAGCTAAACTGTTGCGTTGTTACTTTTCTGGTATTTGAAAATTTACTTATATAAATAGTTTATATAATAAAATCGCGGATCCCCTTATATATATCAGAAAAAGATGTACACTGTCCGTAAGTTAAGAATACATTTTATAGAATAAATCATCGTATGAGGTACTTTTTAAGATCCTCAAGATCTATCTTCATATTTAAAACAATTAGGGGGATAGAGATAATCATTTACTAAGGTGGCTTTGTTTCAGTATAACATTATAACAATTTAGATTCGAATTTACGATTAACTTGATTTATTTTTATTTCATTGACTGTTTAAATTTTTTTTAAAAACTACATTTGAATAATTACTTCACCTTCAATCCTAACAAGGACAACATTTGAAGTTTTTCCCATAATATTTAATCATCAACTTCTTTTATTATTATAGAAAATTAAAAGTAAACAAAATATATCGGCTATTTGGTTCATGTAAGCATCTGTAATAAAAATATAAAGTTCAACGTTAGGATCGGAAGAATTCGACAGCGGAATTTAATAAGGTTTTGCTATGTATGCACTTTATAGGTCCTTATTTAATAATTCTGCTATTCGCCACTTGGTCAGCCTTTTCAAAGTATTTACCAACATTATATCTGTAAATTATCGTTTATACATACGAATTAAATGTGTGTATATGTTAAAAATCAATACGCTATTAGTATGTTATTTTGGACGTCTCCTTCGACACGTCCGGACGTTTCCATACGCTTACTCCTAACTCTAGGGCTCATCAAATATTTGCATGACGCTGCCTGCATTTGTGTCTCCTTCAATTTAGATGTCAACGAAGCAGCCGCGAGTAGACTGCTCTCGATATAGCGCGTTCACTCCTTACGGCTTCATTTTCTCCTCCCAACCCGTGTGAAGACAATCAATATCTATCTAAGTGATAATTAAAAAATGTTTTTAAAAAATGATTTACAAGTTATTATATACGATTAAGTCCAATGAGATAAATTTAAAGTAAATAACGTTTTATTAACATCAGTTATTCAATACAAAAGCATCAAGTAAACCGAACTATCTCAACTTGAATCTAAATGTCGTCCACTTTCCTTTTGAATCGTTGTTCTTTAGCTTGCATTTAGTGGACTTTCGAAATGATACCGCAAATCCTCTCGGAACTTCTAAATAATTCAGTGGAGTCTTCACACTGAAATGACACAACAATTCATGAAAATTTTGAACATTTAACATTATCTTTATTTTATTAATAAAATTTCTTACTCTTCCTTATCACTGGAATTCAACAACCATTGCAAATAAGAAATAAGTATTATAAAAAGTTTGTATCCCAGTCCAAAAATAATTATCCACGTATATATTTAAAAACATAGTAACAAATGAGTTTCAATTTTTACGATTTACAAAAAAAAAACGCTGCGATTTTTGTTGAATGTGACGTAGCACAGATTGCGCTGTTTCCCAGTGCAGTTGAATTAACTATTAAGCTTCTTCGAATACTGAATGGTGTGTTTCGTTAATGAGATATTCTACTTAGTTCCATGGAGAACGAATCATATAAAAATATATGAAGAACTCTTTATTTTTATACAAACCGAATTAAAAGGAAGGAATCTTATTTAAATATTGTACTTGTAAAAATTACTGACAGAGTAATTTTATTTTCCATCATAAAAGATGGTTGAGTAAAAAGTTTGTTTATAAGTAAATAGATAAATAACATTTAAATTACTAAGAATAATATATTCAATATCAATTGTTTAACTTTAGATACACATGAAACACCAAGCAACATTGTGATGTATAATCTTTACGCCTCTCAAATCCAATATCAAAGGCATTCGAAGTATTTGTGTTGAAACTTCCCGGAATTAATGCCACCACGCGACCGGACACAAGGGAAACGGCTCTCTTAAAACAATAAATTACTTAACAACCCCATAACCAATGTTTTGGACCCTTTCATCAACTGGCCCCGGAACGTAATTATAACTTATAACAATGACAGTTATTAACATATTAGCTTTGTTATAAAATTAATTATTTTCGATGTTCTATTCTAAATACCTAACAAAATGTAAAAAATAATTGTTAGCGCTGATTTCTGTAATGCCATCGTTGACCCAGACAGCTACGTTTGTTTGAAGTTTGTTATTATCTAAGTATTTATTTGTTTGTTATTATATATAAAAATAATTACGCATTGTGTCCACGTCACAGCGACACTAGGAGGTTAATTGAGATTATCTGTCGGTGGGAAGTGAATAGGGTCACTATTTTTTCTCGTTTATTTCCGAATATTTTTTTTTCTAGCATGTCGCTCTGCCTCTATATCTTAAATGCGATTCTGACTATGTGATCCGGGATGGAAAATTTAAACCATTTTAAAGACAAAATTGCAAAAATGTTAAAAATAACAAATTGCATATTCATCATCAAAAAAAACAAAAACTTAACATGTAGCTAATATGTTTGAATTTTAAACTAAGCTGTCTCAAAATGTTAAAGATTTTCAATAATTAGCTCAAAAAAATATAACAGAAAAATAATAAACGCTCATTTCACAGCAGAACATGGATTTCCATTTCATGCATCAATAAAGTTTGCTTAATAAATGTAAGCTCGATTTTAAACTGGGTTATCAACTAGCTACAGTTTCAAACATAAGTTCATCCCACATGTTCCATATGCTTTTCCACGACGACAATTAAAGAAATTTTTAACAACGTCGACTGTGGTTTTGGAATATGTAAAACTTTGTAAAAGGTCTCTTTATGTTTGACATATTTTTTTGATTGTAAACGTAAAGATAAATTAACTGCCAGTACGCGAGTAAAAGCATTTTAACAAAACTGATATTCGGGGTTTAAAATTTAGAACTTAAACCAGTCTATCTCCTTAAATTTTTCGCCATATAATCTGACATGATCTACATGACATTTGAGGAAGACTGTGTACAATTTCCGTATAGTCGAAAGTCATAATTAAAAGAAATGAATCTTAAAATTCTACTACAACATAATAACAGATTGTATATTTTATTATTTAGTATGAATGGAAAAATTTGTAAACAGTAGTCGCTTCTGTGGAAAAAACAACATCATTTCATTGCAATGTACAATTTTTTCATCGTACACCAAAAATATCAATAGTTTTTAAAAATAGCCCTACATGTATATCATTATAATTATACGAATAGCTGAACCGGCAATTTTTTTTTTATATACAATCCTAAAACAATTTAGGATTTTACGTTATTTTAATGATACATCGTAAAAATAAAATGAGACTGCTTGGATTAAACAAATTTTGTCGCTTAAGAATACGAAAAATAGACTTAAAATATTAAATTTTAAAGTCACCGAATGTATTCATAAAAATCGGTCCAGACGTCACAGGAAAGTATGGCAATTAACAATATGATATGAAAATTTTGTATACAACACTTATAACTAGATACTTATAAAATTAACTATAGCATTGAAAACGCCTATTCCGTATTAAAATACGAAGTTAGTTCTGGAAGTAAGCAACGCCTACTTACTTGTCATAGCAACAACAATCCTAAATAAAGTATAATCAGAATACACGCCATAATAAACCCCGCTCGTAATGAAAATATACCGAAGGTAGAAATGTCTTAGACATCGTAAAAATTCGCTTTGGTAGAAAAAGATAAGATTATTTTTTGTACCAAAACAGGATAACAAGCTCTATATCAACGCATGTCGTATACAAAGCAATACCTTTCGTATTTGATATGGTTTATTTATTTAATAAATGATTATTTCTATTTTCGGCAGTCAATTATCTTATAAATTTAATCCCACTATAGTATATACCGAAGTGTTAAACTCTAGAAACTAGAGTATTAACTTTATTCGACGACAACGGGTGTCGTGCAATATTCCGTTTATTGGACGAAATGGGAGGACATCGTGATGTCAGTTCATAGAACTTTCACAGCTAACTGAACTACTGCATTCATGTAATGCTTGCTCAAAGCGTCCACTTCTCGCTGCTGCAAGGGCGAGCATAAAATGTTATCAAAAGTGTTTGGGGCGCGTTTCATGATATTGCCTCGACTACGACATAGTCATAGGTTTTATTTTATTTTAAATATGTTATAAAAAATGTTAGCTAAACATTTGCAAACTTAACTCAAGAATGATATTGATTAAATTAAAATTAGATATTTTTTTTATTAATATCATCGTTATTTCGATCAAAAACAAATTACTTTAAAAACAGACACTTTATTCACTTAGAGTGTTGATTAATTATTTAAGAAAATATTAAATATTTCTTTTAGGAATCCGTTCTTTGAAAGGAAAAACAGGTGCCCGAAAAAGATCACTTTGTTATTTGTAGGTATATCTATTAGCAGGTCTGCTACAAAAATACACCGGCATTAATAAATAACAAAGCTAAAAATTTCATAGAATCAGCCTCTGAAGACAAAGTACTGAAAACATTCTTTACTCGTTTCATGTATTACTTCTATGAATTTTGTTCAAAGATTCCTTTATATTGATTTTATAAGTATATATATGTACTTAAAAAGCATTAATTTTTAATCATTTGTCATACATAAAGTTCTTTGTTCTCGTTTCTTCCCACCTATCTTGATCGTACAAACATATAATCATTCTCAAACAAGTGCTAATTATTTCAAGGGTACTGTTACACAGATGTTTTCAACTACTACCAAATAATTAATAGCCTTATTTAGTCTGGTTTCCAATGTATTTTTATTATATTACATAGCAAAAGAACATCTAACTTCAGATGTGCTGTTTCTTTGGGTTATCGCGTAGGAATTAACAGAAAGGTAAAATTAGATGATTGGACATAAATATGTCAGTCTGCAATTGTGATCACACCACTGCTATCATTTTCTGAATGTCATCATTCGAGTAAAAACATACGAACTACACCATAAATGTAAACAAACTATCGAAAAAGTATAAAAATTCAGAAGCCATGCTTCAATTAAACAACTATGTAATTTAATACGGCCTTTGAATTTTTGTATTAAATCTAAGACGTTGCAAATAAATATCCATGCCATTTATACAGAATGAAAAAGGAAATAAGCTACGAGCATAATATTTCCCTGCTAATAGAATTTTCTATGTAAAATATTTCATTTACCTGGAATCTGTTTATTATGATATACATAAACAAAACATACACTTCTAAGATTACATAATGTACGTGCTTTGAAGAAGTTTAGCGATAAGTTGATAACTGTAGAGTAATAGTAATATTATAAAAAATAATAATAACTAGTAATTTTATATAGACAAATAAAATTACATATTTATAAGCTAAGCTACGTACAAACTAATTTCATTAACGAGGTATATTCAAAGGAGGTTACAAAAAAAATTAAATACATTACTCGTTAGTAATATTATAAAAGTTCTTAAAAAAGGTAGATTAAAATAATAAAAAAAAACAAGTCAATTTACTACTAATACTTGCTAAATTCCAATTAGTGCAACATTACTTAACAAACAAGGAATTATGGAACCAACGTTAGGGGATATTTTAGTATTTTTTATATAATTGCAGATTTTCACGCAACGCCAACTTTAGTCTTATAAAACTCGATTAATTGCTAAGCGCTAGTTCAAGTTACTTCTAATATTTTGAAATATCTTTTTTTTTCATCATCGACACAGATCTAAAAAAAATTAATACTTTTACTAATAGGTATTTTTTTAATTAAAAGTCTGTCAAAATTTTCCTGTTCGTAGCTCGCAGTGACGTAATTCTAAATTGACTTATGTGCTTAGTAGGAGTTTACGGTTTCGACTTGATGAACTCCAACTGTTTCGATGTTCCCCTCAAACCTATTTACGTTGCGAACTTGTACTAAGCACTAAATTGCTTCGCAAACTGTAAGCTATTACTAATGACACCATCCACTGAGCGACGACTGCTGACGTACCATCTTTTTTGTAATTTTTGTTACATCAATACAATACAATTTATTAAATTTATAATCACTCCAACAAAAACAATTTGCGAAATGCCTTACGGCACTCTATTGTATGTAGTAATGTAAATTTAGATAAATAAATTTATTTTAATGAGCTTCAAACTAAATGCCAACAAGCTAGGTATTTGATAATTAATATATGAAAACTTGTTTTAAAGTTCAATTTATTCACTAACTGACTTTTATATTATTTTTTCGATACAGTATATTACATTAGAATTTTAATAGTTCTAGAATTTTCTAATTATAAAAAAGTTAAATCTTTCCTCCGCATATCATATTTTAATCGTGCCCATCATCAATATTAACCTGTTTGCGTGTTCAGCGGACCTTTATATATACGGTTATCTCTTTTTACCACATCATAATTATACATCCATCTCACTCCGACAAGTATCATAAACATGACCTTAGCGTATTTCTTCATATATTTTTATTCTCAAAGATACAGGCGCGAAGCGCGCTGCTCTTATTTAACAAAAAGTGCACAAAAATAAAATGGTAAGAGACAACTTTTGTGTTTGTGCTGTGTGTGTATATCAAAATATAATAATTTGTTATTGCAACGCTGATTTAATTTATATTATTTTATTCTTAATTTAACATAAATGTCTCATTATGTAGACGTGTTGTTTTTCGTTATCCGAATGCGACGTAACCGCAATTCCTTTTCCTGTGTTTTGTTTAAATTTATTAATAACATTTGATCGATGAGGCGGAGAGTATATCAAGTAAGACTAAATGAATTTTATCGTGAACATGCAAATTTTATCACAGGTTATAAACGTTATATTTTATATTTAGACGATTCGTCCTTTTCACTTTTGTTGTCTTCAAAAGCGAAGACAAAGAGTAAAATATGCGACTTAAAAGTTTTATATAAATAGAAAATTTATGTTATTTTCGTTTACGATATTCATAATTAAAATTTTTTATATTATTGAAAATACATTTCAAACCAATTACAATTTCATATGCTTTTTTTAAGCTTCATTATTTTTATGTATAAATTTTCGTATAAATGCATTGTAAAATTAAGAAACCGGTTTCCAGTAACGCGGTCCAATATGTCATTCAAACTTGTAGTTCGAAGGTGGAAATACCAGATTACGTGAGGTCAACAAATGATATTGTTTAAAATTCGTATAATAATATATCTATCATAAAACCTTCGAATAAACCCATTACGTTGTAAATAAAATATAATTTTACACAGAATATATAAACACATGACTTCAGTACTATGCATTACGAGTCTAAATTTAATTGTTATCTTAGTTTTTAAACGATATAAAGTGTACATATTAAACCAATAACAAGATGGCTGCTCCATTATTTCCTGTTAGATGTCTGATTGGATATTAATTACTTAAGTGTCATATAATATTAACATTCCGTTTAATGTTTATCTAAATAGGAACTACCGCAATGTTCAAACAGTACTTTAATGTTGAAACTATTGATTAAATTGCATAAATTTTAACACCTTAATATAAACATCCTACGCCTGATATAGATCAAGTAATAGCTCATAAATATACTACATCATCAAATAACGTCGTATGTTAAAAATATATATTAAAAGAGGTTATTCATCAAAGTAATACATGACTCGACTGTTTTGCTAATTTATATATTATTATATAATACATAAATAACTTATTTGATACATAACTTTAAAACAATGTGTTTACCCTATAAATAGAAATAATCAAGGAAACCAACTATCCGTTTTCCGTAACTACATAAATTATATAGCTGTGTACTTATGTTTCTCTGTGTGACATGACAATTATTATTATTATTATAAATATCGGTGATTCGTCAATTAGTTTCCCTGTAGTTTAAAAAGGAGCTGAATCGGAATTTCTGCAACATAAATAAAACATGCGTTTTATACTACTTGGTAATTTACGTCATTATACTTCTGAGAACATATCTGAACCTATCGTACATAAGGCTCGGTTTTATCCATATTGTTGCATGTGTTGTAATTAAATTTATTTATAGTAACAGCCATCCATCATCAGAGACACTGAAATTTTAGGATGAAATTTGTATTTGCTTCATGGAAGCTGTATTTTTGTTCTGTTATTAGTAACCCTAGCACGAGGTTTCGTTGCTTCTTAATTACTAGCGATTTTAACAGCATTCGATACTTTTAAAGTAGTTTTATTTATATATACCTAGGAAAAATGTCTATGTTAAGTTGGCGTCTGGACTGGGTTTAACCTAAGATCATAATTGTTTACAAGTAACGATATTGATTTAGTAATTGTCCATATTAATAATCAAAACAGAAGCCTTGATATTCACAAGAATTGTTGTTTTTTGGTAAATATAGAAAGTTACTTTAATTGCATTACCGACCTTATTGTAATTACAGTTGTAAGGATAATTCGGCATTTAATAGTATAAAGTATATAGTTTTAAATATTCATTGAATTAAATAAGTAGCCAAAATATACCCGAGCTATACATAAATAAACGGAGTGTTCACACCACTATAATATAGACTGTCTAGAAAAAAGTAGTCTGTGGTTTGAAACATGTTTTACTATGGTTATTTAATGAGATGTTTATGGTTGTTGTTTACTCGCTGCAATGCTTCGACTTTCATAAGACCGGTTTGTATTTTATATTATTATTCCACACTCCTAAATTATAAAGACTTCGCTTATACCATTCTCGTTATTCACTGGGAAAATACCCACGATTTTTATATCAAAATAAATTAAGTTGATTTCGATACGGATATAAAGATCTGGACTAAAGTTAAAACGGATTGTATGTTTGCCTGGAATATTCTTTACAAGCTATTAACAAACAACGAATTTATAGCGTATATTTGTTAATGAACGGTATAATTTAATTAAAGGAAAATTTGTAATGTAAAACTCGTCTATAATTTGGAAATACCGAGCATTGCTATCGATTAATAATGTCATTAAAATTAAATTATTGAAGAAAGTTATAGGTTATGGTGTTATTAATATTTTTTTTCATTAAACATTAAAAAATAAAAATATATGTTTATAAAAAAAAATAAAAATATATGTTTATATAGTTTTATTTTTTACCACCATCTTTCTAAAATATGTCGGGCGCGTAGTCAAAAATGAGCTTGACGACGTGGTAGCGACTTCAAACGGACATAACGATCTTATGTTGACAAGACTATTTATCGTTACTGCCAACCTTAACTAATAAAATTGTTTCAGATTGGTGCGATCAGTATTCTAGTCATAGGTCTTTTTGTGCCAACACACGAACAAAGTACAACTATATCGCCATGCCCCAACGTGTTTATGTACGAACCCTCCGGCACAGAACCGGGAAGATGGTACGGGGTTGTCAATCTGTCAACAGATAGCACCTTACACTCTCTATGGTTGAATATCGTGCTTGATAGCAAGGCTGATATTTTAGGGGTAAGTTGAACTGATTACCAACAATTTGACAAGCATTTAAATTGAAACTTTAAGGTTATATTTATTTTAACAGAATTGGGTAGGAGATGTAACGACCACAGACAATATAGATTTCAAAATTGAAAACACAAAAATGAAAATACATCCTGGCCCGGCTGTGGCAGTTCGTTTCTTCGTACAATACAGCCCTCTCAATAAAGCACCACGCTTGAGTGCTATCAGACTAAATGGTAGAGAAATCTGCAATGCCAAAACACCACAACCAGCGATTGAAGTGGTTGAAACCGCGAGGCCTGATCCAACATCAATCAGACCAAGGCCTGAAACCTCAAGGCCTGTAGACCGGCCGGTAGATAGGCCAATAGATCGCCCTGTTGAAAGACCGATCGATCGTCCGGTAGACAGGCCCAGCGTCCAAACAAGACCTGTTCTGAGACCTGAAGATAAAACAAAACCTGTGTATGGAAGACCTTCTGGGGATGGACCTGTGTATGTACCAACATCTAATCCACCAATCGAGCAGAGCAATGTTAACCCATATAGCATGTAAGTGTCACCCAATCAATCATTTTGCATGAAGTAGATTGGATTTTATTCTAATGCTATTAGAACTCTTAATCTTCTCACATAAATAATGAAGAAATTCTTTTGCTAAAATGTCTCCTTTTGCTTGCCGTTAGATGCCATATTTTCCCATGAATGACTCGGGCATGTTGCAAACTATTTCTTTCTTTAAATCATTTCAAACGTAGACAAATTGACCTACCGCTAGATAGGTTTGTAGCTAACTATTCCACTAGATTGACACCACGATCGTTAACAGCGGTGGTGGCCAGGTACCAGCTCAGAGTGTAACCCATTCAAGGCCAACATACCAGTTGACCACGACTTCTTATACATCCACCACGCCCGAAGACGAAGATAGTGACAGGTAATTGCCACAAAACCAAAAATGCCTTGGATGCTGTAGATCTTAATTTTGTGCTTATAATTAATGCTTTAGACAACATAAAAACAAAACGAATCGATAACGCTATTAACATATAAATGTTTACATCGTTATTATGTGACATGTTAGAGCATTCAGTAGTTTCACTTAATCTTTAACAACAAAAAACGATCTATATTTTAAGACTACCTTTATATGTTATATCAATTAAATCAAAAACATGTTATACAAAATATTTAAGTGTAAAAATATTTGGCCAACCCACAAACATTCACAGCTACCATTGATACCGGGTTTATTTAAAATTAACAAATCTCTCGGATGAAAGTTAATTCACTAATCCTAATTTGTTTTGTAATCTATTCGCATTTGGCATGCACAAATTAAAATGTATATATATTTTTTTTTTGTTTTGCAAATTGTAATTGTTATAATAACATTTGTTTATTTTTATAAAGTTGGATGTACGCACTTACAGATATTTTCCTGATATACTTACGTATTTAAAAAGCGTTGTATAGAAATAAATTTCTATGTATTTTCTGTACGCGAATCTGACACTTACAGAATACGAGGCAGTTAATATGATGGGACCGATTTTGTATACTAAATTTGTTTTAAATGCATTATATAACTGATTATTATATATTTATGGAATAACATACGTTACTTAAAAATATATAAAAGAAAAGGTCTCCATGTATAGACTTTCTGAAGATTATGTTATTTTTACACATTTTACACAATATCCTCCTTTTACATAATATTACTTCTATTTTTATTGATATAACAAGCTTTGGAAGGCTCATCGCATTCATTAAATTTATTTATTGAAATGATCACTAAGGGAGCAACAAACTCAGAGCAAGATTCTGTAGTTATTTATAACGGAATTCTCACCTTACTTTATTGAATTCATTCAAATTGGCAAAAAAAGACATACCTAATTTAAAAAAAATTGAAAAAAGATTTAAATTAATTATGATTTAAATATATAATGTACGGTGTTTAACTTTGTTGTTATATAATATAACTGTAATTTATATTTTGCTAGTGATGCTGACCCTTCAGAATACTTCAACGGCGGTCAACTACTGGTCACACCGGTACCCAGCGGCCAAGGATATGTACAGCCTAAAAATGTGAGTGCGACTTCTGGTAACAAATAACGTAATCTTTTTGAAATATTATAGCTATTCTATTTTTGGAATATTTTAAATATTATTCTATACTAGCCATTGCAAATTATAGTACCTACCTATAATTATTTTTCAAGTATACCAATTTTATCAATCTAAAGGCGAACTCAAGTTTATCGTCAGCTCGACACAACATGCAAAAGTTAACCTATCAGTAAATAACTGTTTGTACAAGCTACATAGATGTACGTAGCAAACTCTTGTTAAAACAGAAAATATATCGTTCTATCCCCAAAGATAGTCATAAACCATACCTTGAAAAGGTGCTACCGGAAAAAATCTAATACGTTTGTTTTGAAGCGTATTACAGCTCATGTTAAGACTAATTATTTATTTAGATATTTGTAGGTCAAATTTTTATTCATATTCTCCTCCACACATCCTAAATACCTAAACGTAAATTTTTGTTATAGTTTGAATTTTTAAACTAATTCTAGGTAATTTAGTTTATTGAATGATTATGATATTAAAACAACAACCGTAGTCTTAAAGTGGTTCACGATTGAATTAAGTATCGTGTAAGCAGTTTATTTAATTTATTAATATTCACATCCGTTGTTTGTATCAAAATAGCAATACGTGAACACTTTTGTTCTATTTTTACCGTTAAATTCCTTCAGATATCTCTATTCCTTGGAGAACAGATTCGACACGAAATTGACACTTTTCACCAAATAGGACCAAGGAACTAAATCCAATATTTGATGTGCTTGATACAAAACTTTTATCCGACATTTTATTCCCTTTATACTTTATTTCAATAAGAGTATAAAACCAGGTATTTTACCTTTTTCAAGACAGCTTCTCATAAATATTGGTTGGAAGTGTTGAGTCTGCATCCTTATATTTGGAATTTTAAATAGTCGAGTTCAGAGAAAATGTTCAAATGTTTTGAAGAAATTTTAAGATATAAATTGTTATTTTTCATTCATCGGTCACAAAACAAAAGTCGTTTAACATTTTATTCAATTATAATACTGTTATCAAAGTTTACGGAGACTTCTTTTCGTGTCGAGTAAATGATTTTAAAGATTTAAACGAGGTAAATCCCCGGTCGGAAATTTTTATCAAGAAACTTGTTTTGACGTCCACCGGCTTTATATTAATAGCGATTCGGCTGAATGTATCTTAATTTAATCGCATGCTGTATTTTTTATATCCTTAAAAAATAACTGTCGTATTTTATTTTTTTATTTAAGAAATTGGTTCTTATTTTTTACTTATTATTAGTCATTTCGCTCTTGCTAGCCCTCGTGTGAAAATTTTATACTGTTACATATTTCGCATATGTGTATTGTTTTTTTGTGGAATTACAACGACATTATAATGTTTTAACCGACAACCCTTTTTTACATTTTTTTTCGGATAATTTTAATACAGCCCCAAACGCATATTTAACGTCACTTCTGAATGAAATATGAAATACGCCGTGGTTTTTTCCAAGCAACATATATAACAAGTATAACTATGAACAGGCGAAACTCTTTGTTTAGAACGTTTATCAAACTTAAAGATTTTTTCATGTTGTTAACGATTCAGGTTTTAAGGTTGTGTTTTTAATAGTATAAGAGTAATCCGTATCATAAGAATCCTTTATTTCTAGTATTATAATATAATTTCGTCTTGTTAAAATACACCCGAAGCTCTGATGCGAATTGTTTCATTGAACAATTAATCATTGATGCGTTGCGATGTTTTATTTATGCATTAAATACTGTACCTATCCGAATGTCTGAAAAATTCAATATTTACGCAATGCGAACTAATATAACTACTTTGTATAATAAAAATATATTGCGATTGTTTAATGTTGACTAAACTTAAATTGAAAAAAACAATTTCGATCGCGTCTTTTACATAGTATTTATCATCATTATTAATAAATTGAGAAAAATGTATTCGTACGATTCTAAACGCTTTGCGATATATGAAAATATAACATATTTAAGTTAGTATTTTAAACTTTTTTTACATTAGACATTCAACTGTAAGTTTAAACTAATTGTAAGTTAGTAATATTATTGAAAAGTTATAACTAGAAATTGTTTCGTGGAGTGTAAAATCTTCCTCGACCTAATGAAATGAAAAAATTTAAAAACTTAAGATTACAAATAAATTATAATAAACAATAAAAAGTGTCCAAGAAATTAATTAAAAAAAATAATTAGATGAGTTTAACGCTCTATATAAAAATAAAATATTGACTACTTTACAAAAATTATTATAATGTAAATATCAACTGTGAGTAAATTCTCAATTTATGTCCATATGTCTAAGATACAAAGAAAAATTAACTATTCGTTTGTAAGGAAAACTGCTTTCAAATAACTTTTTAATTTAACTATTGTAACTTTAATAAGTAAACGTTGCGCCCTTTGCATCATCGATCCAATACCGACAGCTTCCATATTTTCATGATTAAAGAAACGAATTTTGTATAGAAAGTTTTGAGACTGTCATTACTTAAGTAAATGATGCGAACTCGTACAAAACGTGGTGGTTTTTGTCTCTCTAAGAGCTCGAATGACAGGTCTACCTAATTGATATAGATGTAATTTTAATTCATATTAAAATTATAATCAATCTTCCATATGAATATAACATTTCTATTAGAAAAAGGAAACCTACAATAAGTAAAGTTTCATTGAAAATATGTTTTTATCTGTTTAAATTAATCTAAATAATATGAATATAAATTTTATTTGGAGAGATTTGTGTATCTCTCATGATAACAATCTCAATAGCTTTTCACGTTTGTTAATTAAACTACAAACAAGCCGATATATCCTAGCTGACTAGACAAATAGAAAAGAAATATATTTTAAAATTAGCTCCAACATGCATACATTTATGAAGCAGAGATCATATTTCTAATTTCATATTGTAAAATAACTGTTCGACAAAATATTGTAGGTTTTATATATATTTAAATAGATACCTTAAACGCTTTATAGATACGTGTGTTTACTGTTTAGTTATGTGCAAAAATTAACAAATGAAAATACATAGCGTCCAAACTAAATGCAACGGTAATATTTATAAAAATATAGATGAAATCATTATTATAATTATTCTTAACATCGTTTAGATTGATAATGGTTTCAACTTTGTCTTTTTGCGAATGTCTGTGAGATATTGTCTAGTAATAACAGAGAAGTTATGAGATTTGATTAAATAACAAAAGACAATTGCTCATAACAAGCTATTTTAGATTATAATATAAATATGTTTATACTTGTAAATAAGTAAACGGTTTTATTTGACTTACCATGCGTGTCAAGTATTGTGTACTGATCTGTTAATTGCACAAAACATTAAAGACATGAATCTTTATTGCAAAATGTTCATTGTTTTCTACATTAGTAACTAGTATTATAGCAATAACAAGTAGGCTGGTATTTTTTACAATTCAATATATTTTTTAATAATTCATAATTTTAATTATATGTTTATAATTTTCTTGTAATGTCCGTGTATCCTTGTAGATACAAATATATTTTTAAGGCAATTAAGATGGTACAATCACAATTCGCTTATTTCGTAAAAGTTATGATTTTTTTTTTATAATTTGATAGGAACAATGCGGTAAAGTGCTCCGAAACAATCCGAATCCTCTGGTGGTGAACGGCAAGCCGACGCTCGAAGGACAATGGCCCTGGCAGATAGCCCTTTATCAAACGCAGGTTACTAACATGACGCTTACTTATTATGCGGAAGAAATTAATAATGTTTTGAAAATAATCCTATTTTTGATTTTCATAGAATATTTTATCAATTTTAATAGAGACTGAATTTCTCATTTCATGTTTTTTTTTAGAACACGACCTCTATATTTTTCCATTAAACCCATAGCATTGTATTTAAAAAATCTGCGCTGTAGGTATGGCGTCGCATTGTTTTTGAAAATGGAATGTCGATTTCTAGAATTTAGTTTCTTACTAGTTGCAGTCTAATATTTTCGTGTAACATATTTGTTTGTACCAGACGGTGGATAGCAAGTACATTTGCGGCGGTACTCTCGTCTCCCACAAGCACGTGGTGACGGCAGCGCACTGCGTCACCCGCAAAGGTTCCAGTCGTACTGTGAACAAGAACACCCTCACCGTGTACTTGGGAAAACACAACCTCCGGACCTCTGTAGAGGGAGTTGAAATCAGACTTGTGAGTGATTACTATGAGCTAATATTATAAGTCTGTATGGAACTTATGTATAACATTATGAAATAAAAAAATTATATGTATATATATATAAGAAATCTAAATCATAAGGGCTGTTGATATTAATATTTCTATGTCTTTTTAACATATGACAATTTAATTTTATATCATAAAGTATCCTTTAATTAATTAATAAAAAAAATTATAATGCTAGCTCCTGTTTTCAGTATTTCTGACATTGTGATCTGCGTAACTTCAACATATATTTATTAGCGGACCATATGAAGGCTTGATTATTAATGTCCAGGTGGGTGAGATAACTGTCCACCCTCAGTACAACGCGTCCTCGTTCAGTCGTGATCTCAGCATCCTCAAGCTCCGCAAAGCCGTCGAGTACACAGAATTCATACGTGCCGCCTGCCTCTGGCCGGAGAACCAGATCGATTTGACGAACGTCATCGGCAAAAAGGGCTCCGTAAGTTTATAGGATGACAATAATGTATATATGTTATCAAATTTACAAATGTACATAATTATATTAAACAACAGACGGATAATCTACGATATACCTTAATATATAAAATCACAGCACCGAAATTGTTTCATAGCGAGAAAGCTTTCCGCGGTAACTTATATTTATCTTTGCATGACGTGATATATTGTGTCTACAAAAGATCTAGCAGCGTTCTCTGCTGAGATATTACTAGTGGAATAACCTGAGCTGTGTGCGATAACAATATTGTAGTTTGGATACACCGAGCTGGAGTGATTGAATGCAAGAGGCTACAAAAAATGTTACACTCGTTTCAATGTTTTATCTATGAATGAATGAACTATTTGTAAATCTAATTCACTTAGACGAAGCTTAATACAATGTACATAAATGTGAAACAACTGTAAAGCGTAAATTAAAATATAATTATTGTGTAAAAGAGATTACTCGATTTGACGAATACGACTTTCATGTCTCCAGGTAGTAAATAATATCAATGTTATAACGAACTATGATCATTTAAATTTTCATGTATACAACCGTTACAGTGATAAATCAAGTCTATCTAGTTGCCTTGTATTATAGTATTAGTAGTATTTAACCACTACAAACACGAAATCAAAGCAGTGCATTAATACATTTGATGATTTTGATCAAATCTGATAGCAGGTCCATTTATCACAATGCGTTGTAAATTTTGAATCGCCTGCATGCTTCGTAATTTGCTATACATTCTTTAGAAATCAAATACCTAGAATTCCGAACAAACACAAATATCGAGATCTGTTCAGATCTAAGTTTTTTTTTTCAATTAGAACAGATTGTATCGTGTATGCCTCTAAAAAACAAGATTATGGCTTTATTTTATACGAGTGCATATTTAAATAAAACTATGTATTTTATATTTTACCCGCGCTTTATATTATTTTACGTTTCAATTACTTCCATATCATCTGGCTGGAAAGTAATTGAAACCTAGAGCCAAATTTAAAATAATAAAATACGAAAAAAAACCCGAAACACGTATTGATGTTTTATATATTTTTTAAAACAATTATTTCAAACGCACTCACCCATAAACTCTGTTAAATATAAAAAAGAATGAAATGTTCATTTATAAATAATAAGGCTTGATACGACAAACCATCGAAAATCTTCAGAAAAATGTACATCTACCTTTTAACCAAGCAATGGTCACTCATTCAATCATTTTGTTCACCGATTTTACTGAGATAAAATATGTAGGCACTTCATACCATAGTAATGCGACGAACTGCCGTGCATTTTTAACGTACCAGAAAAAACGAAGTGGGTACCTACTTCTCTAATCGTTTTTTTTTTTACGTTTGTTCATAACGCTAACGAGACTATGATTCAAGAAAAGACTATTTGGTGTTAAAATATCCACTTCATACACTGCGTAGTATTAAATCCATCATATATTATATATATAATATACATATATTAGGTAGTACTAGCCGGTTAGGATAAACAAGAAAAAGTGAACGTTGTATGAACACTAATATACTCTTTTTTCAATCTTTTCAAAGTAATTTACACTTCAGGAAGAAAACATCCACAGATATGAAAATTTAAGCTTTAATGAAAATGTTATTGTAAATATGTAAGTTATTGGAATAAAAAGAGAAAAAATAAGTACAAGTTAATATGTAATTATCAACATAAAAAGGATTTTAAATCCTGGAAACTTTTACCTTTGATATATAAAGCCCCAGGCTAACCGGAATATCAAATATAACCTATTTTCATTTATTCATAATCAAGTTATAATATTATGTACAGGATTTTATTTATTAATATTATTTATATAAGAAATATTTTATTATAATATTTTCGTTACATATTTTTTTGTGAGATGTTTTTAATATATTCTAGGTGGTAGGGTGGGGTTTCGACGAGACGGGAGTCGCAACTGAAGAACTGACACTAGTGGAGATGCCGGTGGTGGATCAAGAAACTTGCATCCGCTCTTACAGCGAGTTCTTCGCCAGATTCACTTCTGAGTACACATACTGCGCTGGATATAGAGATGGTCAGACATTTTCGTGTATATTATCAGTTAAAACACACTAAAACGTTTTCGCATAATCGGCATTTGGAATGAATAGCGCAGACGTGAAAAAGATTATTTTCGACTCTTGTTCTACTTTACCAAACATCATAAATTTTTCGCTATCACTAGATTATTCAATTGTAGTACCTTCATATTTGTTTTTTAGGCTTTCTTATTAATTAAAAACATTGATCATCCTTTTTAGTCATAGCTTTGCTTAGCCTTTCTTGCGTTCTTAAACATAGTTGTTAGATTCCTCTTTCATTTTCGTGAGCAACAAGCGCGTTTCCCTCGACAAGCGCGTGCCTTTTTAAAATTAAATAGTTTACTACATAATTCTTTAAAATTTTCTGTAATCGAAACAATGTTTTTTCTTATTTAAACAAACATGATTTGGTAACACCTCCAATAATTTATTACAGGAACAGCCAATGCACAAACCGGCATTAGAAAGAGTATGTTGTATTATCGTTAGCTTGATGTCTTTGAATATAATAAACACAAATATTTTTCGCTTTATAGATTTATTTCTATAACTATCACTGATCGCTTAGCATGTTAACGCAATTACGCTTCAATAATAACGTTGATATAATTTAAAGGTTAACATGATATACGCACAAAAAGACCTTTAAAAGGAACACACTAACGGGTTATCTTCGTTTAATATATAACAACTATTCTCTTTTGCTTGTACTCAATGTTTTATCTGTGGTTTGTAACAATAACGTTCACTTTATACTCTGTACAATTTGACAGGCACGTCAGTGTGTAATGGTGACAGCGGTGGGGGTATGGTGTTCGAGATGCAAGGATCGTGGTATCTGAGAGGCCTGGTATCCCTCTCAGTGGCGAGACAAAACGAATACAGATGTGACCCAACACACTACGTAGTATTTACAGACTTAGCCAAATTTTTATCTTGGATAAAGCAGCATGTAACTAGCGTCTAAGTTTATATTTTTATTGTGTTACTATACTCAAATGACATAGCACAGAAACTTGTAGTTTTTTAAATTAGTTCCGTCCACATCGTCCTATTGTTTTTAAGATGAAACATAAATTAATAATAAAAAATGTGATATTTTTGTATAATCTTTTATAAATGCAATGTGATTTTACCTATTTTAGGCAATGTGAATTTGAAATATTGCTGTTAATAAAATTATTGACAATAAATATATTGTGTGTTCTATATTAAAATAATGCATGTTTCTCAAACGAATTGGTTAAAAATAAAAGTTATTTGGCGAAATGTTTATTATTACGCACCCAAAATAATTATTCCTATTTAATTCACTATTCAATGTATTTAGGGTCATAGTTCGCATATTAGTTAATTACAAATCATTTTTCCTACATAAACATTAAATATTTACCTAAATTCCCAAAGAACCTATGTGCTCGTATAATATGATTTATTAAATAAATGTCTATTCATATTAACATTCGTCATAACAATGAAGAACAACAACCTAAAACCGGGATGGCAAAAAGTCAATTACCATAACGATTATCACCTACATCTATGCCGTTATTTATTTTTTGAACAGCATTAAACACGCTAAGTATTTTTATTTTCATCCCCTTTAGCAACAACATTTATTTACATTCAATAAAATATATTTCAAACTGAATTTATTCCATTTAAATCTTCAGACTTTTATATCCACGGAGCATATTGTATATTTCTACTACTGTCTACTTACAATGATGAAAGGTATTGCAATTAACAGAATTCATAGCACGTAATTTTAGAAATTAATAGCCTTTAATTCACTACCAGTCGAAAGCAATCATACTTACAATTAGATTATCATCTCTTCTAACCTTCAAGACTATCGATAAAAATATTAAAATATTCTAAATTTAAACTGAAATATATTATATTATTAGTTATACATTTTTGTTTTTTAGCAATACAATACATTGCGGGGGCTAACTGAAAAATGGGGTATCAAAAAAATACGCCGTAATCTTATAGATTAATATATCAAAACATAAGAACATCTAAAAACTAGTAGGAATAGCCAAAAACGTCGGATCTTGACAACACCGGTAGTTGTTTGAGATTACATTTTTAAACTAAAATTTCTAATAATCAGGTAACACGTTTTCATCTCAAGAAACATCTAACACATATTCAGGTACATAATACAAACAAAATTTTTCATAACCATAGTTGGGTACCTTATAAATGATTTCTTTGAAACTGTTTGGCATATTACATCTTATTATATTTACCAATGATAAACGTAGAACATACCCGCATTTAGCTTGGATTTAAAATTATACGAAGCGTATCAATATCTCGCAAAGTGCACGTACCGACCATATGAGGAAAATAATAGGTATAAAATTGTACACGTTTTGCGTAGCTATTATATGTGTGTATACGTCTGCAGGCAACTATAAGGCCTCTATGTATAATATTAAAATATTTATGAATATGAAATTTTTATCATGTTTGTATTAATTTCGTTTTTTTTTTTAATTCCCAAAAGTTTATTCGTTTATTCTTCCCTACTTTAAGTAAAACAAACTAAAGTACCAAATTCCGTACATTTTTAAAAATTATTAATATTATGTTATTAATTAATAATTTCAGTTTGAATTACATTATGTTCCATACAATACACATTTATACATACAATACTTTTCACAATTGCGTAAAATAAATGAAGCATACTTCAACTAAATATATATATATTTTTTAAACAAAGCAAATCCAGTTGGATAGCATTGTTTAGTTAATGTGAATAACATTGAATACAGAAACGGGTTTTGATCGAGCATCTTCGCTGAGTTGTCAGTGAACATCGAGATTCCATCGTAAGATGATCGGATCGATATTGTTATCAATTCTATTTGTGGCAGCTAGTGAATCATTGGACTATACTGCTACAGCAAGGAATTTTAGTATAGAATTAGTCTATTTCACTCAAACTAAGACAGATCATGAAGTAGTGTTGGCGCCGTTTGGTTTATGGAGCTTGATGGGACAAGTAGCCTTTGCGGCTAATGGTCCTACGAGGTATGAACTACAGCGCACCCTCATCTCAAATGCAAGTAATGAGGACAATTATTTCAACAATTTAGATAAACTCATGAGCAGATTGAAAGAACCGAGTGACGGTGTGGAGATGATTATAAAAAATTTCCTCTTTCGCGACCAAAGCTTGAAAGTACCATTGGACTTTGTGACAAGAGTCGAACAAACGAAGGGAAATATTTGGTCTTTGGACTTCACTGACGTAACTGCGCCGCGTCTTTTAAATACAATAATAAAATCAAATACAAAATTTCCAATTCCAGTATTTGGACCAAACGATTTCAATGAGACGGATTTAATTTTCAGCAACGTGTTCAGTTTTAAAGGTAAGTGGTCGACACCGTTTAATCGGTCAAATACTTACGTACAAACTTCTTTGGATGCTGCTGGGAACGCATTGGGTTTAATTGATATAATGAGCCAAGACATGAAAGTGCCTTCCTCCGATATAAAAGAATTGAAAGCTACAGTAACAGAATTATCGTTTGGAACTGATGGTAAATATTGCATGCTTATCATAAAGCCGTACCAGGGTGTCACTGTCACCGAGGTATATAAGCAGCTAGCCTCGGTGACGTTGAAAAATATTTTTGATCAGCTTCAAAGAGATTTTAATGACGTTGGAATTAAAAATATAAATGTAAAACTGCCACGGTTTGAGAAGCAATCGTTTCTCGTATTGAACGCCCCTTTAAACGATATGGGCACATATTCTATATTTGATCCTGATAAAGCGCAGTTATCAGGGCTGTCAGAAGAGCCGTTGTACGTTGAGACAATTGAGCAGAGAGCAAGAATATTCGTGACGGAGGAAGGCGTGGACGCATACGCAACAATACCAGCAAATTTAGAAATAGCTACTAGGACAAATCCAAATTACGCAAAGCCATTTATTTTCTTCATTGTCCATAAGTCCACCGTGACTATACTTATGGGTGGTACATATGGAAAATCTTAACAATCTCATAATTTTTTCAATATTAAATTTAACATATCGACTGAATCCTTTAATTACATATAATAATATTATATACAATATAAACTCAACTTTGTTTCATGCAACCCCGCAGTTGTGGTGAAATAATTTAACTGTTATTCAAAAACAATTTATACGCTCGAAAAAGTTATTAGATTCCCTTATTTCGTAATAAATATTCGTTTAAAATATTTTTTCTTTTGCTCTACGTTATAGTATATATAATTTACTCATAAATATATTTAATTATTTATCATCTATATATCAATTAGTTATTTATAGGTAAACAGTTACCATTAAAAAATAATTTCATTGACATGACAAACACGCCTAAATGTATCCCATATAACTTGCTCTCTCAGAATATTTCAAGGCTATCGATTTATTTTACTAAATGAAAACACTAAATTATAGCTTAGTATTTTAATAATTTACAATTTTTTAGTATATTACAAAATAGTCTTAAAAAAAAAAATTAAGAAAAAAACCCTTTTTACAGAATCACACAACTAAAAAAACTAAACTAAATCACTTAAGGGATTAATACATTGAAAGGCATTCAAAATGATCAAGCTTAGAACATTTGAAAAAATAAATTTAATGCAACCTCTGTAAACATAAGAACGCGTGGCCCAAAACTATTCTATTATAATAAGACACTTGAACACAAACACGCTTTTTACAAAATAAAAACATCTTCTACCATCTAATGAAAATTATAAATGAGACCAACAAAAATAGTAAAAAGCTATCGAGTGAGCAGACCAAATTGTTTGTTTTTTACGACATATTTGCTGCTCGGAGTTTGAAATTATTATTAATTTCAGAGATCTTTTAATTTTTGCAACTTAACGTATCACATAGACAATTTTTTTTTTTTTTTGTAGACTGTTAAAGTTGTGAAAAAATAGCTAGAAATTATGAAGGTTAGTGTATATCAACTTGTTTATGTTATCCAACAGGAAACGAATTATGACAGAATAAATTTTGTTAAATGACAAATGTAAGTAAATAACGACAAAACTATTAAAAAATTTCAATGACGAAGGAGTTTCAATGTTTCATTATTACTAAAGAAAACCCTGAATTGCTATGTTCACTTATCCTGATAGTAAATTGATACCAATTAGAAATAACTACGTTTTCTCAACTTACTCCTTAACAGTTTCATTAGTAAACCGGTCATTGAACCCTATAAATTCGTTATAAAGATAAAAGAAGGCACTAAATAATGCCTATATTTCGATCAAAAACGAAGTACACTTCCATCATCCCAATCATAAAATAAATATTCTTGGGGAGAATCTACAATCACATATGTGAAATTGTTTACTGGACCAGTCACGTCAGCTCGTTCTCTTTGGTATGCCTTCATACTTCTTGTACTATACTTATTACCAACAAATTCTGCGTACTCCGTTACCAATAAGGCGCTTGACCGTTTCTACACCGCTGTCCCTTAAACCTATCTTCAACACCCTGACCCCAGGGGAAGTTTCGTCCCCTATTGTTCCTGGGTGAGTTTTTTGGGTAGTTGGGGAATATCCTAGTGTTGGCGCAGGATCCCGGCCTACATCCGTTTCTGGGAGTATTTGGATGACTGCCTCCCAATGGTGGGGACGGGAACCTTTCCCAGGCATCCGGCATCATGCAGTTCCCACAGTTCCAGGAAAAGTCCCCTAAGGATGGTCAAAAAATTAATGCCATAAATATAATAGCTTTGGTAAAATATACTGTAAATTGGAGATTAATAAAAATTCCTTTTAATAATATTATTTATTGAAATAATTCTACCGTTTGGCCAAAATCTGGAAGAGTGTCTTTTACAATATCTTTTCTGTCGACATTACATGTGTTATATATTTTTCATGTTATTTCTTACACAAACGGCGGTAATAAACATCGAGATCTAGGTAAGTTTCAAAAATATGTAATTTAAGAATTTTAAAGAATATTTGGATTACATTAACAGACATCTATATCTTTTAAATAATTACTAAATATTTAAATTTTTCAGAATAATCTAGAAAATGTCAGAAAATAAACTTTATGTAGGAAAATATGCGAGACTTTATATTGAAACCACGTTTATTACACTTCTAGTTCTTAGTTATCATCAAACTGCTCATTTGTTGGAATTGATTTGATTGAATCAATAGAAATGCCAGATTTTTAACAAAAAAAAAAAACAAAAGTTTCTAATTTTAAAATGAAAAATTTGCATAAATTTCATGAGCATCCCCACAAACTGCAACAGAATTATATAAGTTAAAAAAAGCGTTGATTTTAGGTTACAGAAGTTAAATCTATTCACAGTTTGAATCTATCAGAAACTCATACGGAACAGTTAAGAAGCGCGTACATCCATTCCAACAAATAAACAGACTATTTAAAAATATATGTTTCCATTATAGAGAAGGATTATCGCAGATTACTTTTAATAATGAAATATCATGAAAATACTCTTCACTAAACGTATAGTTTTATTAAGACAACTTATATGCTAGAAACCACTTCTAAATAACATATTATCAGACTAATCATATAATCATTAAATATGTTATAAATGTTTCGTTACAATTATATATATATATATATATATATATATATATATATTAAACTTGGAATAGGTACGTCATAGAAATGCTTACAACGACTGTTGAATACGACAAAATGATCGTTTTATGTAATAAAAGAAAAAACATACCGTTCTGAAATTACTATATGCCCATTGAAAGACTTATCGTATTACTACAAATACATGAAGTCGATCACAATATTGATCCATCTCCATATATTTACACAGACCAAAATCTTATGATATAAATGGCACTGAAATGTTTTTATTGCGTAACAGATTTAACATCGAAACTTGCATTTCCATAACAACAACGACCACCAACATTTTAGACTTAGAAAATACGCATTAGGCACAATTCATTAAACTATAACTATCTTACTAAGCACGTATTCAATGAGAAACGCCGGAACATAAGTTACGAGTCATAAGATTAGAATTTCTTATAACAAATACGCTATTCAGCTTTACCCACTGAACCGTAAACCTACCGTTTAAAATTACATTAGGATAAACAATACAAATGTGTCGGGCGCTGGAACATGAACCTAGAAGTGTTATTTTTTTAATATGTAACTAACAAAATACAGATATATCAAATAAACAAAAACATCCAGCGCCCGTCACAGGTAATTAAAAAAAAAGATTCTTAGACACGGAAACTACATAAGAATATTTATTACTCGTGAATGTATATTGTCATTTTTAGGTATCAAGTCGGATGTTTACAGAAAAATATATGCATTCATATCTAACGATCATATGCCAGGGATACTATCATGTATGGCTCATAAATATCGGACATTACACTTAAGTACGCTAATTATTACTTTATAGTAGAACGAAGTTGTACATAGTTACTATCTAGAGACTTTTGAGATACATCAACACCATATTTCGAACTGAACAAATAATATTTACTTTGAATGGTTACAAAATTAAACTGCTATACACGTTATGTATTCCACATCTTAAATTGCAACGTCTCTGGTCAAAGACAAACGCGAACGACAAATGAAAACTACCCGCAATAATCGAAAGTAAATTATTACAGTGTTAAATTACTTTGAATCTAAACTACAATACAAAGTAGAATTACGATTAACAAAGCTAAAAAATTACTTTTAATACGAGAAGCGATATTTATTTTTTATTTTTTTTTTTCATATAAATTTTAATCTCTGTTTAACAGACTAGTAAATTGTATTGAGCACGTCACGGTTTATAAGCCGTCATATGGCAACACCATCTACTATAGATAATTCCACGAAGTATAATTATATCAATTACCTGAAAATTATTTCATATGTATTTATAATAATATCTGAGAAAAATAATGAAATATAGTAGGTATAGGACATGTTGACGAAATATAAAGTAATGAAAAAAATTTAAAGCCCAAAAATTTCGAAACAAAATGACACATCTTTCAAATAAATGACACATATTACGTTCAGAAATATGATTTGATTATGATAAAAAAAAAAAACAGCTATATCACTTTTAAAATTGTGTGATATAAAAAAAGCAAGGAAATTAATATATAGAAGATAGTGTTGCTTACATAAAATCAAGAAATTGACACGCAAACTTACACATTAAGTCTAGTTATTACATTTCATTTTACCTCATATCTAATACAATAACTTTTATTTCTTAACGTAAACAGAAACAGATCTATGCTATATTATGTTATATTAGTATAATGTTGTAGTATAAGTATCAGTAAAATAGGATACTTTCTTATAATAGTATTGGAAAACTCGTCTCGTCTATGCAACAGCATTCTATAGACATAAACCTGAATGCGATACAAAGAAATGCATATTCTACGGATCTTTATTACTAAACTATGAACCGTTTAACTGAAAATACAATTACAGTCTGAATTTTATAAAGCAATATAAAAAAAAATATGCCGTCTATGGTTTGGTTTTTTTTTTTCTTTTCTTTGTTTGTTACTTATCTTAATTTAAGATTAAAATTTGGTCACTCGTTTATATGTAACCGCTTTTTACGACAACAACATCAATACCATGAACGCTGCTAACGTTTCATTAAAGCCTAGAGTTATACCAATCAAAACTAGCACATCATAACCGAGGATACAAATGATAACTACATTCCGAAATGGGACCATATCACAATATCGAATAACGAATTACTAACAATGAAAAAGTATTAATAATAAAATTGAGTATATAGTCCATCTATGTCCAACTACAGTCCGACTATATACCGCCTACAGTCCGTCTATATCCTTGTATCGTTGAGACGGAACTTTTTGCAATACAATTTTCAAAACGGGCGATGGTTCATGTAAGCCGGCTGGTAGTGGCGGTACCTGTTCTGGTACATGTAGTTATAGTCCTGGCGGTGCAGCATATCCAGCTGGTCCAGGCTGTGGTGCCGCTGCGGTATAACGGGGGGGACTATCCGTGCAGCGTGCGATATACACATCGTTTACTTTCATGTTCAGTTCATAAATATCACATATATCATAAATATTCCATTAATTAAAACTATTGTAATTTTATAAAACTTCTTTATTTAGTAACACAAAAAGTATTCTCTATTTATTCTATAGATTGCGAGAAAAAGACCCAAATTTAAAGTTTAAGAATTTAAAATATATTTTTAACTTAATGTTACACTTATATCAAATCTAATGGTATCGTATAACACACAGAAACTTAATTTGGAAATCATCTTTCAATCTTTCTCCTTATATAATTTAATTAATAATATTTTTTACATATATTTGTTTTATTTTTTGTTGAAGAGCATAAAATAAATAGCGTAATAAACACTTACCTTTCAAGCGAACTACAAAAAGAGAACGAAAGAATTTTTTTTTATAAAAAAATAAATAATCACGATAGTTCTGATTTAAATGACACATACAAAACTTATATTACTTGGCAGAAAACAAAATAGCCCAAGTTAATATAAATAGCAAGCGACAGAAATAAATTACACCCGAACTTTATCTTATACAATTTACTTTTCAGCAGACCGAAGTACTGCCAGTTTGGAGAAAATTTGTCATACTATATAACCTTGAACCTTACCCCTGTTGTGATGAAAGCCAGCGGCCCAACCGGCGTAGTACGCGGCCTTCTGCTTCCCGTGTTCTTCAGCAACCTGAACGGAACTATCATTAGTACATATACATGTATATGTATATATGTGTATAAATGTATATATGTATATATGTATGTATGTTATATACACAAAATTAATTATCATCAGATATTAGGATTAAATATAACATATGAAACATTATCAACGCCAATATTAATTAAGATTAAATAATGCATAGAGTGGAGCTAGACGCGAAAACTGGACTTTAAAGGTATAATTCAAGTGTTTTCTGTTAAAACTAAGTTTTTCGGATTATATGTTTTTTTTTTTTATTATTTTGTGTACAGTTTTTATGTACAGCACCCCGACGTTTCGGGTCTCGGGAAAAAAATATTTTCATTTAAAGTTGTATCATATTATGTTTGTTTGATTTTAACTATCTGTGAATACTTAATTACTGTAGATATCTCTACCACTAATTTTGCATCGTCATAGACACAGACATATATATAGACATTTCCACTATTATAACGTATCAACGTTCGCTTATGGATGAGGTATGAGGTGGTTCCTTACAAACTTGTGTTGACTGGCGTATACCCGGTCTTATATATGAATGTTTTGTGAATCATTCATTGTATATAAATCTATGTCTCTTCTAACATAATGAAGGATTACTTCTAAATCTGTGTACTGTATAACGTCTTCAGCCTTCCATTATTCCGTCCATCGCTCATTTCATTCACTCATTCACCAGTTCGTCATTTGTTAATCAAGACCATAGAATATAAATGTTAAACAAGAAACTATCTGCGTGGAGGTGGTGGATATATAATATGGCGTTGATATAATTTCAGTTTTATATATAAATATATATATTTGGATAACACGTGTGTCTGTCTGTCACCGTGTCGCTGTGGTGTCTCACGCGCGGCGTGTCGGGTCCCGCTCTCTAATTCCATCCCCCCCACCAAACCCCAGCCAATTGGTTGCATGCACAGAGATCATATATTTCATTGATTTGCTACATTTTTTTTTACACGTACTAACTATATAACCGATATACAGCTCAGCAATTTTTCTATAGCAATAAGTGTGATTGATTCATACAGGACCAGCAGGCGGAAAAATGTTTATTTAATTCAAACGAATTGTAAATACACGTGAAATACTAAAAAAAAAAAACATCTAAAACTAGGATGATGTACTCGATATTTGAGATGGGACATCAGGAAATATATTAATGAACTACATATATGTATATAATCATATGTATATATATAATCATATGTATATACGATATATCGATGAAAATGTGTATTAATAGTTAATATAAATATTAAAAACAATAAAACCTTAACACACAGCGGCTCGGAACCACCCTCGGGAATAACGTTGTTTAGCGCAGCGATAGCCTCCTGAGCCTCCTCACGTTTGTCGAACCTGGAACGCAACAAGGTAATGTAAAGTTTTAAATAATATTTTATCAAATCATATTATGATGGAAAAGATTTTAAAGAACTAAGTTATGTATGAGTATGTCCTATTATAATGTGTCATTAGAATAACAACGTCTTATATTCGTCAGGTGTAAAGGGAATCAACAGGGGCGTGCACAGAGATTTGAGGTAGGGTGAGCAGAATAGGTTTGAAAAAAAATTAACAATTATCATCATAAACAAAAAAAACAACAATTATCATCACAACATCCTCTTCTCAAACATAGATAATAATGAGATCTAAGACTTTCGCAAGTATTCATCTGAATGAAACTAATATTTTCCGATTACTACGCGTATTTTATTATTTTTAACGGGCAGGCTAGATGTCTGCTAGTCTGTCAGTGTATATTTTATAAATCTATCAACTATCTCTGAGCCATCAAAGTACTTTAAAACGATTACGAGCTGTTCATCAAAGCTTTATGAAAATTATTTCAATTATGAAATTTAAATCGGAATAGCAAGTAGAAATCCAAACATTCTTATTACTATTATTTAAAAACAACAAGCAAGGAAAACAAAATAACTTATTTGTGTGTACACAAGCTGCTAGCTAATTAAAACTATCATAATATGTATATATTTTTTAAACGAATAACATTAACTTTTTTTTAGTTTAATCTAAACCGGTTACACACCTTCCCTTTGTAATTATTTTAATTGTATCAAACAACAACAAACGACAACGACAAATTCAAAATTCAAACGACAATTGAAAACGTACTCGTAATTAATTCCGTTAAGCACCCATCACCAGTACAGAGCTCACAACTATAATTTTCTATAATTCATTAATAAATTCACTCATTAGCTAATTAAAACTTATTCATTTGTGCTTAGAAAGACAACAATAACAAGAAGGCGAAAAAAATATTAGAACAGTATACCAACAAATTAAATAATTGCTTTTCATTTGACAGTTTCTATGACTTTTTAAACGAATAGGGTTAAAGAAGCAGTGCCTCTCGAACCCTAATACATGCATAGTTTTGCACACACACATTGAAATATTTCCTGCATACAACACGTGATTTGTAGATCGCCTTGAGAATTTTTGTATGGAATATATGCACCGAGTTGTGCATACGGTCGGTCTGGCTGAGAAGCGGCGCTGGATGCTAGCAGCTGTTTGAAAATGTTAGTTTATCCGTTGATAGATGGCACTTTTATCCATTTTACCGAATCAAATGACATTTTTAATGTCTGTAAACATTCGTATTTCGTAATGAGAGATTAAAAGTATGTCAGTAATAATTAAACAATACAGGTTTAATTGTTATATGGGTAGGGTAAGCAGTGCTTATTAGCATATATGGTGCACGCCACTTGGATCAAGATAATAATAATGTAAGTATCTCAACTGAAATGACTGCTAACATAGAGCTTCGTTCTCGACCAAAAAAGGTCTAGCACGTGGCAAACTTTATCCGCAATACCAGTTTGGTTTACAAACAAAACATTATAGTATCTTTATACAGGCTCTATAGCCAATGGCAACATTTTACTGAAACTCGTGTCCATACTAAGGATCATAATGAAGTTAATGAGGTAGCTGCTATTATCAGTCACTTACTATAACTTTATTGATCCTGATATTCCTGACCAACCATACTCCAGTGATTGTCAACATTGAAGATTAAAGGGACGTAATACTAACCGCACAAAAGCGACACCTCTCGGAGTGCCGTTGCTCTTGTCTCTCAGTATATGTTTCTGTACAATTCTGCCGTACTTCCCGAATATCGTCTCCAACTGGTCCTCGGTTATAGCACGCGGCAGATTCGTTACGTACAAGTTGGTCTCTTTTATATCCTCACCGGAAGGACGAGCGTAGGACACCTGGAAATATATATTAATAGCGCTCTGTATTAGACATATATGTATGTATGTATATGAATTATTACTAAAGCATAATTAATATTCTTTTTGATATTATAATACATGTAACTCAACCTTCAGTCTCTTATTCCTCAATTGATATCCATTGAATGTTTCGATCGCTCGTGCCGCGTCTTCCTCTCTTGTGAAGTTGACGAAACCAAACCCATAGCTATAACCAGTCTGCAGAACACAAGTTTTATGGAAATTACTCATTATTTTTTTTATATAAAATGCATGATTTTTTTGTGTTAGACAGTTTTTTTAATTATGTTAAAAAAACATATATGAAAATTAGCAATATTACTTTCAGGCTACTGGGCTGATAGTGTGATAGGTGCATTGAAGTTTACTTGTAAGTTATATAATAGCAAAATCGTCACAAACCTTAAAATCCTTCATAACCCTGCAGCTCTCTATGGGTCCTATGGACATGAACATCGCGTAGAGATCCTTCTCCGTCATAGTCTGCGGCAGGTAGTTGACGATCAGGTTGGTCTTACCCGCGTCACCCGCAGAGGATATCCCGCCCTCTGACATACTGCCCCAGCAACGGACACCCGCACCTACACGCCCTCGATACTGCTGCTGGATTTGCTGCAAACAATTTTATAGAACAGTGACGCAATTCTCTCGTACAAGTAATATATAATACACGCCCATCATTCAATTCTAGACTAAAACAAACGACCATTATATTACTTCTATACCTAATACTTTTTTTCCAAAGATTGCTTTAATAGCAAAACATAGGACGCAAATAAAAACCATAGAATATAATTTTATCCTTATCTTGGTTTTTCATATCAATACATTTATATGAAAAAAGATCGAGTTAAAGTGCTGAATTCTATACAATTCCTTGAATTTTATATAAAGATCGAAACAGTAATGAAAATAAAAATTTTCAAGAAAAATATATAGTATTCAGTAATCAGTATGTATACACATATTAGCGTATTAACATACAATATTATTTCGTGACGCAGCATTTCTGCCTATTGAAGCCTTTGCTCAGCACATTTATAAGCTTTCAAACGATTATTCGATTCTTGTACGACATTTTCCGTGACATTTTAAGTTTCTTATTGAGATCAAAGTAACCCGACCCAACGCCTACGCGTCTCAGATATTTATATCAGACTAATAATAGACCTCATTTATAATACAACAGGAATACATCGGAATAAATAAATTAATTTAAAGATCATATAAATCGGAAATATATAACATTATGTAATCAAATGGTGAAACGAAGCGAAAAGATTAATTATTATTTTTTCGAATAATACACATAAAACAGATATGGCAGCTAAGTCTCAAAATTCAATCTAATGATCCGTTAATAACGAAATCCAGTAAATAATTCAAAACGAATAAACCATAAACATTACAATCAACCAAAAAACTGGGTCGCGACCGTGACCCAGAGCTGTGTTGTAGTGCTACTATTTTATGTAACTCGTTCCGTTCTCGAAGCACTTTGGCTAAAGCACCTCAAACCACTAGAACTAGAAAGACGATAGAAAATGATCGCCATTGTATACAAAACAATGGAAATATACGAGCTGTGAATTCTAAATAATTTAATATACGAGTATTTAACGTTTCTTGCTGCTATACAAAAATGGAATACATACAAGTAATATTAATTAGTGTTAAGGTATATCCGTTAATTTATTTCATTTTTATGACATTTCGTTTGTTAATCGAACACTTGAAAGAATCGTTTTCGAATAATATTTACTTTTGAATTTCATTTTCCACGTTTTTCAAATATGTCGAAAAAATATACATATACCACACGAATTAAATTAGATGTCGAAATAACTAAATGAAGTCCATACCCTTATTTAGTTACAATAATATTTAAAGCATCATCGAGATGAATCCATCGAAGTTAATATTGTTAAAACGAGCAAACTTGTAGTAGCGAGATCGATATTGAAAGTCAGCAATTTACTTCTATTCAGTCGTAATTTAATTAAAAACTCCTATAACTTGTCCTCGGGGTATATCTTAATGATATTGTGCGATACCGTTTGAGATAATAGAAATAAGATCAAGCGTGTTATTGATTTTAGTTAAAGAGAAATGCGGACGTGGATTTCATTTTATTTGAAGCATTAAATTAAAGAATTCTGAACGAAAGAATACCTTCAAATCATTAACAGACTATTGAGGTGCGAAAATGGAAGCCATTTAAGTATTATTATCTGTGGAAAGGATTTTTATGCTAACATTGTGTACGACAAGGGATTTAGATTTAAATCTCGAATTATTCTAACGGAAAAATCGTGTATAAGGCAAATGAGAGCGATATTTCCAGAGAACTGACGCATAAATGCGTGCCAAAACCGTTAAGGCCAAGTTTGTAGTTAAGATAAGTTATGGAAGAAAAACGTGAGCCAGCAATATCCGTGCATTATTGATTGCAAGTTGATATAACAGAGTTCGCGTATAATAAATAGTTTAGTTACAAAAACTTCAACAGACCGTCATAATTTTTTTTCGATATTCGTATTTTCCTTTTTACTGTTTTTACATATTATATTTGTTTAAATGACAACATCGTCTGTTAAAGATACAATCGAGAAAAAAACAAAATTAATTATATCATTAAAAAAAACAACCCCAGTATTATGAATCGTGACCGAAAAACTTCGAAGACAAATTATTTAATTATGCTCATTTCGGTTTCATGGTGTCCTAAAGAAAAACGGTATCGCCGTAGAAATTTATGAGAAAAGTTTCTAACGCGCACACACAGTTTCAGACACAATCGCAATGCGGCAAGTTCCGTTCTAAATTATCTGGGACAATCCCAATATACATAAAATCAAAACCAAGCTGTGTATAACATTTTTACCATACAGAGAAGGACAATTAAATGCACATCGCTATATACTTCTTTGGCATGTAGTCCAACAATACTGTGAGCACACTTGGGACAAAATATATAATAATTTATTTAAAGAAGATAATGAAATATGTAAATTTTTTAGAATATCATAGTTATAGGTAAATAACAGTATAAATGATTAATTGTAAAATGAAAAAATCTATTACATAATGTATTATTATGCTAATGTTGCCAAAATCCACAAATTGTCTAAAACCACAGTGAGGGTAGTTCTTGCAAGAAGGCGACAAGAGGCTTTGGCAAGCTGCCAAAGTTAATGATGTTTTCTATATAATGTTGCAAGTACTTAACGCTAGCATAAAAAATATATATATAATTTATGAGCATCACACTTACTGTGACTAAAAAAAAATTATTTCTTTTGTGACATTTATCCCATATAGTTATATAGCATAGACATAACATTCTTGTAAGAGTTTCAATATTTATAATGTGATTCTAAGAAAAAAAATATAGAATAATATTATCATAGTCGCAAAAGATGCTACATGAATATTAACAAATAAATACTTACATTCCTTAATTAATTTTGTTACATCAAAATCTTAGTCATAAAAAGAAAAATAACAAAGGTAGCAAAGCCAATTGTTTGAAAACAAATGTAACAATGAAAAAACCTTCATCATTGGTCAAAGGGACAACAAAAACTGAACTTCAGACATAAACCAACTAGATTTACAAAAAAATATGAAAAGTATTTTTAATACAGCCATGTATATTTGATTTGACTATTTAAAACTTTGTGTTCAAATTTTGCACCTGCACAATTTTAGGTACCATTTCACATACAAAAAAATATAATTTCGCAATTAACTGTATATTCACAATTCCCCATATTCATTTTATAATCTATTTTCAGTTTCAAATCAAAGAAAAAAGTTTTAAGACCTTCTTAATTAGAATTGACAAGCACATTTTCTATTAGTTGTCAAAAACATAATTTTTAAATAATCTATACTTATTAAATTCCAAAAACAATGACCTTTTAAGAAATTTGCCTAAGTATTTGAGTATGCAGCTACAGCTTATGAGAGAATTTTTACCTAAACTTATAAAATTTTAATTTTTTGTTATTATAAGTTACAAATGTTTTATCATACTTTTTTTCAACTTAGTTTTAAGCCTAAGTCTAAAATTTCAAGCATAACAGTAATTTAAATTGAGATGTAGTGGTAAGCTTTAAATACTTACATTTTCTAGTGAATTAAAACTTCTGTCCCAGCTGCTGACCGGAGTCCCTCCGAAGAGATATCCTGGGTACCGCTCGCACATATCAGATACAATGTAATACTTTGTATCTCAAAAAGAACTTCAAAATTGAGCAATCTATAGCAACTTCATATGCAACATTATTGTAAATCTGTAATCAATAACATTTCAATCAAAATGGTTATTTGTTTTAATTTTTTTTTTTTGCAAAGTTTTTTGCATTTAATATTCAATAAAGAAGAAATAAAACAATCTAGAAAGCCATGGATGTAGTCATTGACCTTAAAAAAAGCTAAATACTGCTAATTAAATATAAGTAATTATTTAGGTAATCAGATATCATTATTATATTCTCCGTGGTACAAATTTTATGACCATTGATACTAAATAAAATGATGGTATTAATGGTTAACGGAAAAGAGAATGAAAACTAGAATTATATATTTACTTTGTTTTATTATGGACTCCATTATTCAAAGTTCGAAATCAGGATTTTAAAAATAACTTAATTAGGTAAGATGTACTCACAGTCTTTAACTTGAAAATATGTAGAAAATACCTAATATAGCTAAGTATTTAAAATAATTATTACATGGGAATTTAACAGCACTAACAATTCACAAACGTCAACTAGTTTTTTTTTTAATTTTGGTCTTGATCCTGAATCTAAATTTTGGGAATTCAACTATTTTTGTTATAAAAATATATTTAAAAATAATTCCCTTCTTATTGAATAGTCAAAATTTTATATTTTTGATCCATTTATATTACCAATGGTTAACTAAAAACATATAATAATGTTTTCGAACGTAACCTTAAATGCTTTCTCATTCAAGAGAAAGAGGCGCCACCAATGTCTTCCATATATTATGGCATAGAAGTTTTAGGGTTGACAGATAAAAAAACACAACATCATTATTTTCAACTTTCAGTTTCATATTTTAAGGAACTTATATGGTTTATTTACTATTGACACGCTTATAATGCCTAAAGAGTTCCACTGTAGATATATAGTCATTTTTAATACATAATATTTTGAATACAAGAATTTGTTTGAATATATTGTATAATAATATTAACATGGTAGAACTTATTACCTAGATATATAAATTAACAAAATATATAATTTAACTTGAATCATAATAAAATATATTTACTTTTTTATCTGTGTTTTCCCTCGAATATTCTTTACAAAAATCAAACAGGAAGCTGGTAGCTGATGCCGCCATTATTGTATTACCGTTGACGCCATTTTAGTTAAATCATCGTTGTCGGCATAAAAATTCTCTATTTGATGAATTTCCAACGTTGTATGTACTGATCATTAGATTCGGTAATTTTGTGTATAAATATGTCATTTCATTACTAATGTGTGTTCTAAACAGGATCTAGAAAAGTAGTAGGTAAGTTGTTGCTGTTTGTATGTAACACCATTGTTATATGGCGTACGTAATAAGTGATGTCTAACCTACTTCTAAAAGAAAACATGTTTCTTAATTAAAAACAGTTACGTTTATGTTTTAGGAAGCAATCTGAAAATTATTTTTAAAATTATTATTATTTCATTTGTTATTCAGTAACAAGTCACCATTTTCTAAACTTATTACCTATACCTATTTGTTGTACAGTACGGAACTAGTTTAATCGAGGTATTTAACGTAATAATAGAACATGTTTTATGATAACATTAAAATTCGATTGTCTCTTCTTCACAACACAACTCAAAAATAGAAACCAGAGAATAATTCTTATGAATGTAAAATAACATGATAAGAATTCTCTAAAATATAAATTCATAAAATGGACAGGCGTATTCCCTCTGTTTATAGGTAACCATGAGTGTCATCATTAGACTGCAGAACCTCCCTTGGTCGGCAAATGCTCTCGACATTAGAAATTACTTTCGGGGTCTCTCAATACCCGAGGGTGGAGTGCACATTGTGGGCGGGGAACTCGGAGATGCGTTCATTGCGTTCAGGTAGCTATACGAAATACAGTAAATATTCACATATACCTAAACTTTGTTTGTAATATTTGTTTGAATCAATTTTATTACAAATATTACAATAAGTTGGATGTCAATAGGTTATAGGATAGTGATATTAATTATTTAAAATAAATGGACCCAAGATATGCTGTTTTATACTCTTCAGTTACATATATTATAAAATTCTTAACTAACTTGATTTAAATATGTATATACCATACCAATTAAATGTGTAAATGGTATTAGGAATTATATTTGATTTATCCTCATCATGGAATTCATTTACTTTGGAACTGAATCTAATTGAACATAAACTTGTCTTCTCCATGGTAAGTAAAAATATTTCAGAACAAAGAGACCTTAATCAATAATTTGCATTAATATTTTAATCAAAAAAGCACAAAAAATAGTTTAGCAGGAATCAAAGACATTTCTTACACTACTTCACATGACAGTACAACTAAGAAACAATAATGAATAGACTAAGAAAAAGTAGATTTACTTGTAAATGATGTAATTGTCTTTTGTGGAAGATTTGAGTTATAAAATATATATATTTTTTTAATAAATAGTTCATTATGTAGGCATCATGTTTTACTATACTAAATTAATTTCTCTGTACTGTATTTAAGAAGTTTTAATATGTACCATACTACAGTGATAAAAAACAACAACATCTTCGCTATATTTGATAGATTTCCTTTAATGATCATGGTTGTTTAAAATTAAGATTTAATATTTTGTCTCGAAGAATATAATATAGCATTACATTTTATCACTACTTTACCCGAGGTGTATAATTATCAGATAGAAACTTAGAAAGAAAGAAAGAAGATATACACAATATATAAGATAAAGGTTTTTACACTTAATAAAAAGTTAATAAATGATCAAAAATAAAATATGCAAGGTGTGAATTTAAATAGGTATTCTTTACAGTAACATATGTTTTGTCTGTATGTAACTGTATACTTACATTAATAACTATATAACAAAAAAGTTTGGTTAACATCAGTTGTTAAATCAATGTTAATCAGACTTACTTGAAAGATATTAAATATTTCTTCTACATTGGTACAGTTTACAAACAGTTTATTATCGGACGTCTTTAAGTAAAGCGAGCTATCAAGTTGAATGAAGTGAGTTATTATCTGTTATCTAACATTTTCATTGCAAATAAAATTTTTAGAACTATTGCCTCAAGCATGTTGTGGTTACTAGTGCTGGTATTTACATTGTTTGACTTGGAATTTAAATAGGCGAGCAGCATCAGGACTTCTGTTGCCTAAGCGGACCTCTAGTCATTTCTATGTTTGACTATACAAGTATTCTTTTACATTAATTTATTTTAAAATGGGTCATTCTAACGACTATATGTTTTCAAGTTTATTTGACAAATGCTTTAAGTTTTGTATAACTAACCTTAGACATTATTCTTTATACTGGAATCAAAAATCTGGACTTTAGTGACATTACTTAAAAATGGTATGCATATGAAACTTAAAATGGGACTCTTCACTAATGCTTGACTTTACAGTGGGATGCACAAAACATACTTAAAAAAACTTAGTTACTTAGAACTTTACATTGTCTTTTTCCTTTTGTAAATTCTTTAGAATTTTTCAATGAGTCACACAATCCATTAAATTAAGAAAAGTAACAATCGATTTAAAAACTGACGTTTATTTATTGATTGCTTTGTCATATTTATATGATAAAACTAATAACTTGACAACAAAAATAATTATATAAAATGACATTATATTATGGCTCTCAACCATATTTAGGACTGGTAGTTTACTGAAGACATTAATTTTTAGTTTTTCAATGAAAACAGGAAACAAAAGCAGAAACATCTTTTTTGTTGCCTTCTGGGAAATACACAACCCGGTTGTTAATGGTTTGCCTAAATCCTATATGGACGGTCGAATGAGATTAGATTTTGGGTGTTTTGTGTGATACTCTGGCCAAAGTGTAGGGCAAAAAATACTTGCTTTCCTCAAAAAAGAGGACAATTAATTATATATATCTTTATATAATAAAACTTGCTTTTCTTGTGAAAATTTTACATTAATAGCTTTTTTTTTTGGATGTATGAAAGTACATTATTGAACGATTTTTTAGACAAAGCTGTAAATTTAATTAAAACAAATTAAAGCATTGAGGGAAACATTGTCTCTTGAAAATGTTTAGTCATTGCAGTTGCTTCGCTATTCATATTCACATTATCAAAGAAGCGCTATAACGTTCACCCGCTCTACGGTATCTCATCGTCACAACAAGGCGTTCGTATTGACTCGGCCTAAGAACGAAAACAAAACACTGTCACGAACACAAAGTTACAACGGTATGCGGTCAGCGTGCCGTCCTCGCCAGGACACCATGGTGCATCGCTACCGGTTCCCGTGATTTTATTGCTTCGAGGCCGTTGCCTTGCCGGAATGATGTGTGGATTTCTATAGGAATTTACACTGACATGCTTTCACGATACAATGATGAAAGTATCGAGGTGTCAAGTGTCTCCTAATTGTGCTGTATCGTTAAGCTCGACTGTTTCAGGATTATTACATACATCTGCAAATAATTGTAATATATTCCATGGAATATATTTGAAAGAAGTTTAAATTAAACATGGAGGATATTAAGAAATAAGGTATATGCTTTTGTCGAGACCTTTAATTACGTCTTAAAATTCTGAAGACTATCTCACTTCATGCTATCTGAGGCTACACACTTGATCAATAACTAAAGTCTCATCAATTGTCTTACAAAAACAATATATATAATATATGTCTAAAACTTATTATGTGTATAACATTACTATTTGTTTGAGCTACTTCGGAGGTTTGCTGAGGTCCATTTAAAATTTAATAATCAAAATAAGTTGGGCTAGAACGTTATACATTTTGTTTTTAACATTTTAGTTTCTGCAAAAAGATTTTTTCCAGTTCGCTATTCATTAATCGTCTACCCATATAGCTCCATTTTTCTTAACTATTAATATGACCACAACAGTCCTTTGTTAAGCAAAATGTTGTCCGCACAGAAATAGTGATTTGTTTTTAAGACAGCCAGGCTTCTAGAAGGTGGCATTTTTAATCTCTATTTAACCTTTTCTAATATAAAACAATAAACAGTCCCAGAAAAAATTGTATAGATAATTGTACCTGTTACTCGTTATTAAGATTCCGACGCTATAAGAAACTGCTCTACGACTTAATATCTCCAACAAAAATATGTATTAAAATACAGCAAATAACGGGTGAAAAGGTGTTGTTAACATTTTTTCTCATAATTATGCATATTTAGCTAAAATCCGTACTTTGATAAAAAAGAAGTATAAATTTCCTTTGTGATTCTGAAATTCTGCCTTGTAATAAAAAAAAATCTAGACTGATTGTCAAAAAATGTTCCACTATCTTGATGCCATAATATTGTGTCTTTCTGAAATGAACGTTATATTTTACATTTGATAATAAATAAAATAAAATAACTGAAATAACTTTATTAAAAAGTGTCGAAGAATGAAAAAATTATATTAATCTACCAATCTACAAGTAGTCTTAGAAAGGTAATCTTACGATGTAGAAAAGTACAATAGAATTGTACTTAAAATTTGTAGATTTACATTTAAGTTAAAAATTATCTATATTGAAGGAGTTTTAGTTTTGAAAAAAGTATTATTAGTTTTATTTTAAATTGTGTAATCTTAATTTTTTTCTCTGCACTGTAGATAGTGCCTTCCAGCTTTCAAATACAAATTACAAACTCGAAACCTAGCAGTTAACTAAACCATAACTAATTTAAATTACTGAATTTAAAAACAAAGGTTTTTTTTATTTTTAGAAACGGTTCATAGTTGTCAACTGTTGGTGGGGGAAGTTATAAGATGTTGATAAATAGAAATAAAACGTTCCTACCCTCGTAGAGCTACTCAAAATATTATCCCATTCCAGTTGGCTGAAATAAGAGAGAGGAACCTCAGTTTATTTATACAACTTCATTGTTGTTTTTTTTTTTATTAATATTCAAAGCGTTTTATACTAAGAATATTGGGCTCTGTATTATAACAATATATTGTAGGTTATTAACAAAAGCTCCAGCCAAATAGTTTTAGCCTTTTAATGAAAACAATAAGAATTTATAGGGTTGGACTAAAGTAATGTATCTATCACGAGGTCGAGTATGTTAAATATTACTAAATGAAAATTTCATACAAATAAAATGTTAAATCCTAAGAAAATGACAAAAACGGACATTAAATTTCATTTGTTTTTAAACTCTTCCTTGTATGGCCAACTTATAGAAGTTAAAAATCTTAACTTGCTGGAACTTAATAAAAATACTTAAAAAAATATATTTAAACATTATTAATGTAGTTTGTTTATAAAAACAATTTAATTCTCTTTGAGCTATACAAATAGGTAAACCCCTTGGGAAGATAGTGGCTGCTGTCGCCAACTATTATCTACAGGCGTAACTGCCGGTGTGTTTGGACTTGTGCGCGACTTAGGGATAGGAAGAAAATTAAGATAAACTTAGTGCTTTAAGTTTCATTATCAAAGTAATCTCGAGTAAAATATATTTATAAATATATTTTTTTATTGTAATAGTTTGGAATCGTCATTATCCCAGAAACAATCTCCTTTCAATACATCACAGTGATTTAATTGTAACGATCTATGTAATGTTTTTCTTTCATATATTCTAAAGTAAAAAGCTAAAGATTCCTTAAGGATTTAAAATTATTGGCAAAAGTAATGCTCACATAATTAATTTGTTAAGACAAAACCTTATAAAATATTTTTCGGCAAGTACATCGAAACTAAACGACAAATAAACTCTTTTATTTTAAAGAATAATAAGTATTCACAGAAAAATAGAATACTAATTATAGAATATATTCAAAAATTATTTATTTTCTAAATATAATAATGAACTTTTGGTTTACGTTCTACTGAAATTATTCGCAGGTTTGACGTAACTTTTTTTTTATATGAAATAAAATTATCATTGAGTAAAATTCTGAATTGTCTATATTGGAAATAGTTCATAGGACAAATGAACTATTCACATGTTGTAGCTGATTGTAACTTAGGTTAACATTTGTGTTTTACTCTATTATCTCTATAAATTTTATGACAACATTAGGATGTAAATAGTAAAAGTTCTTTATCAGAAGAAATGTAAGGAATTTCTCAGAGTATCCATTGTCTCTAAAAAAAAAGAAACGAAAAACTATAACTACACACGTCTAATAACGTCATCAGCAAGCTTGGATCTTAGTGGGCTTACACCTATGTTATGAGGTAAGCCCTTGTCATGCTGGTTGTGGCTGAACGGACATCAAACACCCTTCTTATGCAATCTTTGTTTTCGGAAAGGGAGAATGTGAGATACGGAACAGGTTGGAAAAAAGGTCCGATATACTTATATCCTTCAAAACTGAAACGAAAAGGTACCTCTGGGAATTTTGATCCTGTAAGAAAGTTTCCAATATCTAACAATAACATTCATCACAACCTGCTGCATTTTCTAAGTACTTTAGTTCAACCTTCCATGGCAAAGGTTTGACCGACATATTGAAAAGCAGAATTCAGGTTTCAGTCAATAGCTGATGTCATATAGTAATAACAAATACGTTAGGAAAGCTATTAGGTTTTTTCAGATACGTAAATCGAGTTTGTCTTACTTACAATTCTTGGAAGTTTGATCGAATATATTATCACGTACAAGTTCATAGAAGAAACAAGACGGAATCTCTTGAACGCTGATAAGGTTTTTCTGATAGATGGTTAGAATATAAGATTAAATTCAACAAAAAAAAAAACTTTTTAATATAAGTATTATACTAAGTTAAAAATCTCTCTGACTGATTCTGAAAAAGCATCAAAATAAAGGTATTTGGTATAACATCTCTCGACCTTTGTAACAATTTAAATTTTTTTTCAAACTTGTTGAAATGACCAAATGCAGGCATTATTTCACAGACATCCTTAAATAAACATTGAAATAGTTGATTATTAATACATTTATAGTAAAAATAATTATCTATCATTATTTTTATTAAAAGAAAATGATCTCATTTCTTCGTATATTGTTGAATTGAATGTATTTGTAGGTGCTATATGTAAAAAAAAAAGTATATGTAGTTTTCCGAGTGAAAAATACATGGTAGATATGTGTGAGACCAAAGCTTGATATACGTCGTTTGGTTCGAGCTAGTTTTACAGTGTAAACAGTTCAATAACTGATGTAGTGATATGTTGGTGAGTGAATACTTCAAGCAGTAACAACAGTCCAGTTAAGAAACTAAGTTCCTTGAAAATATTGTACGAATGTCGGATTTGGATAATTTAAATTCAGAAGGAATACAATTGAAAAAGTACATTTAAATATTTTAGAATTATTCCCTTTTATTATTATTTTGTTTTATAAGTATTACAAGGTAAGATATTAAACGTCCCGGACAATATAAATAACAAATACATAGGGTAACTTTATTCAAAAATAATTTTTCACATGCGATTTCATTTAGGGACCATAATATAATTTATACACACACACATTCATATATATATACCGAAATGATTGAATTATAAGCATTTCCAAGTTTATGTGTCATACTATCCTAAAATTAATTCACCCGACCTTCGAGGGGGTACACGTTCTATAAAAACAATATTTGAGATATATGATACCCCTTCCAAATCATATTTAACTTCCCTTTATATTTTCCGCATACGTAATTCTTTAAATTATATTAAACTGAAATACGTGAGCTAATCGGTTTCGCCGTGCGTATTGTAAGAACAAAATATTTACAGCTTTAGCGCTTCAAAATGAAAAAGTGACAAAACGATGATGCAGAGTCTCCCCGTGACCTCACACTATATTCGTCACCTCTCATAATTAAACATTTCCACGTGTGACAGTACCCATACTAAATATGAATTTTAAAATAGTAAGGTAAATGTGAGGATATATTCCTATAGTTTTTTTATTTAATTGAGTTACAAACAAGATAATTAAGACAACATAATTAAGTTAATATTACACTAAGTATTGATTAATAATGATTATATATACATATATACACACACACTTGTGTGATTATCACAGATACGCTCACATAAATGTATCAAGTGTGAAAAAACAATAGATATAATAAACTACGTTGCAGCTTTTTCATTCGAAATAACCTAGACACTGACTGCAGTGCCACCTACTGGCCCTTTTTGTGAAGCTAAACTATCTAGGGTGCCACATAATTCATTAAAATCGGTCCAGCCGTACATGTAGAAGTACATAAATGAACTAGTATAGTTAACGTGTACGTGATGATTTGTCGTTCCAGATGACATTAATATAAAAGTATTGGTTCCTCATTTTGTTTTACAATTAACTTTTATTATTCCATAGTTTATTAAGTCGAAAAATAGTAACCATACATCCTTACTGTTAAAATTATTTGTTTAATATACTAAGTTGCATTCCCGAATAAACACTAACTCGCGAGAGTGATTAGACTACGTTTCACTTCTGTAGCCCCTACTATATACAGGTTAAAAGTTAATTGTCTTCAAGCTGTCATTGATGAGCATCAGAAATTATGATTAAATTTATAATTGAAACTGGAATTCATAAAAAATACTATAAAGTTAAGGTAACAGTCAAAGACCGATATAAAATTAGACTATTTTTTTAATTCTGTGCATTCTCAAATAGATAAAATATAGATAAACTTTAAACGAAAAATTAAAAGTCGTAATCATAATTAATTTCTTAAAACAATATACGGTAAATAATAAATTTTAAGGTACCATCTATTTCCATTCCAAACCTGTTTTTTAAATGTTCGAATCGAAATTTAATTTTGAGATAAATTTTTAAGCTTTGTTTCGTAACTAGGACATTAGCGGAGTGAGGTGAGATAAAATTAAACATTATCTGAATTATTTCATTGACTGTCGCTTCGATATCGTTATGGCGGATAGCCAAAAGAATTTTCATAATTTACTAGAAACTACTGAGAAATTATTTCTATTTCAGTTGTGTTTGCAGATTTTATTAAAGCTAATATAATGTCCTTAATGTGAAATCAAATGTAAAAGGTATAATCCATTCACATTTGTATTATTTTGTGGTATCTGATTTAGACTGTCATCAGCATAAGATATTTATACCCAGATTTATATCATGGTTTAAAGAAGAAGAGGTCAGGAATATGAAAACCAAGAGAAATGAGGCCACTAGCGTGGGCGTTACCTACTCGATTTATGTTCGTAGATAAGCTCTACAAAAAACTGCACAAGGTTTTTCTTTGAAAGTCTTATTGTTAGCTGTTTTACCTTCGTCTTCTTTAGTTTGTGCTGTTTTACCTCAAATTATAAAAAACTTTTTGACATATTTTTTTTATAATAACAAATCATTTCGTCATCACTCCTATTTTATTATCTATGAAGAGCTGTTTTAAAAATAAATGTCTGCAGATTTCTTAAACTTTTTAGATATCTTCAACTACTATCATTCTAATATTTATTAATATTATGCTATTCTCAGATAAAGTCGATCATATTTGTAAATATCGCACTAGACTGTATGGTTTTGTTTATGCTGTAACGTTTCGAGTTTTTCATTCAATTACCTACTTTAATACTATAATGTACGTGAATAAGAATTAGACTTGGGTTAAGCCTACTAATATGAAATTGAAGAGCTACATAAACAGTAGTTGAAAATTTTAATTTACGTACTACAATTTCACTGAAGCAATATCTACTAGGTATACGACAAAGTTCAATTAATTAATAACAAAAAAAAAAAAAAGATTTACCTTGTATATTCTGTTGGAAATTGTGTTTGTTTTTAAATCAAAAGTAATCTGTTAGTTTTTGAATGGAAGTCGGTTAATACAATAAGTATATTTAATGTCTTTGCCCGACTGAGTCAATTATCGTTTCCGACATTTAAATTTCAATGATAAATTGTATCTTATGTAAATTATTACTTGTTCAAGCGCCAAATATATAGATACATAAGGTAGCTAAAATCTTTATGTGATACGTACATATTATGTAAGTATCCCAATCGTAGAATTACCGGGATTAGATATAGAATGAACTGTCCGACTTTGTATGAAGTCAAGTGGAAGAAGTAGGTACTGTGGTGCGCACCGGACCAGAGGTGAGAACAATATTCCATGTGGGGACGATCCTGTGTTTTATATAATAAAAGCAAGTATCCTGGTATAAAGTACTGCCTCGCTCTATTCAGTAGACCTAGTTTTTACAGGCTAGTTTAGCCTTATCCGCCAAATGTCTCCGGATTTGAAAGTCGTTCGCTATGTCAACCCCAAAGATCTCAATACTCTGGTCCATCTTAAGGGGAATGTCCTGGAAAATTGGAGCTAGAGTAACTGGTGTCTTTTTAGTGGTAAACGCCTAATTTCTTGGGATTGATCTGAGCCAGTTTGAGTTTATTTGGAAATTATCAGTAGATTTGGAGATATTTAGTTTCATTTGGAGACCTGGTCCAGGGTGGTCTCAATTTCAGACCCAAGGCCCTTTCTGTTTTCTTTTACTTGTACTTTTTTTGCTTGGCCCATTCAGGAAGCGTCACCAGTACTGTCATCTGTATAGCACCGAATGTTTTCAACATTGAGCTTGATTTTAGATAAAAATGAACTTATAATGATGATAATGATCCTGTTGTGAAGAATAATTATGATATACGATCTATATGTCGGCCTCGTGTTATTTTAATGTGGGTATCATATCGTCCCGTTCACCAGAAAATTCACATACTTCCAACACAGCCAACATAATTCTATTGTATTATGATATACTACACTACAAGCTTATTACACGTTCATTATTTTGTATATTTGAAATACATAAATGTTGAAAACATCAAAGTTAACTTATATTTACATTTATAACATTACCTTTCAGTTTATATTTTAAAGGCATTTTCGACATGATTATTTTAATGGACAAGCTAATAACAGTAATTAATAAAATATGTTGAAACCTGTGCTTTAAACGTTTATGACTAAACAATTATATTTAATTATGTGGTCAATTTATTATTAAGCGATATGTTTATTATTACCTTTTAATTTGTTCACCGTAATTCATTCGAACAGGTGTTGAAAGAACTTGTAGCAGTATATATATCTTAAAACAGTTGAAATTTACCAAGATTTAGATTAATGTATAATCTCTCTTCTGGACTCATTTAGATAATTCAAAATGTCTGGGGTTGTGCTTTAATGAAGTATAATTATACTTATATAATGTCTTAATACACAAAGTGAAAGTAAGGAAGAGAGTTAATAATCATTAAAATACGAAACCTGAAACGAAAAACTAAATATCTTTTTGATTGAAATAATACAGAAACAGTATGGAATTGTTCTGATCAGGTTGTGATTAGGAAAAATATATAAAGGTGGAACCATCATGAGAATTAAAAATTAAACGGCCCAAGAGAAAGCTGGGAGCGGAAATGTTCTGATCTGATTATTTCCACTATTTATATAATATATAATTTGTATGAAAAACAACGTGAAGTATGAATGAAAATAGAAACAATTTATTAAAATAATGATAAAATACAGAAAAAATAGGATGATTAAGGATTTCTTACGTTTTCTAAATAGCTTAAAAATATTCTATTTGGTTTTGCATTTCGAGACACTAGTAACTGTTGACCTTTTTATTTACGATAAATAACATTTTAATTATGTTTAAACCATCTAGCAACCATGAAAACTTAAACTTTTAAGATGTAGAAAATACACAAAATTTTCTAATTCTTTTGTTGATTGTCATTAAATCTTAACGAAATTAATTTTGTTAATATTAGAAATGTGTACGAGTCGACGAGGCGTCTGAAAACATCTCCTTCAAACATGTTGCTTTTGAACTAATAATTTGAAACATAAAAATCTAATTCAGGGTAGATAAATAAAATAATTTCATATTTAATAATTTCCCAGTCTTTACTATCTGAGATAATAAAAGTAGTACATATATCCTTAAATAAGATGAGTATAAGGGCGTGTGTGTATGTATTCCAATGTCTGTATGTTGATTTTAATTTAAATAAATTTTCATTGAACGGGTTAGAGTCTTGTGTTAAATTATCTAATTACACTAAGTGTATAGAGACAATAAATCTAATATATCTGTCCATAATGACACAAAAAAAAATCTTAAAATTAAACTATATGTAAAAACCTAATTCAAATATAGGATTTGTTCATATGGCATGCTCTTAACTAATTTGGGTATGTAAACCCTTTATTTTATTTAATTAAAAATTATGCTTGGTAATAAACTTTCCATGTTCTAAAAACCTACATTCAAAGAAATGTAACAGCATTTATTTGAATTTTTTTTTTATCAATGAATACATGTGAAAGATATAGTTATAATAAAAAGAGTATTATTATTTAAGCAATCATGTCAAGACAGACACAATAATAATCACACTTAAAATACACAACCCATCAAAGAAATACCTACATATTGATTAGCCTTAAAACGGCATGTCTTGGCTTTCAATAATATAAAGCTTATTGTGAGCTATATATTTTGTATCTATTTTATTTGTAAGTTTTATATTATAGTCATTTTTATTTTATTGTTACAGTACCGATGAAGACGCAAGACAAGCCATGATGTTAGACGGAGGAAAAATCAAAGAAATCCAAGTTAAGCTTCTTCTGAGTTCTCGGTCGGAGATGCATAAAGTGATAGAAGCGGCTCGACAAAACGTTCCCCTTCTTAATATCAATGCTCCGGCCGCTAGCCCTGCTCCAACTCCAGCTGCCCCTGCAGCGCCAGTTATTACACCGTTCTCAGCAGCTCTAGGAACTGGCATATCGACTTTTGGAATACCGGGTATCGGAAATCCGCAAGAGATACCACAACCTGCCGTCATAGAACCACCAGCGCCAATTATAAGCCCACCTGCTAAATCTCCTGTTGAAGAAGAAAAGGATGAGGATACGAAATCTGACAGAAAACGTAGTAAGGAGAAAGACAGACGCCGAACACGGTCACGGTCCAGGTCGAGAGATCGAAAGGATAGAAAACGAGATCGAAGAGACAGATCACGATCCAGAGACAGGAGACGACGGGATCGGAGTCGGAGCAGGGAGAGACGAGATCGGAAACGTGAAAGAAAGGACCGTAGTCGCTCCCGAGACAGGTCGCCTTCCAGACGATCACGCGATAAGCGGAACGGAGATCGTAAATCACCACAAGGTTCAATGGACAGATCCCAAGAAAGTAGTCTTGATAATTCACTGTCAAATTCTACACCTCCTTTTGGCGGTTTGCTGAATTCTAACGGTCCGCAAATGGGTATGATACTCCCAAATAGTGCAATGTCTAATCTGCAATTAGGTCAGGGTGATCTGACACAAACTCGTTTCAATGATCCATCTTTAGCTGAGGCATTCAATAAATTACAAGAATTAGGTAAAAAACGTAATCCCAATGCATTCCAAGGAGAGCAACAGAATGGTAGTAAATTTTCAAGTGGCAGAGGTGGAAGTAGTAGCTCTAGGAATCAATTCCGTCGTGAGGGTCGATCTACGAGATTTGAAGATCAGCAAAGAGACTGCTGCGTGGCTATAAGAAATGCGCCAAACCACACAAGTTATGGTGACGTTCGTCGTTTTTTCCCTTTTATGATCGATAAACGAGGAATAAAAATGATTAATGATAATATGGGTCGGCGAACTGGAAATATATTTGTTAGATTTTGCGACTCTCGAGCAAAACAGCTTGCCTTACAACGCAAACCAAATGAGTTAAAAGGAGCTCAAGTAATTGTAGAATCTTTGGACGATGATACTTACGACGCTGCTACAGACTCATTCCTTCCTTACCGTGAGGATAATGACGAAGAAGAATCTACATTGACAGTCTCAGATACAGGAGACGATAATAAAACTCAATTCAGTGTTCTCAAACTGATAGATCTCCCTCATTTTGTGCAAGAACAAGATATTATGAAAGCATTTAGCGATTTTTCACTTTTATCGATCCAACTTGTTGACTGTCGCCATAACCGTACTAAAAATGCATATGTTGAGTTTGTAAAACCAGATGATGCCAAAATAGCTTTAGAACGCAAAGATTCTTATGTTTTCGGAAGACGACATCCAGCTATCACTCCACTTACAGATGAAGAGTATAAAAACGATAAAAATGAAAATTCTGATGTGTCTGGAAAATCGCAATCCAGTAAAAATTCATTACAAGAACAGGCTGTGCCTCGAGATCCTCGTCAGCGACGGTTATTGGATAACGGTCTGGGAGGGCCACAAATGCATAACGCACAACAGCCTTTCTTTCCCAATACTGCATTTGCACAAAATTTTAGGTCACCCTTTCCCAATCCACAATTCGGTGGTTTTGGAGGTATGGATCATAGAGGTTTGATTCAGAATTGGGGCAACCGAATGAACTTCCCCAACAAGTCGGATGTTCAATCAAGTTCCCAGGCTATATCTCTCAACATTGATGAGGAATCCCTCGATTGCGTCCTCATGAAAGGTCTTCCTCGCGAAGCTACGGACAGAACTATCGTCAACTTTTTGTCAGACACGGGAGCCGTACCTGCGAGGATCCACCTCATGCTAGACAACAACGGTCTTCCTTCGGGAGATTGCTTTTGCGAGTTTAGAACCTCTCAAGAAGCTAGGCAAGCAAGCACTAAGCATGGCAGTCTTTTGGATGGTTGCCGCGTTACCGTCGATTTGGTTTTGAGAAGTGTCGTAGAGGAAGCTTTGGAAGGACCCAAGGACACAAATCAGGGGACTCAAGAGGGTCTACTCGGACCGCCACCTCCCTTCGTCAACGTACCTCGCATGCCATTTTTCCCGAATCGTGGACAGTTTCGAGGTCGAGGATTCGATAGAGGAGGATTCGACCGAGGCGGATTTATGAATCGTGGCGGGTTTGATCCCCGAGGGCGTGGCATGATGCGCGGTCGCGGTGGCTGGCCAGATCGTGGTCGCGGGTTCGACCCAAGAGGCCGTGGCCGAGGCTTCATGCGCGCGCCTGCACCTAGAGACGACGAGCCAGATCCAGCACTCGAAGATTTCGGCACGCCAGGTTGCGTGCTGTCTATGGAGAATGTACCTTTCAGAGCCACTATTGACGACATCCTCGCGTTCTTCAGTGACTTTGAGCTGACACAGGATGACGTTATCCGCCGCTACAACGAACGCGGTCAACCCACAGGAGATGCGCGTGTTTCGTTCCGCACTCCATTCGACGCTAAGCGTGCACAGTCGTCCCACAACCTTTCGTCCATCTTTGACCGCCGCATTACGCTTACTTTACTCTAGCATCAGCTTGCCTCGGACCACTCCTCTGATACAGATGAATCCGAATCACAATCTGAATCAGAATCGGAGCGCTCGTCCGATGCATATTAAAACAAAGTTGTTTTCATCGAAACCAAGATCGATTTGGTTATAAATGAACATTTCGTGTTACTATAAGGGACCTCTACTAGAGAAAGTAGTCGCTAAGTGTAATATAATATTATTAATATAGTAACGATATAAATAGGTTTATTTTAATAAAAATAATAAACGTTTCATAATTCAAATTGGCCTTTTATTTTCAAATTCAAAATAACCTAAAACAATAATTAACATAGCAGGTTGCCTAGGTGACATTTGCCACTAAGAAATTTTTAATATTGCTTGAACACTTGTAAGCCCCTAGCAAACCTTTTAAGTGTAATATTCTCCTTTTTTTTTACATTCCCCTCGATTACATCGCCGATGTAAAATTATGGCAGAAGCGTGATAAATAATATTATAAACATACGAAAATAGACAAATTCTTTAATGCAGTAGTTTTCTGGTAATGATTCCATTAGTAATACGCTATGGAAGATACTAAGAACTCTTATTACAATAAAGACGTCTCGTCACGCCGTTGGTTCTGAACAACACAATTATTGCTATCTTTTATCAAACGGTCTGTCTGTGAATGAAAAAAAAAAGAAATTCTTAATACTTTAAGTAATGAAATAGTTTGGAATAATATCATTAATATCGGCCATCATGACTGTTTAAGTTAATTAGATGTACTTTATATTATGGCAATTACCAGAATAAACATTTTTCTACAAGTGAATTATTTTTCAATAATATTCAAATAACTTATTTATTTAGAAGCCATATAATTTTACTTTAAAACGTACAGCATGTGACAACATTCTACTGTTTACAATTTAAGTGTGATTATATCTATTTACCAATTCCATTATATATATTTTTTTATATATTAAATACACCAATACATAAATTCGTAACACGCTTTAATTATTATTAAATATTACAGTTACAAATGCGATTATTAATTCTAAATTATGAGGAAAAAAAATTCAAATATTTTAATTAACATTTTCAATAAGATTAAGAAGTATTAATATCTTTTAATATATATAAATACATTCTTGAACTTATATATATTAAAACGTAATTTCAATTATTCTCCATACTTACATGTGATGTTTTAATATTAATTCATTTGGTAGACCACTTTGGACATAAACATAGCACAAAGGTCTTAGAAAAAAAAAAAACTAGCTAAAATTCGTTACAGCTACAGTAAACATATAACATTAAAAACAATGTTTGCCCTAAAATTACTTTATAAATAATAAAATATTAAAAAAAAAAAATGTACACGTGGGATGACAGTACAACAGAAATTTGCCTTTTTTAACTATCTAATATTTCAAAATATTTAATATTTAAACCAAAATATAATTAATTTGAGAAATATTAAAATGTTACACAATGATAGATAAACTTGTTGCAGTGAACAGATACATAGATAGAAATAATTCACCTCTTACTAATTTATAAAATATACAAATTTATTCGAGACTTATACATCTATAGTGTGGTGTAGGCTCAAAATGTATATACCACAAGGCGAGTATATGAAAATAGTAGATGCAATTTATATGAGCGGTTATTGTAAATAGTTATCAAACATCTTTACATTATTGTTTTGATTCACAGAGATGTTCAGTAAAGTATCAATATATTTAATGAACACTTTTTTAGGAAAATTAATAACACATTACAGAATTATAATCTGTTAAATCACTTATGCAAGTATTTTATATAATGCCGAACAAGGGACATACCTTTATAAAATATTTAATTTCTATAGGATGAACTAGCACTCACTATCCAGCTATTTAATGTGTTATAAATTTAATAGAAATAATAAATAAATCTAAATTTCCTTCACAATGGAAGCTATGTTAGAGTTTTAGTAAACTATAAAAGTTATTGAAATTTTTAATATTGATCACACGAGTGCACTAAGTCTGATTATGTGGTCCCAGAGAAAAATAGACTTAATATACATATATTAATTTTATATACAATACTAGTAAATGTCCTATAAAATGTATACTTAGATGTATGAGGAAGCAGAGTTGTTGGAATTAATGTAAGAAATATTGTTATAAAAAAAAATCTAATACCAAGTTTTACACTTGCCTATTTATAAAAAAATATATATTAAAAAATATCAAATTTACTAGAAACGCTATTAAATTCTTCCCTTTTTTTTTTTTTTTGGTATTTAAAACAAATCTTTTATATTATTTCATGCAACACTGACAGTTTTGTAAGTGAAGGAGTTTAAAGTTTCTATCATTACTTGACACATGTGTTTTTGCTTAAGCAAATTATGGTATCTCTATAATTTTGGAAGTGTATATAATGTATACTAAATACACACGGAATGATATATGACTATATATGCAGCTATATATAGTATATACTATAATACATAATATCTTTTAAATACTTTTAATAAGAATACATTTCATATTACAATAATCTCTGTTCCTTTTCAATTTTAATAATGTTACCATATAAATACAACATAATTTTAAATAGTCATTAATCCAGCGTAGTTGGCTATAAATACATGTACACAAACTTTATCTATTCAAACCAAGTCAAAATGCTCTTAAGTCTTCTGCATTTTTCTTATAACGGATTTATATATGCCTGAAACAAAACTCTGTTATTTTAATCAAAATTAACAATAATTAATATTGTATGTATGGAATAAATGTTTATAAATGCTTGAATAATGTTAACATTAACAGGAAATCCGCACAAATGGATGGATCGTTACTGTTAGGATGTCTGTGAGAGATTTTATAATATAATTTTCTTCTCAGATGTTTCTAAGTATGTGAAAATTGATTTTAATATAACGGAATTACTTTTTATTGTTGGCTCGTGTGGGCGAGCTGTGGTTTGAGTGGTTAGGGCTCTCGCTCAGTTCTGAACTGGAACTACGGATGTCTCCTTCCATCTGGGAACAGTAATCCAATTGAATCTTTGTACGAAACCACATTTTTATTATACAGGTAACATATTATACAATGTAGTAGTAAAATTTGTATTTTTTTTTTTGAATTAGTAATGTATACATTTATTTAAACAATATTATAGTATTCTGAGGGAGATTACTTACTAGTGAATAGTTAATAGTAATATTTTATCAACAATTTCACATACCTGACCGGCCTTAATTGTGATATAGGCTATCTGTAGTATCAGACAAGTCCACACAATGTGCAGTATCAGTAGCAGACATAGCAGAGAGTTAAAAATGTAGTAGGCCGGAAACATCGGCAGAAGCATGGGAGCACGGATTGATGTACTGGAAATAAGCAAAATGTCTTTTATTATTCTTAGTTTGGTACCAATATTTAGTATCTAAAAAATTTGTCTGCATAGAAACTCGGGAGACTAAACTTTGTTATGACAGTCAGTTGTTTAATAAAAATTTAATTGCTTACTTTCCTTATGGTGCATTGCAACGTAAACAATGTATTTATATTTTAATCGACATAAAATGATAAGGCAAATAATACAAATATATATAAAACAAATTTTCATATTGATAAATAAAAGTTAATTATGATTAAGATCCTAAATTTCATATAAAGACGAAGATTTGAAAAACTTGTTAAAAGGACCAATCTCAACCCTATCTTACTCACCTCCAAATAATATAGAATGGGAATATTCCAACTCTGGTACTAATCCATGTAACAATGAGTCCGACGAACAGACTGTCACACAATTTCTGGTAACCCGCATACTTCGCTGCTTTCACCGCCTGAAATCATTATGCAATTTATCTATCCAGATCATACTTATAAAGCGGAATTCTCATATTAACAAAATGTAATAAGTCTATTTAGCAATTGTAATATAATTACAAAACTATCGTAAACGGGAAGAAAAATTTAAATTAAAGGCACTTTATTACAGTACTTCAGCAGCAACTAACTTGTTATTGATAAAACATACCTCAACGAATATATCAGCACAGTCATGCAGCAGCAGCACCAGTGTACCAATCCGATGAAGGTTACACACCCAGCTGAAAGACAGCAGTAAGATGGTGGCGATGTGGTGGACGAACATCTGCCAGAAATCCTTACGACGAACATCCCAGAACTGAGATATGGTCAGAGACCAGTAGAACGCTGCCGATATCATGTAATACCACCATATGTCCGGAGTGAGACCCTGGAATATGATAAAGTATTAGTTGTACTTATACGATAATAACATAGGAAATTCGACTAGAATTTGTGATTTAAAAAGCATCATTCATAATTATATTTGTTACTATTGTGAAGTTAATGGTTACTTTAATAAAGATTGTGTTTGTAGAAATATATGTTTATTTCTTATTTCAAAACATTGCACATAAATAGAATTTTAATCAGTTTATTGTATTTTTAGTCTTCAATATCTAGTTTACCGAGTCATAGGTTGAGTGATGACATTACTGTTAGGAAATGTTGCATAATATTCAAAACTATTACTAAGAGGAGTTTTTATTATAATTGTCAAATATAATACAACAAAATTAAGTGAGAGATTTAATTATTAAATCATTATATATAACTCTTCTGTTGACAATTTTAACAAAGACAGCCTTGTCTCTGTGATTGAATTTGTAATAAGATTATTTGGAGAGAGTTTCCCCGTGAGAATTGATGGAAGCCTCACCTGATGGGGATAGCCCAGATAACATTGGTCTATATCCCAAAGCCAGACCTTGTCCCACAGTACGATGAGACCAAAAATGAAGTTACAGATGTAGAAGGTGCACTTCCACATGTTCTCGCAGAATTTAACCAGGGTCGAGGGTTTGTCCTGGCACTTGCGCTTTCGAAGCCACCTCTCCACCTGGCGCTCCGACATATCCAACTGTTTCGCGAGGCTGCATATTTGCTAAAAATAAAAATATTATGTTGATTTAAATCAAATCAATTCTCATTCATTTATATTAATTATTATTCATTTTCATTGTTGAAGGGAGGGGGGGGATAAGACATTTTAAATTTTTTTAGCTTATAAATGTATGTTTTGCTTAAAATATAAATTCTCTATGTTAAATCAATATTAACGCTGTTAGGTTCAAAGCCTTATATCGCAGAATGCTACTTTTAAACTCAAATAAAAAGTGTATCTTGAATCGCATGAATAAAATTATTATTTCGTCTACATTGAAAAATGTTTCCTTTGCGATTTATCAAATTTATGAGTCGAGATAAGCGAAACACAATAAACTGTATTGCATTTTTTTAAAAATTGAATTTAACTATGATATCTCAACGAAGGTTTCATTAATTCTTTTTCCTTATGGAGAGAATTTAAATAAGAACACTTTAAATGCGTTGATAATATATGATAAGAATATATTTTGAATATGTTTTGTCGTTTTATTTTGTTGGACTACCCTCGAACTGACTGCTTTTTTCTGCTCAATACTTATATGCAAGACATTCACATGTTTAAAAAAAATAATTTTAATTTCGGCAACGTTACGGGCTCTTGTGTTGATAACAGCTGTACTAAGATTTTGGTACTATCGTATACAGAATAAAAATATATTAATTAATTATGTATTTATATAAATAGTATTATATTTGCCTTGTATTTTATGTCTATAGATATATTATATATCTATAGATCACTCCTTGACATTAAAACTTCAATTAATGAATGATCATGTGTTATCAGACTCAACCTTAATAGGAATTATAGCAAAATTTAAACTCCGACTCTTATGTAATCAAATTGATAAAGAAACGTATAAAAATCGTTAAATAAGTATGTTTTGTATTGTTCATCGAGATATTCAGGAAATGAGTTGCACTTTTTTTTTAATATTTTTTGCCTTTTCGTCACATCCAAAACCATGTGACCGTGAATCGAAAAATGAACGTAGATTTTAGTGTGCGACACTTTGATGTACGAAGTGCAATCTACGTTACTGTGGTTTCATGAAAAAAATATTTTATCGTCCATATTCTGTAGCGGTCATTTTCATCAACTTTCCCTGTCTGTGTCGTAAAAATTCGCGAAATACTGAACATAGTTTTTGCGCATCGTGTTTTGAACCCGAGGCCTTCTGTAGCACAATCTAATATCACGCTTGGCTGCGATGACCCTGGCCCCGTTACCGACCGTAATGAGAGGAAGCCGTGTTTAGAGACAATAAAATATACAAAAATAGCATTCTTAAAGTGATCGCTATTTCAAGATATAGAAATGGAGGATTACGCGTCCGTCAGATAAAAAAAATAATCGTTCGTACACGTATTACAAACGTATTGTACTAGTTTGGAAAGACGTATTGAAGTTTGTTACTATTCAACCAGAAAATATTCCGTTTTAAATTTTGAACAGAGCGAACAATATTTATTTCAGATCTACATTTGTCTAATATCGCAGCTTCATGGGTTATATTAAAAACCATATTTTTTTTAGGTTTGTCTGTTCAAAACTAATTTGAAACTTTCTATTTATTGACATTTTAATAAAGAAATGGGCTATTATGGGTCTCATTGGACATAGGTGGAGAATGTGTTGAAAAAATTTTAAATATAAAGGGATTAACAATTTTTTTTTTTCGATTTAATATTTTTTTATGTGTTATTATTAAAACCTATTGGTACGATTTAGAAAAAGACAAAAAGTCTCCTTTTCTTCTTTTTAAAAATCCATACTTCTTAAAACTACTACTTATTATGCGGTGAACATATGTTTTTTAAATGCCATACTATATTTTTTTAACCAACTTCGAATATAAAAATCTGTATTCTTCTTTACAATTATTGTATAATTTAAAAAATATATATAAAAGTAAGTAATATTTAAAATCTTATGCATCACGAGATCTATCTTTAGATTGTACTCCGTCACTTTCACAAACGCTATTGAAATATTCGTCATGAAAGATCTGTCTGTACAGATATGTTAAGTGTGAAAGTATTACTTGGCTCTAAAATCCATATTCTAAGGCTGGTCGGCTTTCATAGTTATTGTAACTTTTTATTTTCAATTCCATGTCAAAAATAATTAAAGACAAAAATTTACATAGCATTTTGTTTACTTTGTTTATCCGTATATTTGATTACTCAACAAAATTTATATCCATTTTTTATAACGAGTAATTTTTTTTACGTATAAAATAACAGCTGTAATTAGTTTATCTGTAATATACACGGAACGGCTGTATTATAACGACGTCAATTATGATGATAATTTAACGTTATAAAAGTATTTTCTAATACTCATCTGAATAAAGCCTATTTAGATATGTTTTATAATTTCCTGTGCAATTAGATAAAAAAAAACAAAATATTGGTTATTATACGCCGTACTTTATAGTTTAAAAAATTCGGAAATTGATATAATTATTAATGATTAATTGATACTTTATCGCTCTGGGCCCGAAATATTACAAAATTGCTTGTCAATGATGCAATAATAGAAACACAGGAAGAAATTATATTTTTATTTGCGATTCAGGATTCATTTAAAATTACGATTATTTATTTTTTTATTCTATTATAATATAAAATTTCCTTTAACATATGAAAAAAAAATGTCTCTCTTTGAATTAATATATGAATAGTTAAATTAAAATATTCTGGAATAAAATGCATAGTATTCAAATACTTCAGTTCCATAGATCGGATTTATTATAATTGACAGATTTATAAATAAATACGAAAGATACAAATTGTTTGAAATAAGAAAAATAACTAACTCGTTAGATATAAAAATGTATCCTTAATAAAATCTTATGTGTTCATAATAAAAATAATTAATCAGGAAATTTACGAGAACGTACTTCAAACGGACACTCATACTTCTGGAGATAGGAGGGTTAGTCAAGTCGTAAACAGAAGTTAACAAAATTAAAAACCATAGAATCACACTTCGTTATCATCAGTCTAATACTCAAGAACTGTTTTATGTAGACTTATTAGCAACTACTCATTCATCTTCAAAACCCCGGGTTGTAACAGTGCCAAGTACAGCTGCCTAACATCAACATTTCTAAAGTTACTCTATAAAAAATAAAACTGTCTCAATTAGAAATTACTCATTCATAGCAATCAACGCTCTTCCGATTAAAGAGAACAGAAAATATTATATTTTTTCTCATATCCTAAAAACTTGTATAGTGGCTAGAAAAAGAAACGAATTATAATAAATGACTTTTAATCTAGTTTTTACAATAAGATATATCGATTGACTTAAATTATGTTGAAAAAAATATTCACATTAAATTATAAGAGCTCAGATTAAATATAAAAGGTTTTAAAAACGGAGACAAACAACTTTATTAATTGTTATACTCTGCTTATTTATACCACAGATACTGATAAAGAGTTGAATATACTCAAGATTTTTAAATGAATAAAAAAAAGTTGGAATAGATAATTTTATATCCGATAAATTACTTTAGACTATTTTTTATATAGTTGGATATTTTTAGAGTCCCTCAGACCCCTTCTTACTGTCGAGTATCAGCAACTGCCCTCACTTCCGCTGAAGCTGTAAACCGCCGGAATTTGTTTTAAAGCAATTGGCTATACCATTACGAAAAAAAAAGTATTCTAATTGAAATAAATAACAGTAAAATTAATTGTTTGTTTGCCCTTTAAAAATTGTAAGTAACAAATCGATCCAGGTTAATATACTTTGGTAATGACCTTTATGTTGACCCAAGATATTAAATGACTTTGTTCAACGCCTTATATTATCGCGGTCTATAATATACTGTTTACATAAATAGAAAATTGTTTATGGTCCGGCCAACGGATACACAATAAAAAAAACAAAACCATAGACGATTAAGGCGAATTTCTTACATATTAATTAGACATTATAATATGAAACACATTTACATTGAATTGATTCAATCTTTTTTACATTAACATGTTTGTCAGGCATGAGATGAGTTGCTGTGTATTATCAACATTAAATTGCGATACAAAAACAATCAAATAGATTAAAAACTTTATATTAACGGTGGGGACTCTATGAACTTTGGTTGCTATGTGACATTTCTAAAATTATTCTAAATAAAATAACTTGAACTATATGATAACTTCCGAGTTAATATGTTATTTCTTTAATTACTCTCCAACATCTGGATACAATTCTAACTTGACATTATGACTTTCACTTGTAATAAAATGGTTACCAGCCTTACATTGTTGTATATATCAATAGCGTCCTCCTCAGGTTATCAGAGAAAAATACTTGATTAGAACTTATCGTACAATATTGACAGTTTAAATCTCAATTTGGAAATTTTATAGCGTTGACGTTTAAAAATTCGAACGAATTCGTTTAGGTATATATGTTCAGACTAATGTTATGAATTATAAAATCTATATTCTGTAAACTGTTATAAGAAATCAAAAATGAAAATTCATAATAATTATTTTAATCTGCATCTGTTACATTAAAAAAAAATCTTTAAATATATATTACATTGAGGTTATTCGAGTTGCATTCTTTTGTAATTTTGAATAAAACTTGACCGTTATAATGACACATGTCGTGTGACGTCAAATTTAATAGACGCTAACTGTCGGGAACAGAAACGCTAGCTGTCGGGAACCAAAAACGGAGGAAATGAGTCATGACATTGCGCGGCATTCGCAGCAATGGGCAATAGCGGTTAAGCCAGACCTAAACATCCAGCGTCGCATTATATTTTTCACTAAACCTATTATTTACACGGATAAACAATATTAATATTGATTAATATTTAATGACATTAAACTCTAAAATCTAGAACACGTCTAGATTATGAATTTTTTTGTTCAATAGCATACATTATAATATGAAATCGTCAATCACGCGTCATTTTTTCTAATAATCGATGGCATTGTTCAGCCATTTTGTGTAAAACATTCTTGAGCTATTTATAAGCTTTCCTTATGTTACATATATATCTCTGTGTTAAAAAACAGTATGGAAACGTTATAATAAAATATATAACGCAATATTAAAATTATTTTCAGAGGATAAGATAACGAACGAATACAATAATCTGATATAATATTATATAATATTATTATTATTACTTAAGAAACAGCCGGAAAGTGGAGATTGAACATTGATTATCATTTATGACTAAAATAAAGGAAAATCCATTTCTTTATTATAACTAATATATCAATAGCAGTTATTTACATAAGGCAATGTCACACAGAAAATTCTTATATTTTTATACTTGAATCATGTTAAATAAATAGTGAGTCAGTGAAGAAATGAGTAAAGTATTGGAATAATATATAGCTTACCTGTTTGGTCCTCGGAGAAGTTTTATATGCAACTTCAAGCTTTGGGTTGGATGGTGGTTTTCTAGGCTTCACATCCTTAATACCGAGGTACCGTCCAAACGGTGCAAATACAAATCTACAAAAATCAAATTTATACATATAGCTCTTATATAAATTCCTAAGGAGACGTCATAAAAATAATATATGTTATTGTGTATTATAATTGTATATATGCTATAACAACACAACAGTTTGTTTTGGTATTAAGGAATTAATTGTTGCAAACGTAAGTTCTATCACCGCAACATATCAGATGGAATCTATTGTTAGGTGTGTGATAAAATGACTAGACATTTTAACATTTAACTCATAGGAAAAACATACTTTTCAACTGGATATATTTTTTGAAAATTTTTTCCATATTCATAGATAATAATGATCAAACTGGTATTTTTTTTAAAAGCCATTAAAGTGGTATATTATTTCTATGAATAACAAATACAATGTGAAGGTCACATCAAACAGGTTGACTTAGAATAAGAAAGTGTATTATGTATGTATTATATTATCAATTATAATATCAACTCGACAAAAAAATGACAAATGTATATAATTACAGCCTCTTCCTTTAAAACAGATAATATATAGAAATAGGGATCTATAGAAGAACTGGTTATGATATAGGAGCAAAATATATTAAGAGAAATTACTTATTCATGTAAATGACAGCAAAGGAATCAAAATAAGATTGTATTAAATGGAAAATCTCTTGACAACAATAAAATTACATGAGTCTGGATTTAAAATTAATGTTTGTATTCATATAATAATGAGTTGTGTGGGTCAAATCTATCAAGTTATGATAAAAATGTTTAAATTTTTTATATAAAATTATAAAACAATGCAAGAAAAACAGTCAAATTAATGTTTCAATTCCGTGTTAAACAGAATTCAGTGCCGTAATCATAAGTTATTTTTTTTTAATAACTTGTTAACTTGGTACTGGATACATTCAAATAATTTGATAACGTACTCGTAATGGTAAATTATAACAGATAACTAAAACATTCATACCATCCAAGAACTCACATTAAATAATCAATTGAATGTTGAATGTCAAGTGTATCTATAAATCCAATAATATTGATGTCCAGCAAGGTATTGATTTTCCTTTTGTGATAACCTATTAAATATTCCATGAGACAACAAAATTCATGCTAGTCAGTATTGTCTCTACTATTACAAATTAAAGATATGTTATAGATATACAACAGTCAAGGTAACTATTTATTACTTGGTTATTTTAATGTATTTTATGTTTATAACTTGTGTTTTTATGACATTTCGTTCCACACAATCCATAAAGACTTGGAATGTTTAATTATACATGTTAATATGTAGTTTTTATTCTGTATTACTTATATATTAAAGGAACATATTTAGTTTCGTTTGAGACTTCCCTTGTGAAATTTACAGTATAATGTATATCATGTAATTAAAATATATTTATTTCTCTCTTACGACTTTAAGGGAATTATTATAATTTTATTATAGGCTAATATGAAAATCAAATGAAAAATAACTAGATAAAAATAAACCAAGTTTAGAAACCGACGCCAAGTTTAGAACGTGAATATTTCATATTGTTAATATAATATTTTTTTATTATATATTAATTCAAGTAAATTAATCTATGCAATTAGATGTCAGTTTGATACACGAAAGATTAGGATCTATACTTCGTTTAAATATACTATTTTACTAGATTCATACGTGTGGAAAAAACAATTTATATGACTCAAGTTACCGTTTACCGCCCCAAAAATAAAGTTCGAGCGTACATGTAATATTATTTGTTGCACTTACCTTTCTAATATATAGCGAAGAGTTATGAACACCAGTGCTAACGGTATCGGAAAAAAGACATGCCTGTGGTCCGTATAAATTACTGCCTTATCTGGTCCGGGCGCCAGATCAGCCCATGTTGTATTAGGCGGCAACCAGACATCCTCATTCCAAAACGCATTCAACAAAGGCAGCAACATTGCTAAATTTCTTTTTAGCAACCCGAGAGTACTATCCTAATATAAATACTAGATTTTAACAATAAACTTAATTTAAATCCATCGACTAAACCTTACTACTAATTTGATTTAATGACGGATAGAGGCGGATAGCGGAGTGAGGGCAGCATGTGCCACTTCTGTCACAGATAACACAATAATGTAGCCATCATACAAATTTATTTTTGAAAATCTTAAGACGTTCTAATTATTACTTTACGATTAAAATTAATAATATAATATTCTATATGCAATACTTAAAACACAAAATATAAATAAATGCGTTTTAAGTAATTTCATTAAAATTTAAGGTTTAAATAAAACTCATCAACATTCTTTATAATACTCTTTGTATTACCATTTACCGTTTTGATCGCATACAAAAGATACATATTTTGTGCATAATAAAGCTCAGACACACATTTTCGCTGCCTACTTTACATATAAAAAAAGCTCCGGAAATTGGAAATAAAAAACAACATGATAACATTTACAAATTCAACGGGGTTTTCAAAAAACAACTTTTGCTTATCAAATTCACAATGGTAAAATGACAACATATCTAAAGTTGTTTCGATAATCATTCGCTAAATTAAGTTTTATAAACGAACAAAATATTAATTACAATTTATTAAACATTTTAAAAAGGCATAACAAACTTTCAGGCACATGTTCTAAGGAATAAAAAAAGATATAATACTATGTACAAATGTGAAACAACACTAAAATATCGTATATGTAACAGTGTGTACTTTCATAACTTGACTTTATGCTCAATTAAGTGTATATCTAATTCTAATATTGACGTTGTAAAAAAAGCTTTGTAAATTTAAGGCCTCCGTGTCAATGAGCCTACAGACTAGGTTCGACGTTATCTAATCTCGATCACCGGACACAGAAAGGCACGATTGTATCGGTAATTACCGATTTTAGTAGATATCGTTATTTTTCTATATATTTCACATACATGAACAATAAATATTTAACATTGGTGATATTTAAAAATTGTATATGTATAACATATTAAGAACTAAGTAACATCGTTGTTATTCCGATTGAGGCAAATGGTAACATCTTCAGCAATGTCTTAATAGTATATAAAAAAGTGTTTGTTCGCTTACATAAAATACAGAAATAATATAAACCAAATCTCTTCAAACTTAAAAATTAATCTAATTATATAAAAATAATCATTTGTTTTAATATGTGAAAAAAAATTATATAAAATTACAAATGTTGAACATTACACAACCATAACGGGAAGTATTGTTTTAAAATCTAAAAAAAAAAAAAACAACATAAAAACTTCTTAATCTGTCTAGAGGAATACTTATTTATAAATTTGTTTTAACTAGAAAAGCGTCTTTGGGTGTTCAGTTGCATTAAAACTACGATGTGCATCACTATAAATGATATGGATATTTTTTTAACCGCACCAAAAATTTTACGGAGCTATATTATAATAAAATTGATAGCCCTCTTTTATGTACCACAAATGAGGTAATTATTCTAAATTACACCAAAACAAAACCACCGCCTTAACAATGTTGCTAGTGTTAATATTTGTTTTACTAGTAAGCTAATTAATACATTAAGGTATTAACTAGATATAATTTATATTATGACACGTCAAGATAGATCGAAATGCTATTTATTGCTATTTTTTTATGGAATTAATAAGAATTTTAATTTTCTAATTTAAAGTATAAAAATTGGATTCTTTAACAATTTTATGAATAAATAAATGCAATACAGCAAAGGAACATAGAAATTATAATGAGCCATGAAATAAATATTTTTTTGGTATAATCGCTTCATAATGTGTTTCAACTTTGACTAAATTAGTTAAGTATATTTGAAAATAGATATGGCCGCTTGATAAAGCTTAAGTAATTTGAGCGTTAAATTGAATGTTAATAGTTAATAAAGCATAAGTACAGTTAATATTACATACTTAGATAAAATTGGCTATTTTAGAACAAAATTACAATTTTTAAAGGCGCAGACAATCTTCTAGATGAACACTTCATATTGTATGGGTATAGTTTTTCATATAATTTGCAAATGCAAATATAAATTAGCATTCAAAAATGTTCAGCCTTAAAAACATAAGCCAAAAATTATGCATTTTTATATAAAATATTAATTAGTCAAAGTATACCATGAAATCTAAAAATAACTTTTTTTTTTATCCTAATCAAAATTAATAATTTTGACTAGTTCTTGGTGTTCTCTCCCTATGTAAATGAAAAAAAAAATATGTGAAAATCTTTGTGCTTTGGTAAATTTGATTGTTTGAAATTAGTTACTATTGGTCTTTTAGTATTAAGTTTTGCTATAACAATAAATATTTACAAATTTTGATATGAATTTCAGCCAATAGCAAAATAATATTCAATATACATTCCACTGCCTTTATATAGATGGTACCACGTTTTTGTTTGTCAGTAACTCTTGATAATTTGTATCATAGGAATGATGACCTCTATGTGTCTCTGAAATTAGAAGTGAACCTGTATTGAAGTTTTGCTTATTATAACATAGATATAGAAGTGCATTTCGAATAATTCTTTACAGGCAATTAGTTTTTTTTTGTTAAGAAAAAAAATATGATCGGTGAAACGCACAAGACATTTAATTATTAGAACGTGAAGTCATTAATGACGTGCATTAATTATGTTTTCACTTACTTTTTGCTGTTCCTATTTGGTGTACTGTGGTTTGATTGATGTGAACTGTCGCTGAATTCTGAACTAGAACTCCTTATGTCACCTTCCATCTGGAAATAAATTGAAAATTTTAATATATTCATTATTAATATTGCATCTTTTCCTCATTTCCCAAAGGTAATTCCTTAATAAGTGTCATATATTCTATGTAGCTTTAAAGATCTAGAGAAATTACATTTAAATCCATTCAGCTGCTAGAAGATGTTCAGAATACAGAAGACTATAAGCATTTTTGGCCTAAATTCAGTTTCTTAGATTAAAAAAGAAATCTTTCGCATATAAATTTTTTTTTTGTGAGTAATATTTTAAAATAACTATTTAGGGGCCAACTGACTTATTTATTATCATCAGAAAATAGATGTCTCTGCTTCAAACCATAAACAAAAAAAAAATCGGAAAGTAACAAATTGGATTGGACCTGGTATATAACCATGCACGTAAAGGGTCCTCTTGCTAATGACAAGGATTTAAGAAAATGTATAATATAAAATTCTTATGCCTTTTAATGAAAACAATTACCACATTCCAGAATATAAGCTTTGTTTTTTTATATCTGGCAAATTTGAAGATATATTAATTTACTGCATTTTTTTAAATAATAATAACCTGATCAAACCTCAACTGTCACCCAATAACAGATACGTATATATATATATTTTTTTTTTGACGGTGATTTATTAATATTTTTATCATTAAAAAAAAATTTAATACAAGATGTTACAGTATATATGAAGAGTATTTCTTTTTCACAGACCAAATTTGTATGCTGACTTAACTAGTAGGTTACATTTTAAAACCAAACAATAATATGTAAGGTATTTAAAATATTATTGAAGTACACATGTGTACGTAATAATTTTTATGTTAAACTTAATACAAACCTTCCCAGCATTGATAGATTTATATGCGACTTGTAATATAAGCCATGTCCAGACCATATGTAAAGCCAGTAGCAGACACAGTAACGAGTTGAAGATATAGTAGGCAGCAAACATTGGTAGTAACATGGGAGCACGAATCGATGTACTGTAAAATAAAAGACTGAACTGTAGATGGTGGTCCAACCAAACAAATTTTTTTTTGTAAATAGAAACTGGTATTGATTGTCTTGTGATCGTTTTATTATCTGCCCTTTTTCACTCATTATGAAATCGAAGATATATAGAGAAAATAGTTAAAAAGTTTTAACAATATTAATGTTTACGCTTCTGTTTATTTTACTTATTACAGGATTTTTATTCTTTGTTTTATTTATTATAATAAAATTTGAACGATTCTTCAATAAAAATATGAGAAATAAAAGATTGTAATATGCTAGTGGTTTTTATGCTAATTTTATTACCAGACCTATTCAAAAATTTATATGGTTGCATAGTCTACAACCTAACACGTTATAAAATTAAACGTAAGTGAGAGATTTTTTACTGTTCTTTTCCCCTTCTAGTCATCGAAAACAAATATTCGAATTTTCATTACTTAGACAACGGCTCAAAGATAAAGCATCCATGAAGTCCAGATTTGAATATAATATTTTGAAACACGTATAATATTGGGTAGTACAAGAAAGTACAATTATTAATTTAAGGTATACAAGGACAAATTTATATGAATTGTCAGGAATACCTGACTTCAATGGTATCGGAAGAAGCTTAATCCCTGCATAAAAACTACGACGGTGTCTTTGACAACTCACAAAACCCCATAAAAAAGATTTTTTTTTATAAAATTTATTAAAATTGTAATTTAATTTTTAATATTTATTATTATTTCAATTTCGAACTTATTATTTAGCATTTTTGATTTGAAAAGCCAATTTGTTTTACGAAACCCAAGTGTGGGTTTAAAATTTTAGGGGGGAATAATAGTGTGTGAGATGGGAAGTGTGTTTCTTTTGGCCGGTCTAAATTCCAACACTCTAGCAAAATCATTATTCACAGAGGTCCAGTTTAATAAAAAAATTGATTAAATTAAAATATGAATATAGTCAGCTTCAGTCATCAAGTTACTTAAAAAACAAGCAAACCTCACATTATTTTGAGAGAACTGTTTTGAGGAATTATTAGTCAGGTATAACGATGGCAAAAAAAATTGCACACCTAAGATGCAGGTAGACAGGGATTCTATAAAAATTTTCGGCGGCCGGAAGTACCTACCCATTTCTCTCAAACACAAAAACTCATTTTGACTGTTGCAATTTTAAAGAAGAAGGAAGGTACTCGCTAAAACTATTAGTTGCAATAATTTTGAGCACCATCATAAAGATGTGATTACAAGAAAGCCATAACGGAAGCAGGGTTGACTTTATTATTGTCACAGTACCTTGGCCCTCTAAAGTGAAAAGGTAAAAATTTTAAAAAATTTACAGTACCATAAACGAGATACAACATCCAGAAAGACATCCGAAATTTCTTTCTCCGTTAGAAAATTATGGCCACTGATTTTGCAACCTGGCCAGAATAAATTAATTTTATCTACAAATAATGATTTTAACAAACGTTTGTCAACTAAAGAAGAATGCACTGAGAAGGGAAAACTTATTTTTATTTCTCACTTTCTACCCTCCATATTATGAATTTTTCTGCCACGTTAAAAAATAATGCTCAAATTTGTAACCCAAATAATATCTACAAAGGAAAGGACAACTATTGGATGGAGTATGTGCTAGTGTGATAAGTGGATATGACACTCGGTGATTGTTTTAAAACATTTAAGTGTTTGTTTTTCAGAAGACATGTTTGAACGATATTTTTATATTAAAATTTCATAGTAGACTTTATAAAACCTAACCCAGATTTAACGAAAGAATTGTTAAGATTTTGCTTCAAACGTTTTAAAAATATGAACATGTACATCTGTTGTTCATAACCGGTTGTATATTTACCTCCAAATGATATAGAAAGGATATATTCCTAATCTCGTCATAATCCACAGCGCTGTAAACACCGTGAATATCGCGTCACATAGCTTCTGATAGTTAGCGTATTTCGCCGCCTTAGCAGCCTGAGGAACAAACATAATAAATTATAAATAAAATTAAACAAAATTATTATGTACGTGAATTATAGTCTCACGTATACAATCAATAATTTCCCGTAGGCTCATAGAAATGCATACTTGACTAACAGGGTATAATATTCATTTGGTTATTGTAATATTCAATAACATTGCATATACGTCACTATCAATTACTTCCTTCCTTAAGTCATTAATAACTCACATCTGTCTGCTGGTATCAAACTAAGCTTATACTAACACATCTGTTCGATCTTTGTAAATTAATATAAGATATTGATTACAATATTCACCTTCTTACTCACCTCTAAGAATATATCAGCACAGTCATGCAGCAGCAGCACCAGTGTACCAATCCGATGAAGGTTACACACCCAGCTGAAAGACAGCAGTAAGATGGTGGCGATGTGGTGGACGAACATCTGCCAGAAATCCTTACGACGAACATCCCAGAACTGAGATATGGTCAGAGACCAGTAGAACGCTGCCGATATCATGTAATACCACCATATGTCCGGAGTGAGACCCTGGAATATGATAAAGTATACAATGAATCTATTATATACATTACGATTTTTTAAACCAACCGTTAAAACAAAATTTAATGCTCCATTATCAATTTAAAAACCATATAATATAAAAATAAACTTTTCTAGAAATAAATTAGGTAAAACATCAGCTCACCTGATGGGGATAACCGATGTAACACTGGTCGATGTCCCATAGCCATTCCTTATCCCATAGAATGAACATTCCGTAAGAAAAATTGTACAAATAAAATGTGCACCGCCACATGTTCTCGCAAAACTTCACAAGGGTAGAAGGCTTATCCTGGCTCCTCCTTAACCTCCACCATCTCTCCACCTGCCTCTCTGACATGTCCAACTGCTTCGCTAGAGCACATATCTGAAATAACAGCATTTTTTCTCTACACTCGGAAATCTATTTGAAAGTTATAATGACAGTTTAAAAGGTGCATGCAAATGTAATATACAAATGAAAAATATTTAGCCGAAAGCGCTGATTTCGTTAGGTGTGAAATTCAATTATTCTCTGCTCGAAGCTGAGGAGCTTTTCATCCTTATAACAATAAATGGTGCAGAAGCCTCGCCAAGTTATTACTAAACAATTAGAAATATACAGCATATTTAATCAACGAAAATTCAGGTTCTGTATAAAAAATTTAAAATGAATGTAAAACTTTTTTATATAGTGACTATTTGCAGTAAAAAGAAGATATACGTATTATTTTAGGTTAAGTCACAAAAAAAAACTATATTTGCAGTCTCAATCCTTTAAAAATCATTTGTAACGTGTTTCTAATAACAATAACTGCATTTATTAATAACAAAATCCAGATATTGTTTTAAAAACTTTTCGCTTACAATGTTTTACTTTATACTAATATTACATGAACATGTAAAAAACATGCATGTATGTATTGTATATCAGAATTAAATCTACCGATGATTTGAGTTGTAATAACAGTAAGTATATAAAAAGTTCATACAATAACTTCTATTTGATATCAAAACCAGCCAGCAACAATGGACAGCCCTGCGGCTCTATCAAATAATTAGACCGCCGTGCCAGTTCACCAGTAATACTATTTCTTTGACGGTTTGATTGATGATAATTTTCATATAGCATTTGTAAGTTAGCTATTGTAATTTGTGTGCCCACAATTAAGGTCGTTTGCCTACATTATAGATGTAGAGAATATTGGAACTAACAGAATTGTAGTATTTTTGGTAAACAATTCATTTATATGACTAATTGAAAATTAATGTCCTTACTATTATCGTCTATACTTCACTCTATAGAACTGATAGTGATAAACCTAGATATATCATCGTTTCCTTGTTCCATCGCAACATTTATTTTTAATGAGTAATACATTTAGAAATTGTATAGATAATTTTTTATCTTTTCCTAGTGTTCCTGGCTTGTCATTTATTATTCTTCAAACTCGCTACTACCTGCTTAGGTTGATGAATAAAGTACTAGCAACTGTCTGTAATTAGTTTAACTATGAAAAATTGTAGTGTAAACCGAAAGCTTTAGTATTGGAGACTAGCAACACAATCGCGGCTTTGTAATATATTTTTTTGTTATGTCCAAAATAAATGCCTTAGATTTTTCTTATAATGTCGAATTGCTCAGAAAAAATACTCTCCCGTCTTTGAAAACTATCAGGAACAAAGAAACAGTCAAAAGGACGAATAACGAAAATTATTTGATTAGGCTCATGTAAGCATGCCCAATAATACGGATATATCAGTCTTATATTCGGCAAGACGACTTGCAGTGAGCACGGTTGCTGTAAAGTAACCGAAACGTCGGGAGTATGTAGTTTTTAAAAATAATAAAATAACGCGTTGTAATCCGAAAATATTAGCTTCATTTAAATGCATTGAGTTTAGAATTGCAGGAGTGGTTAGACATAGGAGATTTTTGCATCCCATTAGCCCAAAAATGGCGCACCTTAATTCATGATTGGTCGCCAGCACGTCTAAAATTTGATTTCAATGCGTTCCAAATAACTCTCCCAGATCAAAGTAATTTAGTAAAATGGGGTTAAGGTACCGAAAAAACTTGCTATATTTACGAGGAGGCAGTTGGAATTGCTAAGCATTTACTGGTTGGATGTAAGCAACTTCTGGATAGCAATCAATACTCGCTTCGCGCCGATAGGATTCTAGAAATCTTACGTAAAACGTTTAGTATTTAGGTAGCCAGAGCGCAAAAAGGAAAACAGTAAACTAGCGATCAATAAGTTTTGTGAGAAAAGGCACTAGGGCTATAAAAACAAACGTCTAGCTTTATTCTTTATTTAAAGCGGCTCCGGATTGGACTATAATGATGGATACGTGTGAGAAACAAACGAAATCCCAGCGGATTTGTGCGTCGGCGGCCAGAACAGACATATTTCTGTATTCGCGAATTTTAAAGTGCGTTATGTTAATAGAGCTTACGGTTCCTTGGGAAACCACCATCCCCAAAGACGATGCCATCAAGGTCACAAGTGAACCCACTAAGAATAGGTTCATCGTAAATATGTACGCGGTAGAGGTGGGAGAGAGAGGTATACCATCAAACAGAGGTATAACATCAACTCTACACCCTACTAAAGTACTTGGGCCTGTCCAGAACTAACATAAATTCCTTCTTAGAACTTACTTCGAAGGCAGCCCTAGTAGGTTCATTTCAAACTTGGTTAGGTGGAGAGAGGAGCTTGAACGGTAGTGGTTAGCGTTTAAAGCGTTTAGATAGGGGCCCTTCACACCTACACCTGGGTCACAAGTCCCAGGCACTGTTGAAGCTCCTCTCCCTACAACGCGATAGAGCTGGCACCCGCATGGTGAATCCATGGAATGCTGAGAGTTTCGTCTCTATCGGAATGATAACATAACAGAAAGTACATGTTACGTCACAATAATCAATCAATCAATACATATTATAAAACAAAGTCCCTCGTCGCGTCTGTCTGTTTGTCTGTTCGCAATAAACGGAGAAACTACTGCACCAATTATCAAACATTTATCACCACTCGATAGCGTGATTTACGAGGAAGGTTTTAGTATATAATTTGTTAAGTTTTTGTATTTACTTGTGTGTACATTAACGATATTTGTTGAAGATGTCGGGAAAACATGAGCCGCCTGAGAGCTTTTAACGAAAATGCTGCCTTAAGTCTTTGAGATATAACAAAATAATATAAGGTGGAATTGTGTATCTTATATAGGTCTACAGAAAAGTCCGCGGTGGCATATGTCTATACCTTAAAGATAATATACTATATCCATTTTATAACTTTTAAAAATTGGTAGTCCTAAACCGTTTATTGAAAAACTATTTACATAAATACGGTATTAAGTATTAACAAATAAATTCTTCGTTTTCAAGCCTACATGAATATCTGTAAATTACTTTTTAAATTATTTAAATCGGGGGTACCGTTTGAAAGTTATCATAATATAAGTTTAATTCTCAAAATTAAATAGGCTATTTTATGTTTTTTGTAAAGAGCCCGTGTAGGGGCTGGTACCTAGTCTGATATATAATTTACATAACATATTATTGGATAAAAAATATAAGTCTGTGTGTTATCATATTAATAATACTTGTAACATAAAATAATAAAAAAAATGCTCCGATGATGTATCGTATATTTTTAAATGAAATAAAATAAAGTATGCACACTAAAAGTAACTTTGCATTTTTTATATATTATTTGTAATTCATTAATATCTTAAATTAATATACACTGAATATAAATAAAAATAACTTCGCTTTGCGTGTCTTGATCTATTCGCAATTTTGCAGATTCTATGCGACTGGCACATATTCTCATAAAAGGGACATTGTCCAAGAACACGAGGCAGGCTGACTCGTATCTTATTATGAGAATACCATTTAAAAATGGCACAAATATTAATATTATCTTATCAGAAATAATTGAAATTATATGGGTGTCGAGACGCTTAATCCTTATCAATAGCATGGAGCAAATCTGATAACAAAAATCCTTATCAATAAAGGTTCAACAGTATGGTTATTAAAAAAAATCATAATTCAGTTGGATACAAGGCAAATAAAATATTATATATATATTTATGTACTCAAAGCGTTTAAGATATTTTTCAGTTCTTAAGAAAATAATTAAGGTAAATTTCAAAAGCCGTCTTAACCATATAGTATTCTCTAAAAGGACAATGCAGAGAAAAATCTAGCCGTAAAATTGCAGGTGCTGACGAAACTAGGTCGGAATTCAAGGTCTGTTATATTGTAACGTACGTAGGCGATAATTGAATCTTCAATGGACGCTCATTGTACTAATGACCTGATAAAGAACCTATTTGTATACTTCAAATTGTTCCATAAATATAACTAATTCAAGACGTTTCTATATTCTCTAATATATATTTAAATATTTTTTTATATATATATTCTGTGATGTATTTGATTGTGTTATTATCTATCTGTGCTTTTGTGACAAAACCAACATTCCAATATCTAATCTATTATCGTTTTATTTTTATTATAATTAAAGAGGGTGACGTAAAACTAGTCTGAATTCTATATTAAGATATTGTTCAATTTAAACCAATGGATTAATACGATAATCGATATACATTCATAAGACGTGCTACCGCAGTGCGGTTGCGGAATGCTACACCTATATAATAGCTATTACTGTTTAATAATAAAAATAAACAAAAACTCCTATTTGCTTTTATTCAGGGTAATTTGATGAATAGATTTATATACTGTGTCGTCATAAACGTAAAATGAAATCATCTTCAAGTAACTGTATTGTCTTAATTGAATAAATTTATATAAAGGACCATAGGAAAAACATCAAAAATTACTTTCAATAAACTTACATAAGTAGAATAATATTATAAGTAAATATACAAGACATTCTAATATTATCAGTTAAACACATTAGTCAGTAACGACATTCAATTTTGAAGCAGCTAAAGATAAAAAAAAATATTATGGAAGTGAAGCTATCATTGAAATAACTACCATTCAACGAAGCATGGTATTTCTAAAATGGTACCTAGATATATAATTTTTTGCAGTCGAAGTAGTCATTCAATTCAGGAAACCGGTCAAGGTCGCAAACAATTCAGTCACTCCTTAGCAGATTACGCTATCTTTATATTTTAATGGCGCGGAATTATCACAACGGATGAAACATGTTGGGTTACGGCTGTAAACAGTCCGTTGAAACCCCATTAGCGCGGTAAACATTGCGAAATGAGCGCTCAGATAAAAGTGAGTATACTAGCTGATGATGTCTGCCACATACATTGAGAAATTTCTTGCGATAATTTTACGAAAAACACCTTATCACTGTTTCTTTAAAAAGTTTTTGCTATAGGGGTGAGGATCACTTATTTTTCATTATACTATTTGTGACAATAATTTAAATTAGGTGTAATAAGTTATATAAAAATCAGGAAATATTTCCAATACATTTTTATGTAGGAGTCATTCATTCATTCGCCTGGCGGATAAACTAGTTTCCTTCGGCGTGCAAGAAAAACTTTTCCAACTATTTTGAAAGAAAGGTCTCCTATTTATAATAACTCCTGTTCAAAGACGATGTCTTAAGCTTGACTCGAAGCGAATTTTACCTATGAATGAACTGTGCAGATATGCATTACAAAAGAATATGCACAAAAAAACATACTCTTCTCCCAGAAATTGAAAGTGTCTTATGTGTTTGCAGACTGGACAACTAGTGAGCACTAATCGCTAAGATACATAAGGAATCCTTTTTATTGAGTACAGAGAGTAGAAGGGATCCTTCCTATACACATCAAAATTGTGAAAATTTGCATTAGGGACAAGCAATAGCGGCTCATATGTAAGGAAAAGGCCTTACGTATCTTAAGTTTAGCCTGAAATCATAAGTATTTGTTCTAAAAGATGAAGAAAGACCGTCGAAAGAAGTCATCTTCTTATGATAAATAGTTGAGAGCACTTCTGCATCAGATGAATATTTCATATCTCATTACTTTAACTCGTGATTCATATATTAAATTTTAACAGGGACTTGAAGTTTATTAAGAAAATCTTATATATAATGCCAACGTGCAAACTACCTCCAAGGAATATAAAAACCAATATTTATTGGTATTAGTTAATTACGACAGCCTAATACATAAACCGGAAAGGAAGGTAAAAACCCAAAAGATCATCCAGTGTTTCCAATATACGAGTATATTATAATTAAATTTTTCTAGTGATATGTAGGAGCAGTTTCAAATAAAATATGTCATTCCGAATTACAATGCCTTTAAGTTGTTTACTTAAAACTATTGTTTATAATTATATATTCCTTGTATTAGCAAGGCTGTTTACAGCATCATTGCTAAAATGTTATTACTTTAGCAAGGTTATATTATTTAATGATGATAGTTCGAACATTCATGACTGAGTTTTGTCCGAGGCTTGGTGCGCATAATTAAATCTGAAGAAGAATTGTATGACGTCAAATTTAGTATGATTTTTTAATCTATTTAATTGATATTCAGTTATTGCAATTTAGTCATAGAAAGTTTTTAGATGAATTCAATTTAAATGATGTACGAATAACCCTCATATCACCATAAAAACTCTTGAAACAGGTTTAAATAATGCAGGAAATGTAAATTTTTGAAGAGGCACTTGACGTGGTATCATGTCAACGAAAAATTATTTAAATTAATTTTAATTATATTTTTAACATAGAAAAAATGTTACTACATATTTTTATTGCCTTATCTATCCTAGAGCCAATCTCACCAAGAAGAAATGCCTAAATATTAAACACGACATTTATTTACCTTTACAACTGTATGACACTGTTATCATTTCCATCCCTTATATTAAATATTTTTTGTACGTATAAAACAATATGTGTTATTTAAAAATAAAATTTTGTAAAATTTTGCTCCATTAAATTATCATGGTTGGTGCCTGGCATGCAACAGTTTGCGAGCTCTCGTTCATTAATATTTTTATCGTAACACATACAATATATATTTTTTTAATTTGTATTCATTCTGATACATTTTCAAACAATGGGGCCGATATTTTGAGCACAATGTGTACTAAGAATTCAATGGTTTGTTGAAATGTCAATTGTTATCATCCAGAGCCTATTAAAGTTATTGAAAATGATTGTCACAATTGTTGATGTAGGCGAAGATATGGTAGTGTAGTAGTTACGCTTTGTAAAATATGTAAATATTTTATATCGAATTTCGATCGTTGAGCTTCAACCTTACGTATCTATGTGCTATTAAAAACATTATACGAAAATATGCATAATAAGGCTGGCAAGACATTATCTTAACTCTAAATATACGAGTCAATTGGATACTGAATATAATTTTTTTTTCATTATTGCATTATTATCTAAGGAAATACTACGTTAAAACAATGTACTAACATTCGTCTATCTGTCACGACCAATGTCTTTAGTCGTAACAGACGGTACCATTAAATTAATTAATATGATTAAAAAATATAGTACACTGCATTCTTCCTAACATATTCTCATAAGAATTGAGGTCAATTTAGTTCGAATACAATTATATTACATTCATACATTTTTATATGAATTACTGTGCTACGAATTAAATAGTTAATATTAATTGCTAGGTATTTTATAACTAATGTTAGTACAACTAATATACTATGAAGAATTTATATTTTTAAGATCTCCAAATGGATATTATTTACTTTATCTTAAACTCTATATAGGCAGCTTCTTTCAATTATAATCCTATTTAATCTAGTTTCTTTTTTATTATTTCACATTTATTTGCAATTCTTTTTCATTGTACCTAACTCTTTATACACGTGAGTATTTTAAAAAAATTTGGAATTAGTAAACTTTCCAACTAATAATTTATTCTTTTCTTTAGTGTTGAGATAAAAACAAATGAATAAACACTAAGTTCCAAGTTTGTATAGCAAAACCGAAATCGAACTAATGATAGACAATTAAATAACTTTACATATTCTCAAAATACATTAATACCTTAATCACTTCGATTTAAGACTTGACCGAAAACGAATGAAGTACAGCTTATTACGTTTTTTAATTAAATATTTTGACATGTATGGAAAAAAATCAAATTATTTGTGGCATGAGTATGAGACAGCTAGTCTCAGATGTGTGCTTTGTGCGGGTATAAAACATAGCACAGATATTAATAAAATAAGATGCGCTTATACGTTTATGCGCTTCCACTTCCACAATATAATGTATGAAAAATTTCACATGTCCGTGACTTTGTTGCCATAAAAGGCAACATAAAAAGTTTAGTAAAAAGCTTCCATCTATGCAACTTAATAACTTCTGACTCTACTGCAAAGATTCTCCTTTTCTTGTTAATTAAACAAAAGAATATCAAAGACTGAAAAAAAACCGGAAGACTTAAATGACTTCAAATCATTGTCCTCTTGATACTAAATGACGCTGGCGGAAGGTTAACGTTGGTTTTCATTTTCGCTCAGATTGATGCAATATATTAACAACTGAATTTAACTATTCCCAAACGAACGTTTTCTAATTAAAACCTATAGCTGATTCCAAATATTTTTTGTCACATTCATTTAACGACTAGGCGCTTTAAAAAAAAAGGTATTTTTTTTGAAGTTTTTTTTTTTAAACCATCGCATTCGCAGTACATTTATAAAAATTCGCCGCCGCATATAATTAACATCGACATGAAGATATCTCGTAAATTAATTTAAAAGTACCTCTATACATTCGTTTATTAATAAGTCTACTTCATATTCCATAAGTAATAAATACTTGGAAACATTTTATTTATATTTCGCTAATGCGTTTACAATACTGGTGTCATAGAAGGTACAAATCTTTAGATTCTATTTACCATCATATTCGCTGATAATAAAAATAAAATCAAATAGATTTATGTTCAAAACTCGTAAAAATAATATAATAATAGCTTGACAATAACATTTAGAGATTAATAATCGCTGTTACTATATATTTATAAATAATAAGTGTAAGCCAAATATAGTTTTAACTTCTATTCGCGCTAATGAACCACTTCCCAATAAAGCCGGACACAATTTCTTCTTCATTTTAATGAACAATAGTGCTACAGTAATTAAAAATTCTAAAGTTACTCATTCATGCGAAAACCTAAAGAAACTTTTTAAATGGAATTATTATTCAGCTATATACGATGGCGATATAAGACATCTAAAAATGCAAGTAATAGAGATGATTACGAAAAACAAGAGACAAACCGCAGGGAAGCGCTAGTCGTACAAATACAAAAACATTGTATGCGTTCACTCCATCAACACAACGGACATGATAATTCGACCGTAACTTAACAGAACTCGTTAGATGATTTCACTTTGTATAACACATTTTAGAATCAATTGAGCAGACCAATATGGGATCGCCTCAAGAAATCTCTAGACATTATTGTATTGACACATTTTTTTATATAGATAACAATTGGATATCATTAAGATATAAATGAAACATTGAACACACCCTTCATAATAATTGTAAGATTAACTTCAATTGAAGCGACCCCATCATATAAAAAGGAGGTTAAAGGTTATAAAATGTTTCATTGACTTTAGCCTGTGCATTTTCTTATAGACAGAAAATATTTAATGTCCGACAACACGAACAATTATAATATTCTATGTTACTATAAAAAAAAGTTTGCTCTACTCACTAATGTTAAAAAAAGAATATTATTATTGATTTTTCGTTGTATGCGCCCTTTAAGTTGAAGTGACCTAAATTAACAACATTGATTATGAAGTTATCTAGATATGTTGATAACAAAGTAGAATTGATGGTGAAAAGTAACTTCAAATCATGTTCTATATATATGTCGAATGTTAATTTTTATATTACTAAAGCCACTCTACATATTCAGTGATATGTATTACAGGAATACAATCTAGTGCTTAAACTATAGGACACAACTAATGGTTGAATCAAAGCCACAAATTGATGCTATCATGCAATTAAATTCATCTTATATAAAAATCAACTTGGAAATGAAAATTATTTCAAATAATCTTACACATTGAACATAAGTGAAAATGTGTTGAAATAAAAATAGTAATTGTAATAATTACTACAGAAAACATGTTCAGTTGTATTCTTGTCTTATATTGTTTAACACAGAGATGTTTTGAGACATTAAGTGCTAATAATTGTCACATGCCAACCTATTTCTCATTAATTACTTTATTCTTAAACACAGTACTATAACTGGTGAGCATGCAGTTTTAATATTAATGCAACAAAAACTCAGCAGTGTTTATAGACTGTATAATTAATTATATGCGATTATAAATATAAAGCATTATATCTAAGTGTGAGTGAGATTACCTCATCCTTGCTCAAAAACAACTGAAACGAAAGGAAGCACAATTAGAGAGTTAACTATCCATTAAACACAAACTAATCAATAACAAAACACATCAGTCTTAATGACAACTGCTGACTTAGTAATAAAAAATATTTCTGAATCACATTTAGTAAAGCGACAAAATTGATTAGAATTTGGAGGATTACTTGTTTACCATAAAATTACTATATTGCTAAAAATATAAAATACATATGAATATATAAGATCACTAAAAACACAAACACACACATACACACACACACACACACACACATTAAACTGACATACATGCATATCTACATGAATACTATCCTCCTATTAAAAAAAGTAATTCCAGCATTGATCAAGATTCTTTATACTCATTATTGTAATGTTATGAGGACTTATTCATTATTACTTATTCTTTTAATGTTAGGAAAATAACTCAAACTACACACAGCCACACATAAACATATTAGAAAAATATATATATTGGGATAATTAAGTGATCATCTAGATTTTTAAACAAATATAACATCGATATATAAATGAATAATTTTATATTTTTCAATATCAAATAAATAACTCACCTGTTTATGTTTTATTTTGGGACAGTCGATGTATGCTAGTTCTAGTTTAGAATTATTTGGAGCTTTCTTTGGTCTTGTGTTCTTAATACCTAGTGACCTTCCGAATGGTGCAAACCAATATCTTAAAAAAATATACTATTATTAATTATTTAATAAGGAAATAGTTGTAGAGTTGAGAATAAAAAAATAACAATATGGGTTCATTTTAAAATAAATTCATTTATTTAAAAATTAAAAACCTGGTTTAATTTATATAATAAAAATCAAGTATAATTAATCACTAGCAAAATAGTATAGAGAAAATTATATTTTAAAGTAAACTATTATAGAGTTGTCAAAAAAAATAATAATATAGGAATGACAATTAAATAAATTAACATGTTCCAATTGGTATTTGTAATTATGCACATTAAAATTTATTTTAACACCCCTAAATTCTCATAATCTTTAAATTTAATTCTTTAACTACCAAGTAATTTAATATCAATTATAGATCACCTTATCAATTTCTCAGTTTGATAACAATGAATCATGCACTGTAACCAGGTAAAAAGTAACGAACCATGTAAGATTAAAATTATAACTTACTTCTCTAATACCTGTCGTAAAGCTATTAACACTAATGCCAAGGGTATGGGGTATAGAAGGTGTCTGTAATCCGCGTACACCACAGCCTTATCCGGCCCTGGAGTTATATCCTCCCAAGTAGTATTCGGCGGCAGCCAGACATCCTCATCCCAAAATTTATTTAATAAAGCTCGCAACATTGTGAATACTTTATTTTTTATATGCACTGGTCAAGTAATAGTCACGATATTCCACACTTTTCAGCGAAATATTTTTATGGTATATAAATACTAATTAAAAAAATATTCGTTTTAAACACCCGATCAAGACAGCACTAGGCTGTTGAACAGGAAGATTGACGAACGATACTATATAGTTATCACTTATCCTGTGTCAAATTCAACATTTTTTTTTTTTCGTACATGTTTTTACAGCTCTGAATTCAACATTAAATTCATGTGGTGTTGCCAATCCTACCCAACACGAAATTAATGTCAATAAATTATTATACATATTTTATTATAAAAAAACAAACTTTTTCCTTTAAAAAATTATAGTAACAATTTTAAGTAAATTTCAAACGGTAAACAAGTACAAGAAACGACTTGTACCATGTATCAAGGTTATGAAATAGTATATTTAATAGAGACATTGTCTAACGATTGGTATAAGTAAAAGAAAAAATCTAATAAAATATTCGAAGCATTGCATCAATTATGGTGTTAGTAACATATAATTTATATTTTAATTCTAGGTAAGAAAACTCGCTACCTTAATTATCAAGAAGAGGATAACCTGTTTTAAAATATATATATCTAATCGCTGAAAATATTTCAAAGCACACAGGGTAATAAACTATTCTTAGATATAGATATAGATCTTAGAAAAACAAACCGATCGGATCGTGCTGACGGTTATTTCAATCCTGGAAAGATGGAAATGAAGTTATAGGAATATCTTTCCTTTTCGATAAGTATTGTAAACTCTTTAAAGGATAATGTTTTAAAAATAAAAGTTTATTAAGGTAACCCTATGCTCAATTTGCTTGCCTCGATACTCGATTATAAGAATCATAATGTCATGCTGTCAAAATTCATAGTTTTAAACACATCAGTCAAATATTAACTGACAGTTTATAAGACTGGACCATGTGATTACCGTTACGAACAATTTAGGATATTACACTGAAAATTGTTACTTTAGCAAAATTATTTATATATATATCTCTCTAAAAAGTTAAAATCAAACTATTTTGCAGCAAATGTTACCATAATTTTTGATAGAAAATAATGTTATTCTGCCCAACCTGTGCAAATATTCTTATGGTTGAAGAAGCTTTTGAATCATCACTACGGTATGGTTGTAATACTTGCCCCTATATATACAATATACGGAGGAAAGTCTCGTCGCGCACATTCCCAAAATTAAAGGTTAGTTATTTGTTGTATGGCATCATTCTATTACTACCAAATTATTTCACTTATCATATTGCAACTTTGGTTTCAGGAATTAGATTATATCATGGGTGGTGCTGCTGCATGGGAGAATGTAGATTCAACCGATGCTGTGTGCCCAAAGTGTGCTCATGGTAAAGCATTCTTTATGCAATTACAAACTCGCTCTGCTGATGAGCCCATGACCACATTTTATAGGTGTTGCAATCATAAATGTGCACATAATTGGCGTGATTAAATGTTGATGAACCTTGTCATGAACATATTAAAGAAGAACACATTCTATGGTATATTAGTGAGGTATAAAAGTGTGATGTCAACTATGAAAATTGATAAAATGGCATCAATATTTCCCTGTGATGATGTGTCGTCATATGTTAAAGCGGCAGAATACCTTGAAAAAGGAGAGGTTATAGCTGTGCCAACAGACACAATTTATGGGCTCGCTTGTAGTGCTAAATGTCCAGAAGCAATAAAAAAGCTTTATACAATTAAAGGCAGAGATTCAATTAAACCAGTCGCAATCTGTGTTAATTCAATATTAGATGTAAGACACTGGGGTGATGCATCACATTTAAGTGATATTTTACTTAACAATTTGCTTCCAGGACCTGTTACTGTAGTTTTAGAAAAGACGAAATATTTAGATAATCCATATTTAAATCCACAGACAACGAAAATTGGTATTCGTATACCCAATAATGTATTTATAAATAATATGACCAACGTATTTAATAAACCTGTGGCTTTAACAAGTGCAAATTTTAGTAATGAACCATCAACGCTGTGCATAGAAGAGTTTAAACATCTCTATGAACATTTGGGGGCAGTGTTTGATGGTGGTACCTTAAGTCGAGGCCTTAATGCTAACAGAATTGGTTCAACAATAGTTGACCTGTCTGTTAAAGGAGAATATAATATAATTAGAAAAGGTATTTCATATGAAAGAATTGTTGAATTTTTAAATAGTTATGGTTTAAGAGGTGCCGTTAAATAAATAGCAAAATAAATGATTGTTTTATTTGGAAAAGTCTACAGAATATATTTTTAGACTTTAAACTGACAATTGTAAAAAAAAAAACAAAATACCAAGCACTAATACCTTTATTTAGCTTATCTCATTGTCACCAAAATAATATACTATTCATAAATAATAACTAACAAAATTAATTTCAAATATAAATTCTTTAAAAATCTATCTACTAGAATTCGGGCAATGCAAACATTCTACTTGAATTTATAAATAATAATTACAACATGTATATCTACAAAACATATATACACAGACATTCATATTGATTTACTGATAGGAGTTCTGTTGTTTGGCAGCTTAGCTTCCAAATTCTGCCACCTGCTGGGTGGCCAAACTATGCAAAGGGCTTTAGCATTAATCAGACCTAATGATACCGGACCAAATGTGTTGCTATCCAATGTATGACCTGTGTGATCACCTTCAACCCAACAGTGGCCTTCAGGGATTTTTACATATTGATTCTTGTAACCAAGTGTATTTACAACATCACCTTCCAGAGCTACGACTCGCTTTATAATCTTCTGATTAGGGTCTTTAGGTGACACCAGTGAGATAACATCACCTCTTTTAACTTGATAATCTCTTACTGACCATCGCGACAAAAATACGTAATCGGTATTCTTGGTTCCGGGATTGAGAACTGGTTGCATGGAAATTCCTTCCACTCGTGCGACATATCCCACTGTGTCAAGGAAGGTTATGCCTATGGGTACTCCAAAAAGGATAGATTTGCACAAACTTTTGAGAAACATTTATATGCCGATATGCTAGTATGACGGTCAAACGTTACCGACATAGTCGGTATATGCAATTAATTTCCTATCAATCATTTACGGTCCATTAGTATTTTTATAAAATTTGAAGTAGGTATTTTTTTTTTAATAATTACGAGGTAGATGACAGTTGACAAATAGAGATTGTCACTGACCCTGACAGCAAAATATAGACAACAAAAGCTACAACAATTGTTTGATATATGTATGATGAAAGCCATATTTAAAACAACCAATCAATATATATGTAAAAATTAAACAATTACTTTCGTAATATAGTATTGTATAACATGATTATAATATTAAAACAATAAAAATTAAATACATCTTCAATCTAACGATAAGGTTTGAAATTACATGTTATATAAGGGAAAAATAATGAAAAATTAGATAAAAAAAACATATGAACTACACTTAATGCATTGTTTTATTATTTATGTAAACATATAATTATGACAACTTTTAAGAAACATTTAAATAACGTCTCGTTATACTAATAACTATTAGCCAATTTTAATTATTTACCTCCTTTAATGACCCTAAAGTCATCGTTCTATCAAGAAATAATAGGCTTTTACTAAATTACTTTTAGTTATTTATTTATAATCATTGATACCGGATCATGCAGGCTATATATTTTTCAGACATATTACACGTCTATTTCTATTTAATTTAAATATACCACTTTTTTCTTTGAACTAAGGAATAATTTAAGACCTTATTTTACAAAAAAATAAATAAAGAAATAAAATAGTTTCTAAGGGGAACTATTTTCTATAATAATTATTCATCCAATATGTATAACGTGATGTTATAATATTTCTTTTATTTTTAAAGTATTAATTATTAGACAGGCTTCTGTCTAATTATTGAATAAGTTAAATGATCAAATCAAGAGGTAGTTTTTGTTCTTGTGATTTTTATTTTTATGTTTTCTGACTTAACAAGATTATATTTTAAAATATTATTTTTTTTAATATCAAAAAATCGTAACACTTCAGTAAAAATATTCATTCTGTTATTATTGTTTACTTTTCATATCTACTTACATTATAACTATTTAATGCATTTTGAGAACATATATTCAAAGAAAGAATATTTTTTTTTAAATTGTAGTAACTGATGATTTGTTTATTTTCCTAATTTTTACTACTGTATTTATTTATTTAGGAATCGCTTATTTTTCACATATGTTATAACAATTTTAGTTTTTAACATTATGTTTGTAGACGCTTTATTATAGTGAAATTTTTTATCTGTGATTTTATTTACACTGTCACGTCACTCCAAGCAAGAATGAATGACCATAGACTATAGAATTACTTATTCGGTCTTTACAATTACTCTAAAAAGTGTTGATGCTTTCTGTAGTCAATCACAACCACCACCAACCAAACAGAAATTTTAGATATTTTATTTGTGTGCAATAAGTATAGTATCAATTAAAAATAAGTTAATTATGTGATGAATTTATAAATGGCGGCTGGAAATTCCATTTAGAAAGGATTGTCTACAAATGGATGTGTCCCGTGGTCGAAAAAAACTTACAACCTGCATAATCAGCTGTCAGTGAGGAAAGATCATCTGTCTCTGTAAATATAAAAGCTAAAACAATCATAACACGATTATGACCAGTGAGAGTTAGTAATGAAGTGAGCTATTGTTGTATGATGTGAACCTGATGCGAAGCTCGTTGGGACGCGACTTTAAAGACAGATATGGGATGATAACCTATTAAGTAGCGAGACGTTCGCTATGGCAGGGGCCCCGTGAGGTTAAGAAGAGAGTTGGTCTTTTGGAAGGTCAGTAAATGCCAAAATATGTCCGCAGAATTCCCTTTCGCGACGAAGATAGTAAGTCCCTTAAAATGCATTGAAAAGCCATGGGATTTGTGGGTTAGCGAAATTGGACACCTGTCTCCTCGCCGCGATGACGACGCCATGGGCTTCCCGTCATCGGCGACGGATAGTCGGGGCCATGCCGTGGTCAGGCGCCCACACGAAGTTCATCCATACAAATCCACGGAGAGGATTCAGAAAGTTTATCGACGAGCCGGAGTCAATCGTCTTCAATACGAGAGCATGAGTCTCCATGGTCTTTTCCCACAAATGGATAATCTTAACGCGGCTGTGTGTCATATGTGTGGAATCACAGTGAAGTGTAGTGCAGCATACAGACATTTATTAGAGTCCCATACCGGTGCAGAACCAATACTCCCACCTCCTCCTCCCACCGTAAAGCTAAAATCCAATTTAAGTAGAAGCCGTCTTAAAAAAGATCCTTTGCCTCCTCTTCCTGTAGACATTCATCCAATAAAGTTGGAAACTTCTCCTGTTCATACAGCTGCAGCTCCTATCTCAAGGATAGTTTTGCCACAACCTGATTTACAATACTTGGAGGAAGCAAGCACTTCCTCAGCAATAACAGGGGAAGTACAAGTAAGCATGGAGAGTGGCGAGTTACCAGTTGTGAGTATACAGGACACTGAAGAATTACCTCTTGGTGAAAATATCACAGATGACATTTTTGCAATAATGAACTCTGAAGGAATTCAGAGTGCAGATGACATCACAAATGCCGCTGATTGGAAAAATATAATCAGGGATATAGGAAATATGCAAGAAATAAATTTTCCATCTACTGCAGATTCTATACAATCACAAGACTTATATTCAACAGTTGATACCTCATTCTCCAATTACACTTTAGCTGACTCAGATTTATCTAATTTGCAATTCCCTCCCAATGCATCACCCTTGCTGTCAACTGTGATAGACAATAATGTACTCAATGCTCAAGCTTTAAAACAGACGCCTACCACGCCGTCCACGAAAACATCACGAAAGTCAAGTAAAACGAAAGCAAACAATCAGAGAGAATACGACCCGAACAAGCATTGTGGGGTCGTGACAGCGGAGAACCCAAAGCCTTGCACGAGGTCACTGACGTGTAAGGCGCACGCGTTGTCCTTGCGACGCACAGTCGATGGCCGATCTAAGCCTTTTGACACACTGCTAGCCGAGCACCGAGCATCGCGAGAAGCTGCCGCCGTTGGAGCACCACTCGCCTCTCCCGCCTCGCTCCCACCACTCCTAGTCAATAGTTCGCTGGACCTCGGCAGTTTTAACGGACTGACCGCCGAGCAACAAGTCAACGACATATACGCGAGCTTGCTGAGCGTAGAGGATCCCATGCTGCCCGACACCTCCGGTATCACGTCTCTCTTGAGTCAGCCACTGTCGGACCCCTTCCTATTGCCGGACGACGCGGAGCCCGCGCCGGACGCAACTCCTCTCGTACCGCACCGCACGCGCGAGATCCCTCCCGTCCCAGCTACGTCCACCGCCTCCAGCTCCGCTCCATCGCTTGTTCCGGGCGACGTTTGTTGGTACGCCACCAGCCCTCGGCCACTCGCATTGTGTACATTCAACACATCGCACGCGGGCGGTGTCATTACACTGGGAAAGAAATTCGCAACCGTTCGGAATAACATAAAAACGTCGCTCTCGCGGTCAAGCAAGGCCACATGTGCCTCTAATAACTATTACGCACAGGGTATGTCACTTTCGAAGACCCTGCATATGAACAACGCCAACAAGACGAACAAACCCGAGGTTCGAAAGTTGATAGTGACGTGTAGTGCGCCCGGTGTTCAGAGGGAAATGCAACAGACTTTGAGTGATCTCTTTGGACCAGATGTGAGACATACACTGAACGGTCACATGGGCCACCCTAGCCACATCGGATTAGGTAGGAGCACGCGAACAACGCTAAAGAGCGCCAAGCGAGCCTCAGTTGCCGCGCTCGATCTTGGCTTCCCTCTTGACCCATTGCTAGCCGACGAGAAGTGTTGAACTGTTTCGTGAATTGTATATTTATTTTTCTCCTGAGTCGGATGCGCATTGTAAATGTTGATTGATACGAATTTTTTCCGGAACGGAATTTAAAAGTTGCGATAGTGATATAAATCTCAAATTTTGTCAAGAGGAACTAATGTTTGTATTATTTTGTATATTATTTATAAGATTTTTTTAATTGCCGAATTGAATGTCGGCCATCGACGGAGAAATAATAGATTATGCTGAATGGTTGTATTTTTTCGTATGACATAACTCATTGTTGATACTGAAATTAATACTGAGAAATGGCCTAGGTATACTGTTTATTGTGATGAAAATTTCCATGTAAAAATATAAATACAAATAAAATAAGTCAAATTCGTAATAGTAAATCGCCTCCTTTTAAAAATACCTCAATGACTAAAACAACTTGTTTTAATTTACACAGTCACCTACATATATTTGTGAAAGTCACAAACGTTAGGGACACAACTGTACCTATTATTTACAAGATATCTTCCACAGTTTCGGTCGAGCAAATTATTTATTATACCTTCATTCATTTTATTAATGGTAGTCCAATAGTACGGGGCAAATAAGTTCATGAGATTCAAAAAGTTTGGGTGTTTGATATTTATGAAGGTTTTTAATATTTAGATAACAAAAAAAAAAATTTTTCTTTATTGTTAACTTTTGATTTGTGCTATGAAACCCAAAATATGAAATGAGAAAGATACATTGTTACCCTTAAATACTCTTCCACCATCTCGGTACAACACAGCCAAAGATTACCTCAAACAAACGGAGAGACAAACAAGGAAAAATTTTAAGTTATGTATGTCCTAGTGTCATATAAATATTTTTATAAACACTTCAGTATGTAAAGTGGTCTTGGAATCATAGGTACACTGTCAAATTTATTTTTTTATAAATATGGCTGGGGTAATTGTGTAACCAAATACTTTTTGAACACAGACATTTAAAACTTTTTATACTTTTAACATATAGTTATTGAACAAACAACCAACAAAGCAGTTTAAATAGGAGACTATAATTTATATTAACAAAGATCAAAAAAGTACTAAATAACATGTAATATTGAGCCCTGAAAAAAATATTTGCCAAGTTATCATTCTGGTTTGTGACTTTTAAAGTGTTCAAAGTAATTGTTATTTCCGATATAAAAGCAGGCAAATAATAATTAGAGGAGATTAAGAATTAATCATAGTACAATATGGTATGTTTTTATAAGAGATTTTATTATAACTCTAACAAGACAACGAATAGCTTTGAAACCTCTATAAGATAGAAAAACCGCATGTTTTTAATTATATTTTAAAATCGGACAATAAAATCCAAAAATATTTTTTAGTAAATCTACATCCAATAATAAATCTTAATTTTAACGCAATGTAATTCATTATGTGTTTGATTTTTTTGCTTACATTCTGTATTTTACACTAGAGTGATAACATTTTTCCCTTGTTTCATGGGAAACAAATATCCAAAAAAATACATTCTGTCCATTAAACTATACAAAAAATAATTGCTGAAAAACGTTATGAATTCGGATAATTTTGAAACTTTTAATAAGTATGATTTGATGTGCTTGGGCTATAGATCCCATCCTCTGCTTTAAGCTTGTAAATTTTGTGATTTTAACTCATTAAGATTATTAGAAAATCTTGTATAAAGTAATTTCCTTTTCTTAGTATTGGTACTAATACATCAAGGACATGGAAGGTGGTAAATAATTTGATAATAAAGTATTTAATGTATGAACAAAACAATGGTACACGTCTGTTCTAAGACAGTGATAATTCAATGTAATCCCTTTTAAAAAAAATATTTCTCAATACAGAATCCAGAACAATCATGGGTTATATCTAAAATACGAAACTAAATTATAATATTGAATAAGTTTAATTACTGTAACGCATTCTCTCGACATGTTCGTCTACATCATCTATTATTTTTCTCACAAATCAATTGTAATAGATGTCAGAGACAGTAAAGTAAAATGAAAGTTTTTACTATAAGATCAATTTTATGAATTCTAATTTTAAACTGTGTTCTATTTCAATGGATATAATATTTATATCATAATGGATTTTTCTTAATTATTTAGCCTTCTTCATAATCCTGCCTTTCGACTTAGACTTCACAACTCCCTTGAACTGATTCGATGTAACCGTCTTCTTTCTGTGAATGATAACAAAAATTATATCTTGTTCAACATACAATTATGTAGTCTCTTTGAACTGGTTGAGATCTGTTAAAATAAACATTTGTATACATGTCAATTTCTTTTGTTATTTAAATGATAAATATTATAACTATAAGTAATATAATTCTCTCACCTTTTATTAAGATTCTTTCTTGACATAGGTAGATACGCGTAGGGATCAGGTTTCCCTTTTTTCTTGATGTCACCCTTTGCCTTTTTGGAACGATACTCGGATCCCACGTTCGAGGAAACAGAAGCCGCTGAGCTTAGGGGTCTAAAAGTATGGAAATGAATTAATAATCAAAAAATTGAGTATCTTGACTTATAAAGAAATATCAAAGCTGTGAAGAATATAACATGAAATGTTGTGGTCATTTCAGTTTCGATTTATTATATAAACTGAAGTCGAAAGAGTTTTTAGATAACGTAATTGTCAATAAACATATATTATGTGACAAACAAAACAACATTAATCGCATTATATTATATTTATCAACAGATCCTTTTAGGCAAGTTTGTTATTCGCTAAATATATATCTAAAGGAGATTGCTAGGATATAATATTTTTACGTTTGGATCATGTACTTGTGAATGTTAGATTTCTCCTACTTATTATGTTTGGTTCAGTGAAGTATAATTTATATGCTCGAGTGAGTTTTGGTTCTGTTTTATTTTAAGACGCATCACATTTTTATTTTGAATGTTTTTAGAGTTATTCGTACCAACAGACAAATAATTATAATCTAAAATTAATCATTAAGGGGTCTTTTGTTATCATTTTAACTTGTATTCAGAGTAAGGAGTAAAAAATAACTGAAAAACTCATTTTAACAGTAAAAATCATACTATGTACACTATACTTCTTGTAAAATAAGTTGCATAACTATCTATAACGGTTTTATTGGGGTATCTTTATCAATGTTGTACTGAAAGTATGTTCTCCAGTTAGAATTTATACTTTATTCCTTACTAAGGAGACTCCCAAGTTAATCATACATTTTACACAATGAACTGCAACAAAATCTCATAGTAATATTACAAATCGCGATAACTCTAGCGAGTGATATACCATAATTATAGTAACATTTGTTCTCAAAGTTTATCTTGTTTCATTGGCGTTAACTTTGCTACACCAACTAATAATACCTTCATATTAATATATTTTTGTGTACCTGTGTATACCCCGTCCACCGGCCACGTACGAGGCCCGTGCCGTGGAAGCGCGACTATGTCCTGAACGACCGCTCTTTACACTGAGAATGTCGTCGTATCGACGCTTTACACCCGGCTTTATAAGGTTAGTTGCTTTGGACTCGTCGTCTGAAAGGGAATAAGAATTTTGTATTTTTTTAACCAAAAAACTGTTTTGATCCTACATACAATAAAAACGTATTAATTAATTTAATAGGGTAGATTTAAAATACAATAAATTTAAGTGTAATAGTAATTGATATTTCGCAAGGATTCTTTTGCATGTTATTCTAAAAGTATCAATATAAGAGTTATTAGCATACCAGTGTCGTCGGTATCTGAGTCCACATCACCGCTCGGACGCTGTTCGTCTTCGTCACCATCTTCATCGAACATATCATCGCTGATAATGAGTCTGCCATCCGGGGCTGTCTTGAAGCCGCCATCTTTCTTCTTTTGCTTTATTTCAGCTGCGTCACGTTTCTTCTTAGGATCCGTGGCTGTTTAAGAATAATTTACAGATAATTTAGCTTCTTCAATATAAAAATAGAGTTAATTTGTTAATATGAAGACATTTTTTTTGCTTACTGTAGTTTTTTACAGCAATCATAAAATGTCTGTAAGTCAACATACCTGTAATTTTTCTGGCGGAAGAAACGTCAGCCAGATCCACAATATTATCTGGGTCGTCTTGAATCCAAGCTTGATTACGTGATTTTGTTTTGCTCTTTACCTGTAAGCATGATACAAACGTTTTACTTACATAAAAATTACCTACATAATTTAGGGGAAGCATCTGATGTATAAAATCATTGTCTCTCATTTATATGAAAGTAAACGAAATTTCATGAAGTAAATAATGTTCAACTATCTTAACTTCCCGCCACTAAAAGGTTAATATCACCTACCTTGTTCCTTGGTCGCTCTTCCTCATCAAATAGTTCGAGTTCCGAATCTGAGTCTTTGAGAATGTCGTCCAATGTTTTCGAAGTTCCTTTCACGTCAAACTCTGACGAAGAGTCTTCTTGGTCCCTGTTAAATTAAATTTGTTAATATTTTAAGATTTAATGAGTTTTTGTAGTCGATGATTGCAATTTTCTAAAATGAGACCGTTCTTGTGACTGAATTTTAATTTTTTTACCATAATTACCTCCATTCGAAGCTCATAAACTAACAATAATACCAGCCGTTATAAATAACTAATATTTTTATAATTATTCATTTCGATTCACGAAAATCTTATTTAATTTAATACAGGAATTATTTTCTAACACCAGGTGACTTATGATTTAACATTGCTGGGTATCATGACATATTAGCGACATACATTATCACTTTTGTTATTTGTTAGTTAATGTTGTATACATAAATTGATTTTTTTTACCTCTCTCCGTCCATAGCCCTGTTTTTCCTATTCTCCATCTTCCTCAGGTTCCTGAGTCTCTTCATCATAATTTCATCTTGCTGCGGTATCAGCTTCTCCACGAAACCGGCGTCAAATTTCCTAATCATCCTGCTCAGGAAGTAGCCTATTTCTAGTCGGCAATAACGTTTACAGTCGTCGCTTATAGATGATAGTGTTTTGAATATTAGAGGCAGACTGCCAGCTAGTACTTCGGTTGGCAAAACCTTTGTGTATACCTAAAGGGGATAAACGTGTATGAATTTTGACCTTCACGACAACATGGCTATAAACGTAGTGCATAGACATGATGCAATCAAAATTTTAAACTTATCTTACTTTATTGTCATATAAAACAAATACATACATATTGGAGAATAAAATTTTATAGAGTTATTAACATAAAAGTTTCAACGCAATGTAGAAAGCAAAAATTTGTTACAAATAATGAAGTACCTTCAAGAAGCTCATTCCAGCCGCGACAACCTCCCTGTTGCTCTCCATCATCAGCTTGGAAACAGTCTCCAATAAACCCTGGACAGCGGTCAGCTCCATATCTCCATAGAAATTGAACAATGCCGCAGCTAAGGCTCGTAGGGAACATGATGTCACACGGGGACTTGACACACCGCTTAATAAAAGGTCTATGAAGGATTGTATTCCTGGAATTAAAAATCATTTTTTTATCTTTCACTCCATTTATTTAAAAATATCAAGGCAGCTATAATGAGTGTTCTGATATATTGGATCTAGGATAACATTACACCTAACCCTGAATATCATTCCAATCAAAGTTGAATAAAAAAGCATGTCTACTAATTACTTTAAGATTTCTGATTGATAAAACTACTTATATTTAAACTTTAATAAATTTTATTAATTCACATAACATTAGAGAAGGAATGTTTGGAAGTAAAATAATCCAGAAAACTCTTTTAAATCAGGTCAGATCTAATCAAATGTAAGTCTAAATCAATCATATTAGGTTATAATTAAGATGGAAGTGTATAAATCATACCTCCGTCCTGTTCCTTCAGAACATTTCCAATACTAGTAATGACTGTGAAGGCGCACTGTCTACACTTAGAGTTGATATCCTTTGTACAGATGATTGCTTCTGCTAGAGCACTCTTGATAAGCTTGTGTTCTGATGTTAGTTTAGGGGAGACTGATATCAAGTGGTCTATACATCTAGAGATGGAGAAAGAAATTGTACTTTTTATATCCCATAGATGATTAAGAATAGAATCACATTTTCAATTATCAATGATATTTATTTGTAATTATCATAAATTTTTCTCATTAAATTCTAAGTTTGTGATGTCAAAAAAACCTAATTCAAGATTATTTAAAAACTATTTACAATTACCTCAACCTAGCACCTTTACTGCTATCAGCTGCCTTATTCAATGAGCGCATTAGTAATTTCATTATCTTCTTATTATTATTGGTCACAAATTCTTTGCAAGAGTCTTTATCACTTTTGAATATTTCCTCTAATATTCTGTAAGCTTTCTTATGTTCCATTTCAATTAATTTCGCCATATCTTTATATTTCAACTGTTGGGTCTTCTCTTCACCTTCCTCTTTTCTAGCCTTTTTATATTTCTTCGGAGCTTCCAATACAGTTTCGCACAGTGGATAGACCCAGTTGTCAAAGAGATTCTCAATTTTCTCAGAAGTCTGGTACAATACAAGAAGTCGAATAACATCCAATATAGATTCTCTTTGGAAGTGGTCCCCTTTTGACGCTTCTAGTTGATGGAGAGCATTAACGAAGAGTTCCTCTCTTAGAACTTGATCACTTATTGTTAGATATACCTGCAGGTAAAGAATTGAATTTATTAAATATATATTTTATTAGATGCATTTAATCCGCTGCTTATTGACAACTTTAACCAGAAGAAATCTAAGTATAATAGTTTTAAATATTCTATTGATTCAACGGTTTTAAGTAATAAATACTTTATATATTTAAACAATGCATGAGTAAACTATATATAAAAAAGACTAACTCCAGCAAAATAATATGATATCTTAAAAACAACCTATGAAAAATATAAATTTCGATTTAAATGAAAAAGTACCCACTTGTATAGTTTCCAAAGCAGCTAGTCTCTGTCCCTGTGCCATACTGCCTTTAACAGGGGACATGTAAATATTCAACAAAATCGGCACATAATTCTTAGCAAATCTGGCCATTTCTTTTCTATCTTCTTCATCATTTTCGGTGCAGGTTATTAACTTTCTTAGAGCCTGCATCACTGATAGTCTAAATTCCTGATTTTCTTTCAACACATTACCCAGGACCTTAGCTAGATATTTGAAATTGTCCTTTATGTCTTTCGGGTAGTTACAAAAACTTGGCAGTAGAGACCAAAATTGATTGCACAATAAGTCATAAGTATGTGAACCGGTAGTGTCGTTCTTGTCAGATAGTTCACGGGATTTTTTCCTGCAGAATGTTGCTAATTCGAGTATTTCCGTAGCGAAGAATTTCAGATTCGAGTTTGTTACTTTTTCCTTCAACACGGGCAACAGCCAACTTCGATCTATATTGATGCTATCACCATCCTTCAGTGGTATTATTCGTAGTACGAATTCCGGTCCGAGTGACTTTACAGCGCATCCTGTAGCATATTCGGCTTCTTTTTCATTGTGGAAGTTGTGACTTTCGCGTCTATCATTTAATTTCTTCAGCAGCTGTTCCAGAACATTCTCCACTTTCTCATTCCCTATCTGATGAAAAGATTTTAAACCTCTATATTGACACTGTATGAAGAATATTTTATATCATTTCGCTATTAGCAAATAATAAAAAAAAAAACTAATTTAATTAATTAGCATTTAAGTGCTGCATATTCAAGTCCATTAATCTTTGCTCAGCCTAATTTACTACTTAACACAAATAGATAAATACGCAGTGTGTACAATATATAAGCAAAGCTGTTTAAATTCGCACGCATAGATGTATTTTTATCAGCTATTCTGCCCAATACATGTATGTATATATGGGCGTATATCTTTTAATCTCGAGTAAAACTGACCAATAATTTTTTTGCCAAATTTTAATTGTTTGGTTATTATAAGTGGAAAAATATTATAGAAAATTATAGTTATGTTCAATATAGATGTCATTTCTCTTACCTCGAAACAGACAGCAATAGTAAGTATAACATGTTTAATAGCCTGGTTGAAGGGATTGTCTAAGCCCGAACTGATTGTCTTGAATACAGCTTCAATGTGGTTCCTATGCTTCATGTCGGTCTCAAGGGCTGGTTTTACGCAGTCCAGTAATACAGCCTGGTGTGGAAGAGTAATTTTAGAATCATTAAAACTATGAACATTGTACTCAAATACTAAGGGGAGGATCTAAAACACATGAAAATTTCTATGTCATGAATTAATATTAGATTAGTCTGTGTATATGTATGTACATGCGAGTATGTTTATATATACACAAACATAAACATGTATATATATATATCATTACTTTGAGCGCGTTGGTGGCTGCCGCGTTGACCTCCGCCACGTCCGACAACCATAGCTCCGACACGCAGATATTCACGAATTGAGGGACCAGTGGCACGCACAAGTCTATATCGAGGCTGGAAATTTATAATATATTAAAGCAACTGATCTGACCTGACCTTCAGGTTTATATAAAAAAACTCAATGACTATCGAAGAATGTAAAATTGTACTTCTATTTAAGATGCTTCCAAAGTTCTGGTGATAGTGATTTATACTTCTATTCATATTGTTCAGAAAGGTCATTCATACCCAGCAAGACATCCATATGCAGATTGCAGGACGGTGGCCCAGGCGAGAACTTGACCTGTATCATTGGCGGGGGGCCTCGCAGCCATGAGGGCCCTCGTGAGTTGAACGGCTAGTCCTCCCCACATATTGCTATAGTCGCGGGGGGCAGAGAACAGGGCGTGGAAAGTGTGGAGGCAACACGTCTTTATGTACACGTTGTTGTGCGTCATCAATGATAGAATTGATTCGCAGTTTGCCTGAGCAATGAAAAAACAATATTAAGAGAGATTACATAACAAAAACTTACATTTTAACAATTGTGTAATATCACACTGGCTATGTTTAACACAAAAATATATAAAGCTATCAAAACTTTAAAAGAAATTTTATCAAATCTATTTACTTTACAGAAATAGCCAAATTTTCTAAAGAGATGTAAATAAAAACGAAATGATAAAATTTCATATAATTTAATATTATGAATGATTTACTGTAACTTGAAATTTAAATGTATAAAACAAGTTAAAAAAGTAATAATAATACCAATTATACAAACAGGAATAGGTTATATCATAATGTTTACATTATAGTCAATGACGTCTTTTATATACCTCTTACCTTAATATGCTCCTTATTGAAGACACATAACACATCCCTGAGTAATGTGAGAGTGTGCAGTACGGACTTATGACCAGCGAGTAGGGCTTCAGCACTCAGCTGGGACTGACAGTATTCAGACACACGGCTCGCCGCCGGGTGGACCTTGGGGACCTAGGAATTTAAATTAAAGGCTGTTAGATGATTCATTTTACTATTATTATATACATTATTTTACTGAACTTTTGTAATTTATAAAATCTAAGGCTTGAATCACATTTTCGAGTCTTGGTTGTTGTGCTTTAAATAATAGACAAATATATTCAAAAACATGTCTACTTGAGGAGATACATATAATTTACAAAATAAGAGAGTAGAAGTATAAAGGAAAAAAGCATTTAGTATAAACATTGGGCTATCAAAGATATTTCAAAGTGTCAGCCCTCAAAAAATATTAAAGTATCAAAGTTATATTAATAGTTATTGATTAATTTAACAATTTTCATCAACAAAACCTTCAAAACATATTCAATATGCTTATTCTATGATCCTATTGTCACACCACACAGGATGTTTTCTGTTTCTCATAAAATAACCTATGTTAATATAATAATTGACAGGATACACCCCAGCAAAAAGAAAATATGCTTCAATGTAAAATCAAGAACTGAAGTAATGGATGCTGTATTTTTAACATAAATTAAATGGAAACGAGAAACTGAAGTAGCTAGATTTATTATTGACATTAGAAAATTAAACATTGTATGTACAAGAAAAATAGAATGTATTGTTATCATTCAAATTAAAAACACTATAATTACTATAATTTTATAGTTATTAGTTTTGTTAATATCATAAAACAGCAAATGAATTAATAACTATAAATTTTAATAAATAAAATCACAGTAAAGAAGGTGTTTAAATATTGATCATATAGTTTAATTGACTTGGAATAAATTTGTATGAAAGCTCAGCAAAATTATGATTTTAGATATGGGTATATAGGATCACTGTACCTTAACATTTTGGTCTTCTGAAGGTATCATAAAACAGCTGCCCCTTAAGATCGCCGTAACTGCATGTTGAGCTGCTTTTCTAACCTAAAATATAAGTTGGTTATAAAATCTACTTTGCTTGCTTATGACAATATTATGTCAAATAATAATACTATAATACAATTAGTTCAAATTTAAATAAAAAAAAATTCTAGAACTGTGGCTCAGGATGAAGAAATTTCAGGAATATGGCATGAAATAATTTACAACTCTTGACTTATCCCAAAAGGTAAAGAATTTGTATAAGTGGGGATAGAAACTACTCACCTTAGGTTTTGAGTGCAAAGTAAATGCGAGTACAAATTCAAAAACCCTCATTGTAGATGAATCACCCCACAGAGCATACTCCTGGGATCTTAATAATACTGACAGACATCCGATAAGACTTCTCAGCAAAGTACCATTTTCTGATTGAGCATTCTTCTCCAGGATTTCAGAGAATATAGATGCTGATACAGAGAATTGTTTTCTAAGCACTGCTTGGGGTACCGATTTAATACCCATAGCTAGAAGTGATAGTGTTGCCACTAAGCTTGATTCGTCTTCAGAAACTTTAAGTGTTTCCATCTAAAACCAGATGTAATTTGTGATCTCTTGTAAAATTTATAACAACATTTAATTGATATTATCAAAATATGATTTGGATGAAAATATATTGAGGTTATATCTTTGTATGTTTAACATTGTAGCATTTAATTGAAACTATACTGCAATAATGGACACTAAAACTTACCAGAGCTGCAAAATATTCAGTAGTAGATTCTTTACCACCCTGCTCTTTAATGACTTCTGTGACGGCAGCAAGCACCGCTAACATGTCTTTATGGACAGCATTGTTGGTATCAAACCTTGTCAGTAATCTGAACAAAAAGTTTAAGTCTTAACTTTTTATACATATTTTAATAATCTATTATATAAAATATATATACAAATTGTCTCCTCAGAATAATGTATTGTTATCAAGATTTTGAGTTTTCTGAATGGTTTAAATTATTCTGGTCAATTAATTTTCAAAAGCCCCATTAAATAGTGGCTATTTAAAATTTTTTACTAATAAATAAATAAATTTAAATATATAATTATAACATGTATTTTTATACTCACTTGCTGAAACTAATATTAGAGCATTGACTCCAATCAGATGCAAATGTTTGAAATGTCTTGAATGTACCAGATCTCATTGACTTAGAATATTCTGTATCAGAGTTGTCACTTCGGACGGACATGGTTTCAAATTCTTTAGCTATGGTCAGCTCAGTTTCAGCTTCTGACTTTTCTTTGCCACCGCTATGGCCATAGGTCATGAGGGCATCATGTTTTAGAACCGCTTGTTCAGTCAAGCCAGCGTTGCCTATAATTATATTGTGTAAAAAAGTGCTTTTCCTACATAAAAGTTTGAGATAACCAAGTAATAAAAACGTTTCTTAAAGGATGACATGAAAAGGATTAAAAAATTATGAGGTTAAATTGTACCGTTTCACTACTACATTATAATAGGATGAGTATTAATGCAATGCAATTCATATTACACAATAAAAAGATACAAATTTGTAATGAAATAGTAAAGACTTACTTAAATTTTCTTGGAAGAACCGGGATTTTGCCATCTCCCTGTATTTTTGAGTTTTTGGATTTGAGTTGGACGATTGACCTTTTTGCCATCTTTTCCCCTTCAATTTTCCTTTGAGTTTTGATCTAAATTTAGCCATATTTATATATTTCTCAGCGACGTTAAATCAAAATAGAAGGCACGTGGTGGTGTGGTTTCAGAATATTTATTTTCTATTGTCAATGTCAATGTCTACAAATAATAAAAATGCAAATGCAAGCCACAGTCCATTTTGATAGGTGTTCGTTACAGATAGTTTAGAACTCTAACCTACTCTTGCTTATTAGTCAATTGCTTTCCAATATAATATGCAGGGCGTTTTCATAAGGAACAAGTTAAATTTAATTAGTTGGAATATATAAACTGATAATTTACATAATTTTTAATCTTTATTAGAAACAATATATATACATATAGCAATTTCAAAACAAGGTGAAACGGAACGGTTGTGTTAGTTTTTCGGAATAATTTTTCTTCATTCAGCTCGCATTCTTGTTTCATTGACGTTCCCCTTGTTTGTAAATAATAACCGCTGGAAATAGTACGCAATGTAAAATTACGCGCATTCCTGTACTGAGTGCACATTACGTAAACTATTAGTATTACACGTTAAATGAAATATGCAATGAGTCCTAACCTATCGAATGTATTGTAAAGTTTTCAAGTGATAAAGAAATGATACGGGATAATGCCGCCTTTTAGAAGGAAGAAGGCTGCTAAGTCGTTCCCTGTTAAAGTTTGTACATTGGATGCGGAATTAGAGTTTGACCTTGAGGTAAAAATTGCTATAACAATTTTATAATAATTAGTTCGGAGTGATGTTTATCGTTCTCATTACGGGAATGTTAGCAAATTAACACAATGAACCCGTTGTGAGTCATACTGTGACCCCGTCCCCGCTAACTACTTAATTTTCACATAACTTAGTGTTAAATATTGTATTGAAACTGCTATTGTTCAAGTATTAGAAATTTAAACTAGAACTATATTTAATTTTTACTAGTTACGATTTAAAAAAAATTAACTGTACTATAGAAAATATCTTTATCATTTCTACACATGACATTCTAATTTGTATTTTAAGATTTTATTAATAACTAATATGAATTTCAGTGGAGAGCAACTGGCAGAGATTTATTTGATTTAGTGTGCAGAACAATTGGCTTAAGAGAAACATGGTTCTTTGGGTTGCAATTTGAGGACACTAAACATTTTATTAGTTGGCTGAAGTTAGATAAAAGAGGTAAATGGTGGCTGAATAAGGTTGTCCAAATATTGAATTTTCTTCTTATTTTTCTACACTTGTCATATATTTCAGCTATGGCATATACTTCATGAATATACTTGCATTTTTTCAATATCTTTCACCTCATTGCTTCATCTGTTGACTAAGCTCAAGCTTGATAGGAATTCATTCCTGTTTGAATAATCTTTTATGACAGCGTTATAACATTTACAGTACAAGAACAATGCGTCTCACAAATGCCGGGGACACCATTTATGTTACTCTGCAAATTATATCCTGAAGATGTGGCCGAGGAGCTGATCCAGGAAGTGACTCAACACCTCTTATTCCTACAGGTCAAGCAAGCCATACTGAAGATGGATATATATTGCCCACCTGAAGCCTCCGTTCTACTTGCAAGTTATGCTGTACAAGCTAAGGTAATTTTTGACAAGTGTTATTGAAATAAAGTTAAATTATTAGGCAGCATACTTCTCCCTCCTCCATAAAGTAGTTCATAGTTAGTTAAGCACAGCACATCTTTTAAAATAGTCTATTATTTAATTCAGATCTAGACAAACAATTTTTGACTTACAGGTTTACTTAAGAGAGTTTGAAATTCAGTTAATTGAATTGTCTATTTTTAGTTTAGTGTGTTGTCAGAGCTTGTATCCTATTTCAAGTAATTATCACATATATGCAACTGTAACTAACATCATGAACATCAAATACATCAGTAACTAAGGTTCATAGCTATGTATTCACACTTTTAATTATGCAGTTAGCAAATTTGCATACATTTAGGGTCAAGTGCAGCAAAGGAAGAATAATATGCAAAATTTTAATGATGTTTTAAACTGGTATTCAATGATAACTATATATAGGTATATTTCTGTCAAATGTTATTTTAGTATGGTGACTATGATGAAACAGCATCAAAACCAGGAATGTTAGCTAATGAGGATCTGTTACCTCAAAGGGTCATCGATCAATACCAGATGACACCCGAAATGTGGGAGGAAAGGATCAAGATATGGTACATAAAATATTATATTACTATAGTAATGGAAAAATATTGTTTTTGTTTCAATAAGTTTGATAACAATTAATAAGTACATACTTTTGCTTGTACTTTAATACGACTTGTCTATATTTGAATTTAAAATTGTTGCCTATGTGTATATTTCTAATAATGACTAGAACAAAATGATTTATATTTCTGAAGTATATGTATATAGTGTAAGATATAGATATTGAATGACCTGAGCCTTTAATAACAGGTATGCAGATCACAAAGGCATGTCAAGGGATGAAGCGGAAATGGAATATTTGAAAATTGCTCAAGATCTGGACATGTATGGAGTTAACTATTTTGCTATTAATGTTAGTACGGTATTTGGTTTTTTTTTTTTATTACATTTTATGGTGCTTGCCTGCTGTGACGGTCTATGTGCCCATGGATTGTTATTTGCTATTTTAGGTACGGCTTATTAAAGCTCTTTTGTTAATTATTGCATGTTATATAATCTTACCCTGGTTTTTAAATATATTTCTTCACAGAATAAGAAGGAAACCGATCTGTATCTGGGAGTCACAGCTTTAGGTCTGAATATATACGAGAAGGACAATAAGGTCACTCCCAAAACAACCTTCCCCTGGTCAGAGATTAAGCACATATCTTTTGATGACAAAAAGTTTGTTATAAAATTTGTGGACAAATCTGTGAATAATTTTATATTTTTCTCACCCAAAGGGATGAATAAGCTGGTAAGAATATACTTATAATATATTTAATATAAGTAATCCATATGTTAAACAAATTTGTTTTATATTTCACATTTAATTAAAGTCCCGAATTATATTTTGAAGTTTTCTATATTTCAATGTTATTTCCGAATTTGCTTAATTTAATAATTAATATTTTGCTTGTTACAGATCTTGGACCTTTGTATTGGCAACCATGACTTGTATATGCGGCGACGGAAACCTGATACTATGGAGGTGCAGCAGATGAAGGCTCAGGCTAAGGAGGAGAAGCAGGTGGCTTTGAAATTATTTCGCCTGAGATTTCTGTGCACACCTAAACAATCAACCATTATTTTGTTAAACATTTCACAATTCACTAATTGACCTTCTTTCTTAATTGATAATATTCCTTACATGTAAAAATTTCAGCGTCGTCAGATAGAGCGTAACAAACTGTCCCGCGAGAAGCAGCTGCGTGAGGCGGCGGAGCGGGAACGAGCTGCTATGGAGCAGCGTCTGTTACAGTACCAGGAGGAGATACGACTAGCCAATGACGCTCTGGTAATACCTATATGTAGACGAGATATTATATGTAGTACATTATCTTCTAAGTGCACTTATGTATGTTATAATGTATTAACATATAATGTAGGTTGTGTTTTTTTTTGAATGAAGTTTTATTAATTGATAGGACATGAAACAGCATTGAGAATTTTATCCAATAAAAATCAATATTCCAGCGTCGCTCAGAAGAAACAGCTGAGTTGTTGGCAGAGAAGGGTCGTGTGGCTGAAGAAGAGGCTTCCTTGTTAGCACAGAAAGCGTCTGATGCGGAGAGGGAGAACGCTAGACTGAGACTCTCCGCGATACGCACTGAGGAGGAGAAGGTTATATATGAGTATATTACTCAGTAGAACTTATCTAGAAAATTCTGCTACAAAATATTCTTCATTTTTTATAGTTTTCACTAGTCCAGGTTAGTCCTACAACATAATTAACAGAAACTTATAATGTCGATCTCGATAATTTTCCGTTGAGGTTAATTTGAGGAATATTCAGCCTTAATAAAATGACTTTAATAATAAATAAATAATTTTAAGGTCATTACTGATTCTAGGTTCATCTAGAACGTAAGACGAGAGAAGCAGAGTTCCTAACGGCACGTCTCGTGGAAGAATCCGAGAAGAGAGCGGCGGAGGCGGAAAGACTGAAGGCGGAGTTGGTAGCAGCTAGAGTAGCAGAGAAGCAAGCAAAGGAGAAGCTGCTGAACTTCCTCAGTAGGACCTCAAATGGATCCCTGCCACCTGTAAGTAAATAACATAAAATATATAATATATAAAAACATCATAACATATTATGTGTTTCAAAGGAAATATTGTTTTTTAAGAATCAATAACAATTTAATGCCTGCATATAGAATAAAATGTCAAGTTATTATCTTACTAATTATAATTGTATAAGGGTTTACACTGGCTACGACTTCACCTCGTACTGCTTAACATGTCACAGAGTTTAAATATATATATAAAGAATTATTTTTCAAACAAGTTCATATTGAAATTGATATAAAATTTGATATATTTGTATACAGACAAACCACATAAATTCTCGCCGGCCATGTTAACTCAGTTATTTATGAAGCAACTTCAAGTTTTATTGATATGGGCTCAAGTTATTCATTATTCTGTATTTTTTATGCCAATTGAGATATGTATAATACATATGTATTACTTCCAGCCGTCTGCGAGCTCATCGCCGTTCCCGTCTTCATGTTCTCTACCAGCGGAACTGTCGGAGGCACCGTTGGCTGACCCTGAGCTGACTGCGTACACCCTCGTCAGTGACGACGACCCTCACATACACAGGCTCAGTGTTGAAATAGAAAAGGAACGGTGAGGATTTTGTACAATCATCTACACAAGTGTCTGTTTAGATTAATATTCACTTTTTTTATGCTACATGGAAAGATGAGCTACATCTTTTTCTCTGAGACTTCTTGTTGTGTCTGAAACAAGATTTAAATATATATATATCATATTAATTTTTAAACTTTGATTTGTATTTAAATTAATGTAATAATCAGTTCAACCATAAATTCAAAGCTTCTTCCGTCTCATGTTGGCCATCTCTTTTGAAAACCTCCAACAAGGCACGCAAGAAACATATAGTTATTATATTGTAATCAATATTCACGTGCTATGTTTTAGTGTCGAATATCTGGCGAAGTCGAAGCACCTCCAACAACAGCTGGATGAGCTGCGCTGTGAGTTCTCAGTACTGAGGGTAGAGCAGGGCGGGTTGGACCACCTCCATGATGTACAGGCTCGGGCCGGCGAGGACAAGTACAGTACACTGAGACGACTGAAGCAGGGCTCCACCAGGACGAGGGTCGCCTTCTATGAGGACCTGTAATGGAATATGGTTCGTAGCTTTTGTCTTGTGTAGATATAAAGAATGACGGCACAGATTAATGCTCTGGCTATGTAGAAAAAAAAAAATAGTATAATGGTTTCCTTGATCTTATTTCATTTACGTTGTTGCTGTTGTTCCTATGGACATAATTATTTCGTTAAAAAGTTCCAAATACAGAATTAGGATCGCTTAAATTTTTTCACTGTGTAACTGCGAAGTGAGCAGCCTTTGCGAAAAGCTATTACGTGTTATGAAGACAATATGCCTAGCTTGCGATTGCGAACTAAATGAATATTGAATTGCGAATTTAAAATACATGAATATCAAAGCTGTGGAATTTATATTGGTTATAAATGATGGCTTTTGTAAGTAATTGAAACTGCTGTGGAATGCTGTACCAGACTTGTGTAGCCCTCACACCACGATGTCAAAAACTTTGACTTTGTATGGGCGAATTTAGTAGCTTGTTAGCAATGCACGAACCATTATATAACATTGCGATGCAAATGTCTGTTTGTCTGTCCAGAGGATATTCTCATATGTATGTATTTATTTATTTTTTATTATTATGGAATGCTTTTTTTAGTTATACGTAAGTTAATAATGATGTAGTATAAATGGACTAAGCGAATAAAAAAGTATGACACTAGGATATGCGAATTTACATAGTATGCGAATAAAGGTCACGATAATATGTGAGAGGATATCATGTTACACCTGCTCCGTGTATGGATCCGTTTTTTTGTTGGCGATGTTTAAAAATGTATTTTCTAACCAATATAAAACTGTAATAGCTTATGCCTTATGCGATTAATATTTACGACACCTTAGTTTCGGTACACAACTTTAATTGTGTAGACAAAATATATATATATATATATATATATATATAAATCACGTGATTGCGACATAATATTTATACATTTTACATATTCTATGTGTTTCTGGTAGTCACGCCTCTAACACTAATCTGTGAATATATTTTTTAAGTATGTTTATTAGTGAGAAAAAATTTAGGTTACTTATTTTTTGGAAGCAAATCTATTAATAGAAATTTTTAATATGTTACATGTATAGTTTATATTCGAATAAAATCACAAAAAACGATACGCCATCTGTTAATCAAAGATACATTTTCGAATTACCATTGCGATAATATTGGCCAAATCAACTATATATCTGGGTGACTTCCCTCTAATATAATAGTAATTACGTTATACATACATATGTTTGTTTAATCTTACTAATCTTATGTATAAAAATATTTTTAGAATCTTCTGGAAATGTTTTTGTTAAACGGAACTCATAATTTAAGCTAGTTCTCTCGAAGTAAACGTTACCTATCTCGTTCTCTTTTTTGCCTTCGTGAATATCTCTATAGATTGTCTGTTTTTAGTAGCTCAAATATTTTTTAATAAAATTTACTTTAATTTTTTTTTATATTTATCATTAAAAAAGACTTTTTTTTATAATTTCAATTCAATAGAAATATTTTTTAAAAGCCACGTTTATATTAAAGAGTATCATCTTTATTAAATTATCAGGAGGTTCTAAATTGCACTGTTTGTTTTATTTTATTGTATATACACGAAAACGGATAATAAATCATACTATTCTATAACCGCTAAACAAACTTACATTTTTTTTATAATCATTTAAAGTATTTTGTCGTAGCATGAAAACGCGATTAAAACGAAAAAATATAGAAGTTTTTTTTTTCAAATCACATTCTTAATGTCATAATTTAAGTAATCATTTCTAGTGATAATCTAACCAAATACTAAAGAACATTGTATGAATGAAACTAAATTAAATATTTATTAGTGTAACTAAGTCAATGTACTAAAGAATACTTACGATAAGATATTCATCAAGTCTCTTCTAGTCGGAAAAGGGTGAGCGCATTCTTTAACAATAGTAAAACAAGCAGAGACAAACATATATCTTATTTTAGTTTAGTTAAAAGTTGTCATTTGAGATGTTCAAAAACGTAAAATGGTAGTAGTTTCGTGAAATTTCAAATTTTTGTACAGATTTTATGAATTAATATAATTAAAGCACGAGAATAAATTATAATCTTGTTATCTCTACGATTACTAGTACATTTTAATTAATAAATCAATAGAATAAAAATTACTATCAATAAAAATTCTTTGCTTATCCTTATAAAAAGTTAAATAAATTTTATATTTATTTAAATTCCTTTTATTTGATGTATTTCAGATTTTTAACTGAAATTTTACACGATTCGTATAAAGCAAACTGAATGGTAGTAAAAAAATTGCAAGTGAAATTATAGGAAAGTTAATTTCATTTATAAATTGTGTATTATTAAAAGTAAATTACTACAACACTATACAGTATGTTGTTTATTACTAAGTTGATACTATAAGTGTATTTAAACGTTCCAGTGTTAATTATTACATGTAATACACAGTATATATCGTACATAAATAATTTTGTGTAAAGAAAATCTATAGAATATTTGTATGTTTGTAAGTGCGATGAAAAACAAAATCACGTTAAGGATATTTTTATTTTTGTTGCCAGTGTGTAGCTATAACATATTTAATTATAATAAAATTGCTCTGTACCAATGTATGTTACAATTAAGTGTCAATATTCGGACACAGTGAGATTTACTTCATTAAATTTATCACATAAAAATCCAGTGCGAATGAAATTATAGCTTGATAAAAAAAATATATAAAAAAAGCAGAAACCTTAGGTATATCATTATTTGATAAAAAAATAACGCGAATTACGTTACATGTAATCAAAATTCACGTGATTCCATCGAAACAATTTTTAAGTTACACATTAACGTCACCATATAAAATAAATATTGTAAAGTGTGTATAATTTTTATTTAGTATTTTTATAAGAGATCCTTTTACCTTGGATCCCATTAGAGTCGAATCGAAATGGAGTAATGTCAATTTTTAACTAATATTATGTATGCGCTATTGAATATATTACGTTCTAAAAAAAAACTGGCTTTGAAAATGTGAAAATTATTACATACTTACATTGCGCATGCTCCGTATTGTGCGGTTCAAAATCTTTATTAGAAGTTATCATAACCATTACGTTTTCTTTCCAGGTAACCAACACATCGTACATCATAAAGTAGAAAACTTCTAACATTATATATAATTAATAAAACTATTATAAATATAAGTAACTAACGTCGAATATAGAAGCGAACACACGCAGCCAGGGCCTGGAATGTTACTGGCTGTTCAGTGCCTTATCAGATAGCATAATACGAACTGTTCCATTATTCGGTACAAATTTATTAAATTATATTTTGTAACGTATTATTTATAAGCCCCTATAGTGTACTTGTATTTACTCCACAAAATAATATTGCCATATAATTTTTTTAGTTTATTTAAGTTTTTTTTTATATGAAAAATTTCTTTTTTTTTTTTAAGATGTAACAGTTGACGCTAATAATTATTTTATTCGATACAAAACCAAGTTAATCTCTTCATTCTATAGACAAAAGAAAAAAAATTGCCCGACTGATATTTATAGTAATAATTTTTTTTTTACAATATTTAGGAATTATTAAAAATTTAGATCTGTTATATTTAATGTGTTCTTCGAATCGAGGTCCTTTTTAATTTTTCTCTTTTTATTTTTTTTTGCTTCATAAAATCAAGACGCACAATCAGTAAGTTGAATTTTTATTTATTTAAATCGTATATATCTTACAGGTATATAGCCATTTTATGTTATAAACTTATGTACTATATTTAGATATAAATATTGATATTTAAGTAGCTACAGACGGAAAGTAACATACAAAGAACAAAACAAGTCAATTATTTGACTATGATTATCAAATCGTTCACAGTACCAAATTATTTAGAGGTTACAGTGTAAAATAATTTTATGCATAAGGTGCTTTGAAAGATATCCAAAAACTATTGATGCCATGGAGTAAATTTCGAAATAAAATATTCTTAAATTTGTATCTTATCATCAATTTAAATAAAAGTAACAACAACATGTACTATTAATAATATAGTTATTATAATTAATTTTAAGTTCACATTTTCCTTTTATATTTTTTTGGTTACAAAACAATTTATATTCGCTTTTATAATTCGATTTACAAAATAATGTAGCAACATTTATACGCAATACTAATAATGTTATGAAAGTGTTTATTGGTATCGTTTGGTAATTATTATTTATAACTGAACCTTTCGGATGTGATGATAACATGTATGTGCCTTATAACAGAAAATTGTATGTAAATATATTTATAAAATAATATTACCTCTCATGCCACTTCATGGATGTAAAATAACCACGTAATTCTATTTTATTAAGAAAATTTACACAATGTGATTGCAATAATTGTATCATTAGAATAGAATATTTACAATGTGTATAAGTAATACATGCTATGGTACATTGACAGCTATTTTTTTTTCATTCTATCTTATTTTGTCGTTGTCTTATGCATTTTTATCTGTATACCTAAGAAATATGTTTCGGTGATTTCAATAAAATGGTTTTTATTTTATATTACAGATACAAAAAAAACTAATTTTCATTATTATTATATAACAAGACTTTTTTTTTAACTTGGGTCGGATGTAATACATATATATATTAGAATGATGCAAGGGAAATTAAATACTTAACAAATCTTAGTAATAAAATATTTTTTATAACCACTGGAGATATAAATATCAGCATATGTGTTCATTACAATGGAGAGCTTTTAATGTGTAACTAAGCCGTTTTTATCAAACAAATATTGCACAGCCACTAAGTAATGGAAGCTTTGATTATGAGAAATGTGATTCGATTTCAAATATAAACAAATATACCAAACTGGAGAAGTAATTATTATAGATAATTCTAATAAATATAATTTTAAATAATATATACAATAGCTTTTAAAGAAATTTACAGAACATTTGGCAGTGACTAAACTAATTAATGTATGTATAATTATTAAAAGCTGCATATGCAAGCACTGAATACTGAAGCACTTCTAAACCAATTAAACAATTAAGCCTTGTTATACAACCTCTTGTAAGATATATTTGTGCCGCTATCACAGAACTCATTCATTATGATTCTACAAAGGAATAAGTGAAAAATAACTATTAAAATTATTATAGATGCCCAAACTAATGGGTTTAGGCCGCCAAAAGTAGTGCCATGTCTGTGTAGCGCTATGACATGATGCTCATGGGCCGGTGCCTCTACTACCTCGTGAACATGGATAGCATGACGTAAGTCCTCCATATGCTGTTTATCAGCTGTTATGTACAGAATTGCTGTCAAAGGTTCGGTTAATTTTACAGGGAAATACTTTCTGTAGGGACCCAATTGAACAGGTGAATCAAGACAGCCAGCATCGCAGGCATAATATGTTTTATCGGAGCGATCCAAAGCCACAAATATAGCAGCCTTGTTATCTTCTTGTAAAATAACACTTATGTTGACATGGGTTCTGTTTCCATAGTTGATTCTACGAAACAAAAAGTCTCTATGTAATTTTGATGGATGGATATTGTACTCGAGGTGTTGATTGCTAAACCTTAAGCTACCAAAACTAAGTATCATGGCCTGGTTTACACCACTTGCACCAGCCTTAAGAAGATTGTGACATCCTTGTTTTTCTAGAGTAAGCAGCCATCTACTTGCTACATTGTCTAAATTAGACAATGAATTTAAAGGTTTCCACAAATTAAATGCATCCAATGTTGAATAACCTTCATAACAACCTTCAGAATAGGTTAGAGTTTTTAATATCTCTGATTTGGTGGATGGTTTGATATGTTCCTCGTGTTCATAGCTTCTTACTTGAGAAAGAATAGCGTATATAGTAGCATTAATGCGATCACCATTGATGACGCCTTCAGCTTTAGAATCTGATATGTAGAAGCCAGTCTCCCACAAACCCTGCCAGACTGTAGAATGACTATCTCTTAATTTTCTCACAGCAACTCTATCACCAGTCATTGCTATTACTTTCTCCATTTCAGCAATAGCTTTTTTCTCAACAATATCTTTTTGTTGTGCATAATCTGATTTTTTTATTGGTTTACTGTATTGTATAGTTGTTAATATTAAAAGATCCACACCATCCCTAGCTTCAATATGTAAAATACTGTTCATCTTCCGACATACCACAGACACAGCGATTACATTCTCGCTTTCTGGCAAATCAATCATGCCTGTGACAACTTCGTACTCTTTAGCATCTACACCTTGATGCAATTTGATTACTTGTTTTACAGATGTTGGCCAATCAGAGAGTCTAGGTGTGGAGAAGTGGATTGTTTTAGGAGCATTTAGAGGGTTATTTATTAATATTTCTTGTACAAATAATGATGGTGTAGTTCTGTGAGCATAATATTTATATGAAACATGTATCCCAGTAATGCTGCATTGAAATCTGTGTACAATACCATTCTTGTAATCCACTAATGTCGATTCTTTCATATCTAAATCATCTATTATGTAAAGGGGATGGTAGTATACTGGCAGTGATAAAGTTCTGCCAAATTTAATATTCATATAGGAATCATGTTCCAATGTTAATCCCAAAACTCCATTCCCTACATAAGGCACATAGTTGTGGCTCAAAGTCGACAATGTGGCGGAAGATTCCAATCGTAAATATGCATCGTATTCATTAAGAGCATCTTGAAAGGGGTTTAAAAAGTTCCGGTGACAAATATTTTGGTTGTTTGTCAGAGAACCTTCCCTGTTGAACAGAGAGTTCATGATTGTCGGCCCTACATACAGAAGCAGGAATATCACGACTAGGATGATAAGGACTAACTTTTTCCTCGTCAATGGACCATCGGCGAACCTGTTAAGTCGCCTTAAAAATTCTCCGGCTCTTCTACTCATTTCGCTGGAGTTATTTGATCTTTCCATTACAAAGTCACGATTACGGTAAGGTAAAACTTGCGATATTTTATTTTTGTCGAACGAATATAACCATGGTAAAAAAGGTTCAGTATCACCAAATAATCTATAACATTTTATATGCACTACAAATATTCACAAATGTCAAGCAACTTGGTAATCAGCGCTGAAAATGTATGACGTTTCATAGATAATAATTGTGTCAAAAGTCAAAACTCAAATACAGGTTATTCGAATTATGAAAATAAGAATAATAATCTGTATTTCAAAACATGCAAAATACGTATTTTATTTTATTAGTTATACTTTTAGCTTTCAAATTACTTCTGAATGTATAATTATCAAATTGCTTTTTATTTTACTTATTGAGAAAATTGGGTTCAAGTAAAAAAAAAATACTAGTTCATAACTCTTATTAATTTCACCCTTGATATAATATACATCAAAACAACACTTCTTTTCAATATTATTAGCTACTACTATCTATATTAATATTACAATACAATAAATTCTTTGCATCTGTTGCTGTTATCACTATATCAAGCTGTGAGCCTTTATATTTTAATGCAGGTAATTATTTAAATTATGATAAGTAGCCAATATTATTGCAGTTTCAGAATACTTTTAATATCATGAAGAGCATTATTAGATATGATTTTAATTTAAGGAAAATAATATTTGATTGTCTCAGCTAAACAAGATACACTTTACTAAATTAAACAAGATTCACTTTTCTGAGCTAAACCAAATATACTGTACAGACACATCAGACACTTTACTCAACTGAAGAAGACATCATAGTTAAGATGTCAAAACAATCGTTTAAAAACTAAAAAAAAGAAAATAACTGATAAGTATGGTAAGGGACAGGAACTTTCTATTAATATTTTATACTCCAACACCCAAGATAGGTATACTTCACTTCCAACGACGGTTATTCCTAGAGAAGTGTATGAATATCATGAAATTTTAAACAAATCTATTATTAAAATAAAAAAAACAACACCACATTTAAAAAACATATATTTATCTTTAAACTATCACAATGGTCTACAAAAATGTGAAGGGCAAAGTAGCACCAATATTTAAAAAAAAAATCAATTTGTATAATAAACAGTAATCTCAAAATTCGTATATAACATTTAAAAAAAGAAGAAAAGTTTACAAATACAAAATATATAATTCTTTTTAATTCAAGGAATTACAGTTGTAAAATTTAAAATTAGATAGATTAATTTAAAACTCAATATAAAAGATTTTTTAAAAATTAATAAACATTTTATTTAAGGTTATTATAAAAATATATTAAGTGTTATTTTTAAATTATTGCTTTCGTTATTGTGAGATTCACAAATACATTGAATATGTAAAATAAATTCGGTTTAGTTGGAAGATAAGAAATATTTGTTTGTTTCGGAATTATTTTTCTTTACACGAATATAAATGCTGATCATATGGAATGTCTTATTTCTGTTTCAAAAATAATACTGTGCCAATTAAGGAGATCGTAATATATGCTTAATTTTAATAAATTATGATATTTTAAAACCATACAAATATTGTTATAAATCTTTTTAAGTAGAATACTAATATTAAATAAGTTTAATTTTCTTACGAATACATTTTTTATATAGTTATAATTATTTCAACAGTTTGTTAGACTTATATCCGTTCACTGGAAACAATGCGACTGTTTGTTTTGAAACAATTGCTTAACTTGCATGTTTTATTTTATGTTTGTTCGTCGTTATTCTTCCAGTCCCTGTCAGTTCTCAGTAACACGATGTCATCCTCCGAGTCGGTGTCAGACGGTGGCAGTTCCTCCTCGTCGTAGTACGGTCTGCGGATTACGTCTAAAAAGATAGTAAGATATATGAGAGTTATATTTAGTCGTAAAATATTTGTTCTATCATAATGAAGAAATGACGATATAATTTATGTTAATAAAATTTTTCTTTAGAGTTTTTGAGATAATAACTAATTATATTTGGTTAAGATTATCACAGATATCCTCTATTTTTGTATTTTATCAACAGATAATAAATGATCATTGGCAACAAAAAGTTTCGATGCCAGGAGCAGCATTGGAACTATTTATCTTAACTATTAATCTATATTGTATCTGATACATTTATAAAAATGTAAAATAAATTTAACCACTGCTAATGTTTTTGTAGTCAAATAAAATGTTGAAATATTTTTCCCCGAGCCTACTATATGCAATTTATAGCATTGTAAACAATGTCAAATTTTTAATAGTTTTCATACCGTAGGCTCCGTTCTCACATAGCGGTCGTTTGTCGTCGTCTGGGAGTGGGGCGAACATGTACTCGCGGCGTGCGTCTCTCGACCTGGAACGACAAGACAGACACCAGGCACCGAGAGTCACCAGGGAAACGCCCACTACACCTGGAAATAAAAGAGACGTTTGCAGCTCTGCTAATATAATGACGATGCACATTTGAATGTATATATATATATATATATATACACAGTATTCTAACTTGTACGCAACGTTTGATACTGTGAGCTAATACTTTAGTCATATTCCTAATGATTTCAAAATAAGTTTCAAGATATTATATTAACATTGATATTAGGATCCTGTATAAGTTGCAAATCTTACTGTACTGAGCCAGGCCGTTTCTTGAGCTAGTAAATATAGTTGAGTGTATCTCAAGGGAAATATTTGTGCCATTGTTCTACCTTACCTACAATATTGATATAATAAGAGCAAAAAAGATTATTGTCTTATAATAGTCATAAGTAATTTAAAATTTTAATACATAATATGTTATCCGTAACCGAGTTTTTTCTCTTATTATATTTACTTCTCCTTATATGACACCTTCATTTTTTTTGTAAGTCATAGGTATTTTTTCATATGCCTAACAATAAGAAGCAAAAGTTTTGATTATTAAAGCAAATAAATTGACGCGAAGACTTAATAAATAAACGAACTAACTTACCAGCAACCATAATGAAAACGAGTCTTGGCATTCCCAGGACATTGTCGTCTTTCTCCAGCTTCAGTATAATGTTAGGTGTTAAGTTGTCACTACTACTAATCTGGAACAAATCGATACTAAATGATATAATATATAAGTAGTATCTAATAGAATAGAGTATGTAGTGTTTAGGCGTACAGGATCATAAGCACTAAAGTTATAACAGAAATAAATAATAAAATTAAAGAAAACAATAAGCCTTTGCAGACTGTTATACTTCTGTGGCTTAAATGAACAATTGCAATTAGTAGGTATTGTAAGAACCGACATTGAATCAATTAAAATCTAGCTTTTGAATAACTTTGGATAATATTGTTATATTTAAATAGCAATGAACTTAGAGATACCTTGACGTGTCTGTTGGTGGTAACGTATCCATCGTTGTTGGCTGAAATCATGACCTCCCGACCCATGTACGTGACCGGAAGTGACACAACGAAACGACCGAGTGAATCGCTAGTGTTGGACCACAGTGGGTGACGACTCTCTTTAGGTAAGGGCCACGCCGAGAGAGTCGTGTGGGCGAGTGGCACACTACTCGACGTGAGGGTTAGACCTGAAGGTATAAATTCAGATTAATATATTCCGTATTTTTATCACACGGATATAAGGAAACAAACTGTCCTAACAAATAATATTATATACAAAAACCGTAAGAACGTTTGAATTCTACTGTGTTATTTTATGTATGTATTTGATAAAAATGTATGTTTAGAAATAATGTATAAATAAATTCTTAGGTTAGAGCGATAAGATTTGCAGCCTTTAATAAAAAAAATATTGTTAATTATTTGATATTTCTTTGAATTTTCGACAGAGCTTCGTTATTATTTTCTATGCGTATTCTATGTTATCCTGAACATGGTAATAAAATCTTCCTTAAAATGGTGGCCGTTGGACAATATTTCCTAAGTTAGACACTCGTATCAAACATATATCTGACAAAACAGTACAAGAGAAGTTAAATAGTGTTAAGATGTTTGATATCGGGGGATATTACATAAGCGATGGCGTTAGCTCTAAGTTTAACAATATATGTAATAAAGGCCGAAATCTGATTTTACACAGCCAGTTTAATTAGAACTCTTATTACCTGTAATATAAACAGTGTCAGGGTCCTTCTCAAATTTGACTTCTTCAAATTGTCCTCCGGGCAGACTTTCTGAGTTTAATCGCTGCATTATAATGTCCTTCTGTTTAAGTTGACCTTGAACTACTCGCCACGTTAGCATCTGTATATAATATATTTGGTATAAATTAAAAAAATATTGCTATTAACCTTAAGGAAATAAGATACATGAAACTAGTTTAACACTGACTGAATGAAAGTAGTTATAAAAGTAATAGTTTTGTTAAATTTTGGTTTACAATCGAGCCAGTTAAATTTGATACAAACACGCAATTTTCGATTTTGCTAAATCCCATGGAATTCATAATATCGGAGCAATGTAGTGTTATATCATCACATTTTATTTACATAGACGATATATAAGCAGGGTAGATTTATGAACAATTTTTTTTTGGAACTGTTTAACAAAAATTTGTCTTGTACACTAACTTTTACCTTGCAAACTACGACTTAACACCCATACAACCTGGCCTAGAAGGTCGATCAGCATAAAATAACTTATCGGTTTGCGTCAATGGCTGACATATATTGTCTCAAAGAGACATAAATAGCCCTTGCTTGTTTCAAGTACTGACCTGATCCTTATACCCGTGACATCTGACGATGATGCGATAGTCTCCTGGCGGTAGTAGGGCACGATAGTGGGCCTGGTTCTGAGACACGCGGTACTGCCTCGAGCTAGCGCCCGACACCACACTGATGACCGCAGACCGCATTGGAGCACCTTCAGTGTTGCGAATGAATCCACGGATACCTGGTACAGAGTATATATATAAATATGTATAATTATAGACTACTAAGAATATGAAATAAAATAAGTATATTGCCATTAACTACAATGGCTTGTCTCCGGATTAGAGAAATTACCTGAACAAATTTTTAAGTTACAGATGATTTTATTAACTAACTAAGTAACTGTCTCAAGCTTTGGGAAATAACAAATATAAAAAAATATATAAGTACTCGTCGCTACGTCACTACGCTATTAATGTGGATGGACCAAGGCCTTTTTGCTTTTATTTTTATAAAAAACTTTACTTTTCTGTTTGATTCGAGTGCACAATAATAAATTAATATTTAAAAGACAAGACAGTATCTTACAATGAAAGCAAAAACAAGATTGAAATATGCGAAAATATACCAGTATTCGCTTGCTCGACGACCTTCATAATGCCCTTTAAGTTGTTCCTCCACACCCAGCCTATGTCAGATTCTAACGGCATCTTGCAGCAGCTCAGCCCCATAGACACTATCGGTACGTCATACCTCTTAAATATAAGATCCAATAGATTCTCTTGGACCACACTATTCTCTTTGCACTGATATTTCCTACTAGGTGTTCTATTATCTTGGTATATCTGAGCATATTTCTCGTATATCTCCTTGGATATGTTCGGTATTGTCACATCCTCTGTACCAGAAGCCAGGTCTAATATTAAATCGTACTGTTCCGATTCCAGAAGATCGACAAACGCCTTTTCTCTCGTATAATTTGTTAGCGGATTTAGATTTTTCTTCGTTAGATAGTTGTATAAACTATCACCGAACTCCTCTTCCAGGAGTTGGAGATCGCATTTTTCTGTGTGATCGTAGGTTCTCAACATTTTACTGTAGAGGGGATCCAAGTTCGGGATAAAATGTAGAACCGTATTTTTCAGTAAGTTCCTGTGCCTTGGTTCTCCTATCTGATAAGCGGTACACATGTGCCTCGCGAAGTTTAACAGCATCTCTTGACCGACCGGCTGGGATCCGTAGAGGTCACTTATCAAGGCGATGTGGAATTTGGTTTCTTCTGGCGAGCCCTCCTAAATACGGACACAGTTATACTTCACATTAAAAAATATAAAATTAGGAGCATAACATAAAAGCAACCAAAAATTTTTTTTGCCATATGTTGGAACCGTAGCAAAAAACAAAGACCTGGCTATTACTCAGTGTCAACGACACTCGAATAACTGGATGGTATTTCAATTTAACAAAATTAAGTAATACTTGTCTATATATGAACAATGGTTTTGTGCATGGTTAAGTCAAGGACAACACCGCACAAATTGTATAGTAGTGTATGGGTTAATGTTCTGAACTTCTTTGGCGGATTGGCTATTTACTTACATCATGGGTGACCTTCAGCTGGTGCAGGCTGCTGGTGAGCTCGTTGTCTCCCGCCCTGAACTCCGCTACAGCTGGATGTTCGTTCTCCAGTTCAGCCAGTGCCGCATACATCTCCAGCGGCGTGTGATATCTTGTGTTTATTATGTTGTCTAACACACTACAATACATTGCTTTTATCATTGTCAGTTGGACTTGGAATGGGATGTTTGAGGAGTTCTACAGACTACACTAAAAAATTGGTAGAGGAACACGTTGTGTGACAAGGGATTCTAAAATAAAATAACGTCACACTAGTTTACCATGTTTTTTTTTTACCAATTTTAAATTGATTCTATCGAAAGTATATAGTAGAAATAAAACTAACTTTGGAAATTCTATAGTTGTAGAATTCACGCCGGGAACTCTTATTCTACTTCTGGTATGAGGAAGAGGGACGGAGGAAGGGATTGGAGTAAAAAGTCCTGAAATTTGGGAAACGTAATTTATGTGTGGATCGAAAATATAAGGGAGAAAAGTAAATTTATAATAAATTATTTTGTTATAAACTAGCGGATACCCGCTACTTCGTACGTGTGACTTAAATATATGAACAAAGTTTTCGTTTGTGTATGAATATACTTATCATTGAACAAGTAGTGTTGATAAAAAAACGATGTTTCTAAAAAAACAAAATGAAGGTAGAACAACATTTTTCCTAAATAGCCAAGGTTATAGTAATTAAGGTTATACAATTTAATTGAAAAGGATACTTTAGTTGTGGATGCGTGCAAATATGCATACCTCTATGATTCAATTACAATATCATCAAATAGATTTTCAACACAGTTATAATTTTAGATTGGTATTGTAAAAGAATTAGCAGCAGTAACAAACAATGGACAATCTCACAAACAGATTTAAATCTCATGTAAGTAATAGACACGCTTCGAACTATCTACAGTTAATAATTAAAGATCAGAGTAAATATAAAAAAATAGTGCATTATCAAATTAAAAAAAAAAATGAAATAAAGAACTATCTGAAGAGCTAAGATTAAGGCAAAAGCAAGTATATCAGAGGAAAACTATAATAAATAGATAGTATTATAAAAATAATTACACATATTCACTATATATAGTAGATATGACTTTTTTCAGATAAAAAGAAAAAAAATATATATATTTAAATGTGACTAAGTTGAATAAATATAAATGAGGGATAGATATTTAATGAGAAAGTTATTTTTAATCACTTATACACTTACCTTAGTGTTAGTAATTAGTACATACGGACAGTTAGTACAAAACAACACACGCAATACAGATAATACATATTTATTATATATAAGAAGGTAATATAAAGATATATAGATAATTATATTAGTAATAATAGGTGAAAATAGATGATAGATTTTTTTTTTACATTTTAACTTGCTCAATAATTATAGTAGTTTCGATTTTATAATGGTAGGTTATAATAACTAAGTATTTTGGTGAAATATTTTGAAATACGTTAATAGAAATGTTGTATATAATGAACACTAGAAGCCCAAGTATGTTGTACCCTTCCCAAAAAAATAAAATATAAATAAGTCTATGAATCGTTGAAAAAATTCTGCCTGTCAAACATCTGTCACTCACCGGAAGTCGTAAGCCGATGACCAGTGCTGGGGATCGTCCGGCATCAGAGTGAAGTTGAGCGATATCGAACCTGTAGGTGGTACTGTCACCAGCTCGGTGACACTCTCATAACTGAAAAAAAATATATTGATTATGGAAGTGATCAAACACTACATGAATAAAGCCATAGATTAAAACTTTGATAACAAAAAGATTTCATTAAGAAGAGGATGCTATTCTCTGTGTATACCTTTTACAATTCGGGTAAGACAGTTCTATCTTATGAGAATGTCACAAACTGTATGGTATAAATGCTAACCTACAAACGGCTAACAACTAAACATTAAATCAATTGTATATAATCAGGACTACAAAATGGAGCATATTGGTAAACGGGTAGGTATTTACCCCTGTTTGCTAGCGGTGATATTGTATGTTCCTGGTCTTAGGAGTCTCCAGTAGTCCCCAAACTGAGCTGATTTAACAGCGTGATGAATCCCACCTACTGATACAGTGGCGTCCGCGAGATAATGACCTATGTGACTGTGAATGAACCCGTGGACGCCCTTGTGGACCTGGAGTCATTGTATATGTTGTGTTTATTTTAATTATACTAAATTAAATCTATATTCAACAATTAAATCTGTTCAATTTGATTGATTGCGTGTACTTCAATATAAAGGAAATAAAAAGTTCTAAACAAATAAGTAAATTCCTCTAGACTTCTTGAATGTTAATTTATACTTTGGCAATCTCATTCGCATCAATGGATTTTGATCTAAAAATCTTCCTATTTGTTTTCTTTTTGCCCATAAAATAATGTGATTGATTGCTTAATTACTCGTCACTTACTATGAGCTGGTTTTATTATAACAATTGTACGTTTTTGGTGGACGAAAGTTTAAAAAAAAAAAAAATAGAAGGACTATGTGACTACTAAATCAACAATTGTAACTTATTAAGACAATGGCATAATCATTATGCCATAGTGGATTATGTGATTGTTTTAGAAGTCTAACACGCTTTGGACGCTAATAAGGTAAAGGAGAAAAGCGCAAATATGCACTTAGCTATCTATGAGAAGAGAATTTATCCACTCACTACATTAAAATGTTTAAAAAACAGGTACAGGTAGGTACGGGTATAGTACTATATTTATTTATTACTTCCACATACCTCCTCGATAAATTGTAGAAGCGCCTCCCTATTGTCCTCCCAGTAGGTCGGGAGGTCGGAGGCCGGAGGGAACTTGAAACAGCCCAGCTCCAGAGTCAACTCCATATCGTTAGTATGAAGGTAGTTCCAATCTTGCATTCCACCAGCTAAAACGTACCTTCATTCACAAATAAAAATTTTGTGACCATTTGAATTATACATCATTTATTCTAAATTGAAGTGAATGTTTTTACAAATAATGTTCAAGTAACGACAAATAAAACACACACACACACGTATATATATATATATATATATATATATATATATATATATATATATATATATATATATATACATATATATATATCTCTAGAAACTATTTCTTAAAACGAAATCAAAATAACCTTTGATTCTGTGTCAGTGGTTATATAAAGAGAACCTTCTTCTTCTTTTCTGCCCTGGTCCCACTTTATGTGTGGTTGGCACAACTTGTTCTTCCATTCTCGCCTATCAGCCGTCATCTCAAATCTCAATGGTCACCACTTTCCTACTCATGTCATCCTACGAGCAATCCATCTATCTTTTCTTAAGTCTACATCGACCCTCCCTCCACATTCAACATCCTTCCTGTTACATGACATTCATCCATTCGCATATTATGCCCATATATGGTTATATAAAGAGGACGGTCAGCTTTATTTGGCAAAATAAATATCTTACCATTCCGCACCATTGACGATACCATCTTGAAATCTTTCGTTGGAGTGTCGACAGGGCTGTGCTAAATGCATTTTGTGGTGTGCCTGATAAATAAATCGAACCTTAATCTCACCAATAATTTAAATAAGCTATTAATTTTTATTATACTGATAGTATATCTACTCCTGTGTTAATAACCTACCATAATTACAGTGATTCCCTCAATACCAGCCATGAAATTGGAAGCAATCTAAATAATACTATGCAATTATTTATTCAGCTTTTTAATTGTTTCTGATCCTGAGAGGAGAAATAGATATCGAATTGTTGAGACAAAACCCCCTAAATTTAGAGTTAAATAGATGCGCCATTCCCAATAACGTATTATAGCTACGTCTTCTACCTATCTATATAAAGTAGCTAGCTATAAAAGTCGTGTTTTCTTGAATCTCTTTTGTTGTAATATCCTATGTATAAACATCATTCTAGTTTATAAATCGTATGACGTAAAATTCTTATGACTGTTTTTTTCTTTTGTCTCCTTATAAAGTTAAACTCACCTCTGAGTATACGTGGGCTAAGTGAACGAATACATCGTCATCCGGGGATGGATTCTTCCATCCCGATTTCATCTGAGGATTCCCATCGTAAGGATAGTTGGCGACCAGAGCACCGCCGTGCAGGTTAGCTGACAGAACGAACGGGATAGAGGATGTCCAGTTCATTACAGCCAAGGTTTCAGGTTCTTGGAATTCGTTGTCCTATAAAGAGTGACAGTTATATTAAGATACCGAAATCTCTGCATTCTACCAAGATTTATAAATTAAATAATGTTACCAAACAACTGAAATTATTTTAATGATATGTTCACAAAGTAACTTGTACATCTACATTTGTGTTATTTTTTTTATTATTTTGAGTTTTATTACATGTACAATTATTTTTTTTAAAAATCTGCATATTTTTTATTCCTTCATCTAAAAAAATTGTGTACAATAAGTCCCTTAAAAAACGTTACCATAAATTTTAAATATAAATTATCTATGAAACAATTTAAAAAACACATTTACCAACCAGACGACCTAAATAACATATAGTAATAGACAATATAAATGTGAATTAATGTAATCAGAAATTTGTTAATAGTTCTCGTTGACTTGTTCACATCTAAATAAGTAAATAATTCAAGGACCAAATAAGCTTTTTTGATTGTAAATAACTTACTCGTTTCGATCTTAATTCGAATGCCTATGGAATTATATTCATGGAAAATTATCCGATATTCAACATTATTCAATAAATAATGCAATTTATACAGTGCTAATAAATTTTATACCTGCGTTTTTCCAAATTGATCTGGGAAGTTTCTGTTCAGATCTACATCATGGGCGTTGGATCTTCCTTCAATGCTATTGTAGTCTTCTGTGTAAGTTTAAAAACTTTGTAAGTAATACTATAAACGAATAATAATCACAGAATGAATCAAGCTCACTAGAGTATATTTTTAAGCAACCGAAAATGCCAGGTGAAAAACTTTTAAAAACAAAATGTCCAAATTGTCGAAATGGAATGAATAAAAAACGATCATACTTTTTAAAGTGTTGACAAAAGGGAAGCATTAAGTGAACATGCGAAATCACAATATTCTTACCAGAGCGCCCTTAGTACAAAAGTCCTTTGTCAAATATAAAATCAAACTCCATTCTGTTTGCCGCGTTTGGACAAAAGTTTTAGAATTATGAATTACAACAAAAAGTATTAAACAAGTGATTATTTAGAGAAATGTATGTAAAAAAAAAAATCTTCATTTGATTTTAGAACTGCTTAAGTTGAGATTGACGTCATACTTATAGGATGTTTCAAGAAACGTTTACATGAAATATTAGTACTGAAAACCATAACAAAACTCACTAGGATGCGCATGCTCATATCCGTCAGGGTTCATACTGGGCATGAGGTGTATTCTGGTGGTGTTTAATATGGTCTGCACCCTCACGTCCCCTTTCGTGTACTGGTTCAGTAGGTACTTGGCTAGTAGGAGCAGCATTTCCCTACCCACTACCTCGTTACCATGCATGTTGGCTACGTATTTGAACTCAGGTTTTCCTAAAAAGTTAATAAGGGTTTGCCTTGTGTTTTTTTTTACCTTGCATTAAATGCACTTGTCTTTGTAAGTTTTAAATATAAGTGTATTTTTTTTTTATATTTTTCGTTTGGGTCATGTTTAGGATATATTCATCTAGTGAAAGGCTCATATTTGTTTAGTCTTAATAGGGGGATGCCATTTTAACTATGTATATTTCACAATGTCAATTAAAAAGGATTACCTACCCGGTAAATGTGAGCCAGGATCCTTGGTAACTTCGAGGACATATAACTCTCTTCCCTCCACCGATTTGCCGATGGAATATAATCTGGTGAGTTCGGGGTAAGTTTCCGATAGATCCTTAAGGAACTGTTCCATCGCTGTGTAGTTGTGATGAGTGAAGTCGTCTGAGGAAACAGCGAGCGAGTGACGTGCTTGCCTGTTACTCACTGCAGTTTTGCCCGAAAAATTGTTATACATTCGTTGCTGATTGTATGTGTGTATGTAATCAATAGATGTCGTCTTTAATAAATTCGAGATATGCATAAAAAATTTGGAAAAGAATTAAGAATTTTTTTGTGTATTTCTTTTAATAGATTAGTTATTAAATAGCAAAATGTAAAGTTTTGAAAAGGTAAATATTCTGCTATTTACAAAGGCGGTGTGAGTAGCATGAGTGCATGTGTTGCTTGTGATAGAGAAAAACAGAACTAAAATGGGCAAATCAACAGGGTGTAACAAAATTAATAAAACCAGAAAATAAAGCATAAATAAAAAAAAAAACAAAAAAAAAATCCACCACCTTAATAAAGGAAAATAAAAGCAAATGTTCAATTAATAATACATGAGTAGATTAGTATAATTTTTATTATCAATACAATAACCGATTAACAATTATAATAAATTCATTAATAATAATAATAATAATAAAATATGATTATTATCACAAAATAATTGTTAGATAAAATGAGCAAAATCCTTATGGCACCTTGGACTGAACTAGATACAAAATTTTGTTATCATTAATTCCATACAAACGAAAAATATATTCATATAATATTCATTTAAATTATATTATATTGTATAATTAATAATAATAACTCCTGTATTTAAAATTGTAAAGTGATAATTAATTTTTTTATAAGTTTAAATGCAAGTTCAAATTAAGTAACTTTTGATTGTATTTAAAGTGGCTATTAATTTGGGATTAAAATTTTTCCAACAAGAGAATCATTACTGTATATTAAATATTCATTAATATGGAAATTTTATATAATCCTTACATCTAGATCATTCACCTTGGATGTAATTATGTGAGAAATTAATTCCCACATATTACCTTAAGCTACTTATTTCCTTACACTAGACACAGTCAACTAAATAGCTATATCTGGCGAGAGTTTACCTTTTTTGTGTAATTTTTAATTTATTTTTCTTTAAATGGCTTCCAAGCTTTTAATTTGAGAATAAAATTTTTCTAACAAGATAATCATTACTATATGTCAAATATTTGTTAAGTTTTATGTAATCCTTACAACTAGTTCATTCACCTTGGATGTAATACTTATATACCTGGGTACCTTATTCCCACATATAACATTAAACGAATTGCGTATACTAATTACAGTCTACAGTACAGTGCATTACAGCCCATATAAACAAAGGCATCACAGAAAAAAATATCAAATCTAGGACAATTTTTTTTTTTAATTTATTTTAAATTTTATAAAAGCGTGCCTAATAAATAATACAAGTGTATAGAGAACTTTCTTTTCATAACGGCTTAGTTTTGTAGTTTACTTCTATAAATTAATTATATTAAATTCAGAAATAAAAATTACCTAATCCGTTCTCGTCTACAATCATATTTCGTATCAATGGACTTAGACTGGAAATAGCATTTTGAGGAATCGACATTATCAAATATAGTATGAAATAGAGAAAGAGATACTTTTGATGATATTGCAAATGATTCTATCAAACAAGATGGCCAATGTATCGATATTACTTACTTACAAGTAAGTAATTATTGTAATTACTTCAATACCGGTTATATGTTTGTAATAGGTTAATATAATTTCCTTATATCTTAACTTAATGTGATAGCAAAGACTGGACTATGTTTTTTTTTTTAATTTGACTGTTACTTATATATATTACTCTTCATTAAGAAAAAAACTCGATCCACTCCACAGCCTAGCACAGTTAACTCCGTTGAAAAAATGACACCTGCGTTGGAGAGCTTTAAAACTTGTTATAAAAAAGCAAATTAATGATTTTTCTTAAAAAAAAAAACTTTTCTTTTTGAACTATAAATTATGCAAATAACATATGTAAAGTTAAATAAGTAACTAAAAATTACATTAATGTGCTTCTTTAAATCTCATTCACGTCCCCCTTAAACGTTTCATATGAAACGTAATTGACATTTAATAAACATTTTTAAATGCTTATTCATTAGCCTCGCACACCTATACAACATGCAAGATAATATTAATAAAATTAAATAAGAGCAATTATTATATCACTGATGAAATCTTAAAAACTAGTTACAATTCATAAGTATAACCAGATGAAAACACATTTCAATATCGTTGTTTTTAGCTTCCTAGAATTGTATATGTGATATTAAAAATGACATTGAAGACACGTTCCAAGGTCACTTCTCTCTTACATCATTAATATATAAAGTTAGTGGAAGCTTGAGCTTATCGAACCGTATCTAGTTTAACGATATCATAGAATAAATCTTAACATTTATCTTAAGAAATATAATTAGTCACCGACTCCGTATGTTATAATCGCCCTCACCGCATTTTACATATAACAGTGCTGATAACTGGCGTAGACTTGTGGATGTAGAAAAGTTTTTGTTATACATTATTATATAATATAAAGAGAGCTGTAACAGCTATGCAGGGCTCGCAATGCAGCACATATTTTTCTTAGTGATGTGTGAGTGAGACGGAATATAGTAATCGTGATATGTATGAGTGTACACGCTTATGCAAGTGTGTGCGAGGAAGAGCGAATAAAAATATAAAGTAATGAATTAATTAAGGGAAGCATAAATCATACAATGCTTTATGGCCAAACGTCGCAAGAAAAAAAATAATTAATAAACGCTAGCTTAAATTTAGATTACTAGAGGAACAGCAAGTGTAAAAGCTATTAAAATATCCATATTTGGTAAAATAACATTTGAATATGTTCTTAAAAATATTGTTACAGCTTGTGAGCTTATGATGGGAGGCATAACAGTAGATATATCAAATTTATATGTAAGAACTTATTATTACCAGATATTAATATCATGTCAATATTACCAAATACGTACCATATTAAAGTGAGAAGCCTCCAAGAACAATAACTACCTTCAATTGTTACAAAATAAAATGAACTGCACTCAAACGAGTAGATCGCAAGTAGACAAAAGCGAGGAAAGCTATTGATATGACTAAATAGAAAGAGACAGCGCACGGTTCTAGGTAGTGTGCGAGCAGGATAACACAAGTCTACGCCCGCAGCATGATCGCGAGCGTGAGTGGAACCAGCCAGCAATGTGTGAGAGCGACCGCGGTGTTCGGACGAGACTTACCGCGTAGATTGCGGGGGCGGCGGTGTAGAGTGACGTTCACAGACGAGGGGGAAACCACAGAGACGTAGGGAGAGGGGTAGAAGCTGGAACAGAGAGGCAAGTGACGTCAGCGAAGTGTACCGACGATGATATACAGGGTGTTTATATTAATTTAATATAACATAAGGTTTTGGACTTAGATCAGATTTTGTTTCATATACATATTCGAAAAATTTAAAAATATATATGAATATATATTTAATTTACAATACAAATATTCAAAGAATCTGTTGTAATTACCCTTTAGCGATGACGGTGATGTTATAACCTCCCGGCAGTAGCAGTCTCCAATAGGCGCCATGCTCTGTTGTAACGATAGAGTGACTGTTACCGTTGACGTAGACTTCAGCGTTCTGGAAGGTTTTTGAACATTAGTAACACTCCGTTAGGCGGAAAAGATCCAGAAAATTTTATAAGAATTCCTAAAAGATGTTTAAAATACCAATAATAAAACAATACACATTCCATAAGACGTAATGTGTATATTAAAAATGTTACATGAATATTAATTCAAATGATTTTGTTAACAATATGGAGATTTCTTTTTCATATTGTGAAGTTTGATTTTTTGTCAAATCAATGTCTCGGTTATTAAGATGAAATAAAGGAAGCAGATATAAAGAAAGCATATCTGTAAAAGCTTCAAAGTTAGTGCACTAAGTGATGCGTAACTTTGTTCAATGATCGATACATTTAGATTTGTATTTTCGTTTCCCCATCTTAAAGTATATTAAAGTCGTGGGAACAATTATTTTAAGGGACTAACCGGTATGGGATTCCCATCTTCATCCACCACGAACCCGTGGACACCATTGTGCGATTCCTCGATAAAGGAAATCAGAGATTCCTTGTTCATCCTCCAATAATTGGGCAGTTCCACAGCGCGAGGGTACTTGCAACACGACAATTCGAAGGTCACCTCGAAGCAATTGGAGTGTAGATAGTTAAAGTCCTGCATACCACCTGGAATTACAATATGGGGAATTTAGAAGAACCTACTACAAGTGAATGAACAAAATTATTATATCAATATAAGAATATGTTACTAGGGCGGAATTTATTGTATATAAAAACATTATATCCCCATAAAGAGTTTTGAGGATACTTAAGGGAACTCTTGAATAAATTACTTGTTGATTTTAGTTGGATATAAAATTGTCCTACATTAAATATTTTAAGGAAATAATATTTTTTAATTACTTATTCAAAGATGGAATTTTCTTATTTATTTTTCATTTGAAATTAAAATATTATTTTACATTTATTTAAAAATGTCTTACGGTTTTGTTAATTTTTAAATTGATTTCTCTTATATTTGTTATAACAGCAATAAAATCGTTTTTGTAAGAAATTTATACGAATTTTCAATAAGGTTTTAGATATGAGAGTGTTAATGGTTTCTTCATATTATTTTTTTTTAAATGCCGCTTTAAATTTAAACTCCAGCAATATTGAGACAATATTTTGTATGAGAGCATACCTTGAACAGAATACCAGAACGCTCCATTGGTGAGTCCGTTCTTGAATGTCTCCGGCTTACAGGCGTCTCCTCTCCTCATGTCCTCATGCCTAGACGCAAACGAACCTGCTAGATGTCTGAAAAGCTCGTTGTCTGGAGTTCTACTTTCTTCACAACAGTCTTTGCCATTACTGTAATAAAAACAGTACAATATCGTGAGCAACACAGTTGCGACAATCGAAAACTATATAATCAGCCACAATTCTAACAGGACATATTGAGAGATATAAATTAAGGAAAATTTGGTTCAAAATCTAATCCGTCGGTTAATGCTTGAATGTAAATATATGTTTCTTTATAAACTCTGCTGAATCGGTATTAAGTTTGAAATTTTAATATCAGCACTTTAGGTATTAAAATTAATTACCCTAAATCATCGTAAGGATAGCTAGCAACGACCGCTCCACCGTGGAGGTTCCCGGACAGGGTGAACTGCTTGGACATGACCCACTTCATCAGCGCTATAGTCTCAGGCTGTCGGCCCCCGAAGAAGTATTCCTCCACATTCACCTTTATCTTGTCGAACTGGTCGGGGAAGTCCCGGTTTAGGTCAACGCCTTTTGCGTTACTCCGGCCCCGGTAGTCATTAGGGGATTCACATTCTCCTTCCTATCAAAGTTCTAATACATTAGTTATATGCATACCAGCCATGAGTCAATATTAATGTATGTATGTGTGATTGACCTCTTAAAATTTTGTGGATAATTCATGATTAATGTACTATAGGAAAACTTTTAAAACCACACACGAATTTCATATTTTCACAGTGTGTTTGGGAAACATTTAACTTAGGAATAGTTCTAAAACGATATACGTTATATAATACTCAAATATTAAAAGTTACCCAGAATTTATTCGTTATATTGTGCAAAAGTTTGCAATAAGCTTACAATTTTTTTCTATTTCACAATCCTTTAAGAGTTGATACTTAAAATTAAATATCACTACAATTTTTTCAAAGACATAAAATTTTATGGTTCAGTTCTATTGTAAAGCAATGCATTAGTTTTTTAATATAATAATAACTAGGTAAATTATAAATATATAAGTTTATAAATTTTTCGAGCCGAATACAAAATCTCTTTGCTCTCAATATTTAAGGAAATTAACTTTATCGTGATTCTTTTAAATGTTGGCCTATTGTGAGCTTAAAAAAAGGGTTTTCCCCTATAGAGAATGTGATAAATAGTATGGAGGCAAAAAACTTCAATGTTATCTAAGGTCATACCGACAAAGGTGCGGAACTGAGAAAAAAAAATCAATGTTAAACTATCAAAAATTAAAAAAAAAAAAACGACGACAAAAAAAAATTTCAAAACATCACTAATTACACTTATGAATGTGAATGGATTAATACTTGTCTTTTATAAAAGTATAAGATTTTTTCCTTTATAATAAAAATTCTATATTTTATAGCGTGCTTTCAAAAACATAAATTCGTTATATTATAGGTATCAGTTTAAAAAGGCAAGTACTTGGATAAGCAAGTCAATTTTATTTGTGTCATAAAAATAGCAATGCCGTTAGAACTAGAGCCGTGTTAAAAAAAAAGTAACGGTTGATTTGACCGAATTTCGTAGATATCTCAATAAGTTCTTGGCACCGTAAATTCCAATGTTGATACAGAATGCGTATAATAGTTGAGATTATGTAAAGAAGTGCAGCAACTCGAATATTCTCTGTCATTGTCAGATATATCATTGTCAGATATATCATTGTTAGTTATATCATTGTTAAGTATAACCTCAAACATTCACCATTGACAACATCAACTCCAGCCACGCATGTGTGTTTATTATGTTGATAATTTTCCAAGAATTTTTAATAGACTAATCTCTTAAAATACGATTTAGTAAAGATTGATTTGAAAAATAACGGTATTCTATATTAACTGTAATTTAAGAACAAAGACAAAAAATGGGAATCGCAAGTGTTCGAGTTTTAGGAAAAGGCGATAGATACCGTGTGAATAACGAACTAGCTCTTGAGTACACCCTATACCCCGTGGATAACGGTGGACAAATACTTTATAGACACATGAAAGATTCATGGATCTGAAAATCGCCTAGCTCCTCTCTAGTGTAAGACACTAGTTTCATCGCAATATACACCATCAATAAAACATAATATTTTACATAACAGTTCAATTAAGACTTGTCTCGTTCAAGACTCAATTGATTTGAGTTAAATTAATGTTTCATTGAGTCGGTTTGGAACCCAAGATCGATATATCAAAGTAGGTCTGCCATTATTTAGGTCACAATCAAATTTTTAATACTGTTGGTTAAGTCAAAGGACCTTTCAAAAGAAAAATTTTTGATATTTTGATATATTTATCCATATGTTTTAAATTGTACGTATAATATATATCTAACCAATTGAAGACGACCTCGTTTATATGACCAATAAAACAGATTTATATCATTCTTATTATAATTGCAAACAAACTATCGCATCTTGATAATATATCTTTTATTTAATTTGATAAAAGAATAAGTTGAGAATATATTTTTATTCGTCATTATATTTTAGGAAACTTTTTCTTAGTAGAATAAAAATCATTTTCAGACAATACTTTTCATGCCTTTTAACCAAAATATATGTTATTTTTATCGTTTATATTCTGTATAGACTTAAAAAACATTTTTTCCTAAAACAACATACTAACATCAAACGATATTTACTTTCGTAATTAAACAAATTTCTCCATTCACTGGCACGATGAAACTGGTTCAACCCACGTCACATCACGTGCTCATTATATAGTGAAAAGCTTCATTATAAAATGTTTGTGTCTAAAACAAGTATAACCTAAACAACATCGTTGAGATTTTCCATTGCAAAAGTCGCAATACGACATACAAACGTCAATCAATTGCTTTCTTATGTCCTGTCATAGGTTAATTTAATAACCAAAATTTTATTTTTTGAATTTACTTAATGCTACTATGATTTAAATAGTTGTTTGTGTAGGTTCTGTCAATAATTGCTAACGAATTTGAAAACTGATTGTTTTAACTTCTAAAGTCACATGAGGCGTTGAAACACATTGTAACGACAAGCTTACAGCCTTATATCTGTCATGTGTATAATCAATTATCACTTTTACTTTGCTTGAGTGTACTGTATGTTAACAACATTATGACATTTCCATATACATATATATATATATATGTTTTATATATATAGCTCCACCTATTCCGCAAATTTTTCCATTGTGATGCGATGCAAAATGAAGTTTTTTTCCATATTATACACCAAAGTGTCAGGTCTATTAAGAAATCTTTGTTAGTATCTATTTCTATCATTAAAGTAAGAGAAATTTTCTCAAGTTTATTTAGTAGACTTGATATATAAAAACGAGTATCACCAAAATTAGTTACATATGAAGTAATGACATGAACAAACTTGAGTGGAATATATAATAAAAAATACTAGTATTAGCAACCGTTTTTCATTGCAGAAATTATTTTAAATTTATAATTAATATGTATATAGTTCATGTGTTGAGGGATTTAAAAATTATCGATGCTTTGGTATGTAGAAGGAACAGAGACACAAATGCATATATACATACAATTATACCGACATTATAGTTAATAGTATTATTCTGTGATTGAATAATTTAACTACGATTTCTATCGATGTATTCCTTATAGTCCAAAGTTGATAGAAACTAAAAGAACCATCCCTTACACTCGCTGTGTTTGTATACAAGATGTTTATGTACGGGAAAGGTTAAAATTACAATAACAGTTTTACTTGCACTTCACCGATAACCTTTTCTGATAAGTGTTACATTGCTAGGTGCAGTGTACCTACCAAAGGCACTATTAAATTATTTTTAATTATGTACGTAGTTTCAGATGAAAATATATTCATTTTAGCAATGTACATACGTAAAGCAAAAAGTAGAATTATGTCAGGAACATGTCTGTATTAATTTTTTTTATGACTATGTAGTGGGTATATTATCAGAATCATAAAAATACAATTATTATTTATTTTATATTCAACAGCAAGTAAATGGTTTAGCAATAAAAGATCTATATTTCTAACTATGCATGTGATGTACAAAAATGTATTGTTCTAATGGACAGAACTATTAAGTAAAAGAAGTGTTCTCAGATTTGCATAAGACGTATTTGTTTCAGTATTTTTATTGTATTTATTAAATGATAGCTTTATAATGTCTACAAAACTAAATTTTAACTTAACAGTGTAAAAAGAAATAACCACGAACCAACAATCAATAGGTTTTGTGTGAGAAGGCACTAGGGCTACAAAATCAAATGTCAAGCCTTACTCTATTATTAAAATGGCTTCGGATTGGACTTTAATAATGAACACATATAAAAAGCAATATAAGATCCCAGAGGATATTTTTGCGTCAGCCTCCAGACCGGGCTTATTTTTATATTCACAAATTTTAAAGCGCGTTGGACTAATAGAACTCATGGTTCCTTGGTAAACCAACATCCTCAAAGACCATGCCGTCAAGGTCAAAAAGTATTACGAGCTCACAGACAAACTCACTAAGAATATGTTCGTTGTAAATTTGTACCTGGTAGAAGAAAGGGCAAGAGGTATAACAGCCAAATCTCTCTACAATCTGCTAAAAGACTTAGGCCTGCCAAGAACTAACATCAGTTCATTCTTTTAACATGCGTCAAAGGCAGCCCTAGCAGGTTCGTTTCGTATTTGGTTAGGTAGAGAGAGGAGCTTGGACAGTGGAGGTGAGTGTTTAATGTGTGTTAGATAGGGGCCCCTTAAACCTACACCTGGGTCGCAAGTCCCAGTTACTGTTGAAGCTCCTCTCCCTGCAACGCGATTGACCCAACACCAGTATGTTGAATCCATGGAATGCTGAGAGGTTTCGTCTCTTATATCAGTTTAGAGACACGTTAGTCTAAGAACAGATGGATGTAATAACCTGTCTTAAAAAAATTTACTAGTACTATTTTCAGTACCTATTATTTAGATAATCATTTTTACTATATTACTTAGAATATAATTAATACTATGCAGATGTATTTTAATTTGTTAGTAGTATAATGTGTACAAAGAATTGAATAATGGTTTTGTAAAAAGTTAAATACCTTGCTAGCCTCAAATCCATCAGGGTTAAGGGACGGCATCAAATGTATATCAGTGGTGTTGACAAGCTTTGTGATTCTATCATCTGTTCCATAATTGAGCAGCAGATATTGAGCCAAGTATATTACCAGCTCTCTACCAACAGACTCGTCACCATGCATATTAGCGACATATTTGAACGCTGGCCGCTCCGGATGTACCTGCTTCACGTCTTCGCTAATCTGCAGCACTAGCAATTGGCGATCTTCCACCGACTTGCCAATCGAGTAAGACTTAGCCAGATTCGGATAGGATTTCTCTAAATTGTCAAACAACTCAACAAGATCATCGTATTTCGTATACTTTGGATTTTTAACAAAAGATTGATCGGCTTCTATCGACCGTGGCACACACTCACTTATTAGAAGTGTAAATACCGTAAATACAAAATAAATGTGAAACATTGTAGCAAGTTGCACTAAGAACTTGATCGCGTTTTAAAATTTAATAATTCACTCCAATGAAGTCATCACACGCATATGCCTCGCATTGTTGTTAGTAATTTCAAGATAGAGAATAAATGTAGAAAACTTGAAAGTTGATTCACAGCTTCCGCCTGTCTATAGTACTTATGATGACATTTAGGAAATGTTACAGTTCTGATGACAATGACTGGTATTGGCACTGACAGGCGACAGCTGTTTATGGTACGGGAAAAAAAGCGCGGGAATTCAAAAGTAGACGCGGGCTTTTGAAAATTTTAATTATTTTAAATAGTTTTATAATATAATTTGGAAATATTTATTTAATTTTTTTGTACAGAAGTAAAATTTAGGTATTATATAGATGATTATTAGTGAAAGATGGTGAAAAAACGCAAAAAAAAGGATACGGGTGAGTCCTTGCTTTCCAGTACAAGCAGCGATTCTGATTATGAAGAATCGCCAGCATTGCAGGATGCAGATGCCTTCGCTCCCTTTAGGGTCGCTGATTATTGTCGACGATACCCTGAAGATGCGGAAGCCAAGTACGAATTCATAGTATTTGTTGAAAGTACTAATGAAGTTCCACTCGGCAATAGGGACATGATGTCTCTAAGTGCTAGTTTCATACGCTCTGTAAAAGGCATACAATACTTAAAGAAAATCAACAAATATAAGGTCGATGTTGTGTTCCAACGTGCGAATTTAGCAAATGCATTTTTAGACAATGCTACATTCCTTAAAGAGCAACGCCTTAAGGCTTCAATACCAGCAGGGGCCACCGATGATTGATTGTCCACAGTTTAGTATTCAAAGGATGGTCCTTGTAGATCAACTTTTAAGTATTTTTAAAACTACTGAAGATATCCCGCGCTCCCTTCAGCAAATATTAAGCATTCAAGAATGCTTCTCGGCAGTTTATGGCTTTATTGTTTCTACTATAAATGAAATCTAATTGTTATTTGTACATATGTATATAATACTAATTTGTTTGTTTTGTTTGAGATATTTGTTTTTCAGCTATTTCAGCTATATTCAGGATTTGACCGTTAAGTATATTGATCTTGACAAATGAAATGTATCAAAAATGACATTACAAGGATTTGACATTGGAAAAAGATGGAATGTGATAATACAAGAATTTGACAAAAAAAAATATTTTAAAAGAAGACATGGCTTCGGCCTAATTTAAAAAAACATGACTCAATTAAAAAAAATAAGAATAAGACATGGCTTCGGCCTAATATAAAAAAACATGATTCATTTAAAAAAAATAAGAATAAGACATGGCTCCGGCCTGATATATAAAAATATTTAAGACACAAAATACAAATGACATGGCTGTATGGGCTTTGTTCTCTTTGCCTGTTCTGAATGGAACGAATTTAACCAAAAAAAAATGTTTATGGTACTTACTTTTTTTTTGGAAACAATCAAGAACTTTGATCGTTATGATCTATAAAACTCTATTACTTATTTAAAGTAAAATAACTAACTATTTAAACCCCAAGTATCTTTGTTCGAATAAACTCGACTAAGTATTTCCATTCTGCCAGGGTCGTATGTTAACAACCAAAAACTCTCGGTTCAATTATTTTTATATTTTATAATTTTGAGTGAAATAAAAGCGATATTCCTATTAGATAAAGTTATTGTTTACAAATTAAAGTATAGAAGTAAATATATTATTAAGAGTGTACTGATATTATCACTATAAAATTAGAAAGATGTTCAACATAATGCAACTGAAATCAATATAATTTACTTTATACTGACTACTTTACGATAAAAAAAAATTAGTAAAAAATATTTTAATTTTCTACAATTTTTTTTTTCTTCTGAATCGTTTGAAAACTAATAAAATAAAAAATAAAAGTCAGCCATTGACTCGATGGCTCAAGACCATAGCCTACATTTTTTAGGAATTAATGCTACACCTGGTACAACTGTGTGAAAGACTGTGAATACGAATTCTAGAGCTACATCAGAAATATCGAATGAGTTTGTGAATTAAATATCGTACCAATAATTATCGTTGTCCTAAATAGTTTATTTCAAAAACAGATGTTTTCATAGTTCAGTGACGTTTTAATATCACAAAAATAGTTTTTTATTTATTAGATTATATTAAATAAAATAAACAGAGAAGCATTTGTTATGAATGGCCTTTATTTCAATCTACATCACAAACTTGTGCGGTCGAAAATTATACAATTAACATACATAAACTTAAATTAAAATGAAAAATACTTAATAAAGTAACCAACCCTTAAGATATAAACAACAACTAAGACTAAAGACTAAATGATATATTTTTTTTAATGAAATTGACGATTTATAAAGCCTATGTACAATCATTTTAAAAACAAGGCGATAATTGACAAGTATGTAAAAATGAAAGTAAATAATAATAAATTTTGCCAAACGATGCATCATTAATACAGTTTATAATCATGTAAGGTCAGGTGAGTAGATATATAAAAAGACGGTGATGATTTTATACAATCTTATATATTCCTATACACAATGCAAGAATCAGGAATAACTGTGTTATGATGGCAGTGTAATACGATTCTCACAAAAAAAAAAAAACAATATGCTACAGACCAAACACTAAAAATAAGCACAGCATATAAGGATTTCCCATTTTTCTTAAAGATTGGCACCGGCTTCATTTAAAAATATTTATCCGCACAATAACTTAATACAAACAAAATTCTCATAATTTTAAGAATACATTGAATTTAATTTGAAAGGCACATAGATTATGAATGGTCCGATAATAGATCTACTTAATTTTCAAGTAAATATTTCTATTAACCAACAACATACATTTCTTAGATGACATAGCTGTATTGGAAACTTATTTAAATAATCTTAGGTGCATAATTATTGTTTTGGCAAACAATACACAAAATTTATTAAGTATAAGTTGTTCAAAATAATATACGTTTATGATAGCAACACTAAACTAATGTTGCAACATTAGGCATCAGGTAATAAATTAAATATAATTCGCAATATGAAAATAATTTTACCCGAAATTACTTAAAAGCCATAGATAGTAGCAATATTTAAAACAAATACACATTACTCTTTAACAATTGAACATTTATAGTATTTGTAATTTAACTCTAAACAAAACAAAGTTTTTTTTTTTTTCATTACAAAGTTTGTAAAGTTATTTCTTGACCTGTTTTTCTTTGTTATATAGTTCATAGCTACCTACATACAAAAAATGTATTCAAAAATTTACATTAGCATTAGAAAACATTACAAAAATATGTTTATATTTCAGACTTTTTCAATTTATAAAGCTATTTATAAATAACAATACTGTTTTGTCAACTTCAAGAACTATGCAAAATGGACCTCAATACAATACTTTTTTATTGCAATAAACTGCTGCCAACACGATATGCTTTTGTTGATTTTTTTGTTTTTGGTCCCCTAAAATCTCTCAAATATTCAAACGTTGAGTAAGACTAATAAGTTTGTTAGTACTTCTTTAATTAACAGTTGGCTTAAAGGAATTATATATATTTTTTTAATATTCATTTCTTTAATAGAGAAATATTAAAATTCGAACGTCGAATACAAAATTTTAATTTAACAAAAAGAGAAGTATTGTCTCACTTTATGACATTTAATACGTTTGTAAAGCTGAAATTTACCATATATTAGATAAATATACCTTAAAAATCGGTTCTCGAAGGTGGCTATATAATTACACACACAAACAAAGAAATAGGAAAATAAATGTTTTACACACACATTCATACAAAGATGCTTTAACATTCGAATTCTTCAAGGGTATGGTGTATAAAAAGAGGAACATAAATAAGAGAAATCTAGGAAAATCTCGACAATGTCTTAACTAAATTAATAATACTTAGGATACTGTTCAATAAGTTAAAGGGTGGTTGGGGAGAGATGGCATGTGTTTACACTAAGGGGAGGTTGGGCATATTTTTTATTGGAAATGTGATTTCCAGAACACATTGGCTAATATCCCCGCTATCATGAGCGAGAAGTACAGCACCACCGCCGCCCACCACAGACGTTTCTCCCAAGTTCTCTTTTCTAGATTACGAAGTACTCCTATACCAACCAGAAGACCTAAAATAATATAAATCAAATTAATTTCAAGGTATATACATATTCACTTAGTGATTTTAATAAAACTATTGCTTCCGATTTATTTTATATATTTCGCACTAAAGTCGTGATTCCTCTGCAATAAATGTGTTCACGAGCACATAAGATGTAAATATACTACATGTAAATTTTGTAAAAAAGAAATAATTTAATACATTTTTTTAATGTTTTATATTCACGGTTCACATTTTTTTGAACGAAATAGTGATATAATGACATTAAAATTGTACCTTTGTTATGATATTATGTCTAATGATACTTTAATATGTATGCTTATTCGAAGACTGTATCGTGACACTACTTACAAAGCCTCGCATGCATCTAACTCCGTAACCTACGTTAATATTCTAGTGTACGAATATTTACGGATACAAATTTTTTTACGTTTCCTGTGAAGCGTAACAACTCCAACTTGGACTATCATGAACATCGATAAAAAATATATATATGTTGTGATTTTATGCTGAAATAATAACGATTAACTGGAATAAGAGCAAGTTAGACATATATACTAAAAATGTAGATAGTAACTGATTAAATTAGCCGTTCTATTAATAGCCTGGCCGTTTACTAAATGATTCAGTCAATCAGTTGCCCGAATTGAATTACCGTTACGCAGACATTTGATCTATTTCAACTTTCATTTATTATTTATATTACGTAATTTTTTTAAAATGTTTTTTATATTCTGTCATTACGTTAATTTGAATATTTTAGTTAGAAAATTTCATACCAGAAAACAATAAGCTTCCCCACATATTTGTTACGACGATATATACATACATTATTTGTATATTATAAAGGGTAATAAAACTTATTACTGTAATATATAAATAACATAGAAATAGCTGAGAACAAATCACCAATAAATTATATTAACTACATATTCTAGAAGAGGAGGACTTCAAACAAAAACAAATAGAAATAAAATAAAGCAATGAGAATGTATTGAATTAATACGATTGATTTATTTAATGATAGTTTTAATATTTGTTTTTAATATGAATGAGAAATCTACCGCCTGCAGCTTTTCTTAAGCAAGTGGTGAAAATTTCCACACAATCGATATCATCTGTCAAGAAAATATAGTTTTATGTTATATATATGTATTTTATTTGAGTAACCACTGACCAGCCACTGCGCCTGCTAAATGGGCGACATATCCGATGTTCTGCTGCAGGTGTCTCCAGTAACGATCGTACACGGCCGTACCGATGTCAACCGTTGCCAGAAGTAAGAACACTAACAGCTGGATTATCGCAAACTCCATCTCAGACCAGTTCTGTAAATACGAGGTAAAAACCTTCAAATATTTTTTTGCTATCTAAAGCAAAAAAAAAAAAAAATTGGCGAAATGTACCTATATCTCAATTTTCTGGAAGATTTATGAAGTGATAGACGAGGGACAAAGCGAAATGTTCACCAGTGGAGCACTTAGAGCAGTTTTGAGGCAGTTCACTTCCAGAAATTATTAAACGTAAACCAAGCAAAGAAAGTGGGATTTCTACAGGTAAATTCAGTGTATGGACGTTAATGTTGTATATATTCTTCTGATTAAACCGTGGACTTTCTTCTCTTTAATAACTGCTGTTAGTCTATATTGAGAAGTTAAGAGAAATCCTACCAATCGCAAAAGTATCGTATCTGAATAGAACACAGTATTCCAAAGAAAATGCCTAAGTTAAGAACAGAAGCTTGGAAGAATTCTCTTGTAAAGAGCATGTAAGTATTAATTGTTTTAAAACTTTTTTACACGCTACACCGTATCTGGTTCTATTTCAGAACTGCTCAAAATATAACAAACGGACATTTCGTATATTATTATTTGCTGTAACAACAATCTTATAGGCAAGTCTTGGTTCTTTAAGAATCTTGTTGCATTGGAATAGCTGAGTCTACAAGCTTTTACGATATAGTCAGTAGTTTAATTTATCTACAACTAGTCTATTTTAATCATAATTCCTCTTCTTACCATAATAATGGTCGCGATATGAGCTGCGATAAGAGCATACACCCCTCCGGATGCGCCAGCTAGATATACTTTAGGATCTGTGAGGCTGGTCGCTAGAGATCCAGCAGCGACTCCCGCCAGATACACGAGCACCACGCGCCACCAGCGATGAACCATCTCCAGTGGGACTCCCAGGAACAATTGAACCAACAAGTTAACTAGAAGGTGAACTACACTGAAAGGAAAATTTGAAATGCTTTGGAACTTTGGTTATCTTTTCGGACACTACACAAATAATACGCATGTATAAAAAAATTATTAACAATCGCAAAAATTTAAGCAGCGCATTTGGAGTTAATACTTCGCGTAGTCTTATTTTTTAAAACGTTCCATTATATTCTAGGAGTCGTTAGACGCTCAGTAAGAATTTAGAGTCTACACATATAATATAAATATTACGCTCACCCAACATGGACCAGCATGTAGGTCAAGAACCGCCAAGCCTCCTGTCTCTTGTGGGGATTGTATATGAATATCTGGGCGATGGGACCGGTGGCGTCCGTCTTCCCCTGGGCGGCGTCATAGCAGAACAGTACTATCTCGACTATGGATATCAATATCATACATATGGCCGGCGGCCAGCAGCTATACTCCTCTTCGTATGTACCGTCTGTGTATGTGAATATGCTTTTTTGCCTTTGGACTGTCATACGAAACACAAAGGGGAGGATGGGCTCGGATGGGGTAGGATGTGAAGAGGTATTATTTTTAAAAAAGTATTTTTAAGTTTATTGATCAATCCGATTGTTTTTTTATTACGGTTTTTGAAATATTTAATTTAATTCAAATATAAACCGGTTCATTTTATAAATAGATATCAACAATGCCGTAAATAGATCACGCGATGTGAGAGTGACATTACGACAAACAGGACGTATTAAATCAATTAAGTAGTGTTGAAAGGGCGAATTGAAGTTAACAGGATAATGGGAACGCGAATTTTAAATACCATTTATAGAGTAAGGCGTTAGATAAAAAATATATATTTTATTGGAAAGGTGGTTTAGGAGACATAAAAGGTAAAAATAAGAAAACACAAAACAACAATAGGAGAGAGGAGAAAGAAGAAAAATTCCAAATTAGTATTCCATGCAGATTAAACCTTACAAATAAAAACATTCATTAATACTATATGACAATGTTTAGTAATATTATTTTAGATATCTGTTAGTTACTTAGATTATGTCACGAAACATTTTTTTTGCAGATTTATGAAAAAGCATAGCTTGAAAAAATCACATCTTCCATAAAAATTGTGTGATGTTTGTCTGCTAGTAAACGTACTAGAAGTTATGTACACCCGTTTGAATAACTCTCTTTCGATGAGCTGATATTACGTTACTTATGAACAATCTTCATTCGAACAAATAAAACTTTTGATAAAGAAGCTTGTGAATAACAAAAGATCGGCTCCGTAAGAAATTGTTTCGTTCCATTCATTTCATGTTCACCTTGAGAACACTGTATTATGTTCTTTACAAATGATAAGGATGTCAAACGTTAATATTAAATCTATTATATTTCATACATACAATTCCATGCTCATTTACCAAGCATCAAGATGCACCCATCACCTTTAACATGTCAAATGACTAATACTAGATTAGCATCAGAATAAATAGAAGGCCAACGTTGTGTACAAACAACGACATATAATAAGCCTGCGGTTTTTAATATGCATGGTTTAATTTACATGTTATATTAGTTTAAAATATTTGTGCTTTGAAAAATCTCCAACAAATCGCCATACCGAAATATCTGAAAACATTCTTGATGAAGTCGACGGCATTTTTCAATAGAGTCTTATAACGATTTTTCGTATGTATTTTTCTTTTTGTATGAACATTCCTACAACTCTCTAACCACATCACAGAACACTATAATAACGACATTTGTGATGGTTATAATCACATTAAAATGATTTTATGTCGAATTTGTTACACACTGACGTCCGTTACACCCTGACTTCCTCCTTTTTTTTTTATTAAAGTTAAACTATATAAACATCTCATTTGTGTCAGTTCGTATGTCACTGTACTTTTTTCCAGCCTCTTATCTGTAAAGAACTATATACGCGTGCGTTCCGATAAGTAATATTACTTGTAATGGCATCAACGAACAAAGAATGCAAGGATGTATGCCCATCTAATGCGCTTAGCGATCAACGTCACTGTGTAATAGTATTTATATACAATAAAGAAAACCGTTATATAACATTGTCATTAAGACATCATCTTAAAACAACTTTTATTCGTTCGATTATGATATATTTTCTTCGTATCAGACTCTTGAACTGGGACCTAATTAAAAATCGTGGATGATATAAAAAAGAGGTTTTAAGGTAAAAATATAAATTAAAAATAAATTATTCTTCTAACTGTTCGATTTTTGTAAGATCGAAATTCAGCGGATCATCTGTATAATATTGGACATTACAAGGATGCTGTCCTGTCTGTATTTTGAATGCATTTCTTCATATTCAATTGTAAGGTAGCTTTTAGCAAAATATAACTCGCTATTCGAAATTTCAATATTTTAGCCCGTAATTCGTATTTTCAAAGAAGGAAGCAGTTGGTTTAATGAGCACTTGCATTTTTGTCGTGTTATTATACTTTTTAAAGTACGTGGAAATCCATTTTAATATCTATTACGTTATCATAGTGATATCAATTAAATAAATCGCAACTTTTGACCTTCGCTGATGCTTTTCCTCTTGATAACATCTTAAAAAACACCGACCAATTAGAGTTTAGAGATCAAAAGATCAAACGCAATCAACATTGACCTACAAGGGTTTTCAATTTGCTTATAAAATTCATATTATTATAAATTTAATATCAAATAGAATTACTACAAAACTATCAAATTTCTAGCCTAGATAAATCTATTATAGTAATTATTATCATAATTTCTAGCTTTAAAACAATTGTAACACCAACTGTTAATAGTATCCCATATCTAATCTAGCGGTAACTAAGCAAGTATTAATTATTATGTATATATTATAACATAAAAATCTTTCGAACAATCTAGCTATAAAGCTGCCAAGAGCTCGTCAAATTGTTTAACTCTTATTTTATCTAGCTCTTATACTATACGAGTACGTCTAAGGGTACATCATCAAGCGTCTATAACCACGTGTTGATGGTCCGACTTGTATTTCTCTATTTACCCTCCGATGTTCGACTGTTAACTGGTGTATTGTAACAGTGTTCGTGGTTCGCTTCCGTTCCCTTCTGTATTCGTATTCTAAAATAGATGACGTCCATTAGAAATATCAAAGCTATACTTTATTAGTAACTTGAAAACGAGACACTGGATGCTATAAACTATTAGGCAAATTATAGTTTTGTCATCGCGAAAGCGACTTACCTACATATTTTTTTTTTGTTATTTAAATCATATGGGTAATAAAAATATATTGATGATATTGTGTTTAGTAGAATGTTTTATCCGTATAACGATTTCGGGGCCAGGTGATCCGTCAAGGTCATCAGCGTAATACGGATAGCGATAAGGCAAGGATAGCAACGTAGTACTTTATATTATATTACATGTGATAAGAAAAATAATAGTCAAGATTTCTTTTAATACGTACCAGAAGGCCGTTTTAATGGTTATTCTAGTTTCATAGCAAGTTCAAGGTCAGGGTTATTATTGATATGTGATTATTTACGACGAATGTCACGTTCATTATTTCTTAATATAAATTGATTTTGGAATAACCACGTAAAATATTTTAATGGCAGTATATTTATTTTTATTACTATGTTGGCTTCATTCATCGGTTATTGAAAATTAATTATTAAAAATAAATTAAGGAAAAACAAGTCTTTTCGATATATTCTTAGTAGAACCTTTATATTCTGACCTATATAGCAACATTGAAATCACCCTAGGTTTTACCATGCTTCATCTACGATGATTTCACATAGGTAAATGATGCATAGTTATTTGTTCCGTAAAAAAATTTCAGCGTAATCGGTAGAAGATGTCTGATATAAAATTTAATCACGAATAATTATACATATGCATACATAAAGATTGCATGTCAAATAAGAGCTTGTAAGGCTAACATAACGGTTAGTAATAACAGGATGACGAAACGACTTATATTTTGATGAGCTCTTAACCAAATAAATCACTGCTGGGTGCTGACCATGCGTCTGGAACCGATACGTGATTCCAGGTAGACATAATATGAGGAGCAAGCAACAATAAATGATAAGTATTGGACATGAAACACAAACGCGCACACCGACAACAATGTATGTGATATTTAATGGAATTTTGAATTTCGAACACAACCCATACCAACTTTTTAGGCCGATGATAAGCCGGACAACCGACAACATAAAAGGAAAACAAAATTAAAAAAAAATATAATAAAGTACCGCCATCTGTTGTTGAGACCGCACAAAATCCTTGCCCCGGCCACCTGTCTACCGAACAAAATCAGTGCTTATGTTAATTCTATGTCCAGCTAAACAGTGTTAATATATACATACTGTATAAATTGAATATACATAATTATTGTAAATAAATGCAATTTTATAAAAAACAGCAATGCGGTTATAGCATAAATTTTTACATCAATATCGTGTGTTACATTTAGTGATCCACAATTATGTGCTGTATTAATATTTTAATGTACTTTAATCTGAAAGCCAAACGTGCACTAATATATAAACTGCTATCACAAAGCTATTACATAGATAATATGTTTAAAACAAACACATTATTTACAGCCAAATCATAACTACACTTAAACTAATAAATGTGTAGTGCTCTTAAACGATCATAGAATATATCAAAGAAAATGATCCATCATTCAAACTCACCAATAGTATCAACTGGGTCTCGATGCGGTATGATGGAGTGAACATATCTGGCTACAAAATGTCCGAATACAGCCTTAAGTTCTGGGTTCTTCATCATGGCGACGAACTCCGTGAAGTCCAGATATCCGGAGTTATCTCTATCGGCGAGTGCCATGATCTTTTCAACCACGTTGTCTGGTAAATCATGGTCGTACTCCCTGGACTCTATGATCGCCTTTAACTCAACGTATGAGATGCGACCATCATTATCTCTATCGTACTGGAATAAAAAAAAAACATTCTTTTGATATAGCTTGTTATAAAAAGAGCTTGACATATTTAATTTCTATTTTCGGGGGCGAAGTTGAGGGATGCGGTTAGTATAATTAAATAAAATTATAGTCTTGCACTCAACAGAATAGTAAAAAAAATATAAAAAAAAAACAGAGCAGTCGTGACGGTATAGTTTACATTTGATTTCCATCACAACAAACAGACTGCCAGCTTAGTATTATAGCAATAAAAATGTCATACTTATGTGGACATGGCCGCGGCGTTTATACAAATCGACGTCATTTTGTGTAAAATGTTATATTTCCAAACAAACCGTTTCAAACATAAACAGTCTTGTATTTTAGTTATTAGTCGTTGCCAGTTTAATATGTGTATCTTAGTAAACTGTGTTTAAATGTATTTGTCGAATACTTAACTGCACACTGAAAAGTTAGTCTTAATTCCTGCTATCTATTGTTCTATCATATCAAATCTTCGTGTTCTTATTTCCTAACTATCCCTTTATTGGAGAAAACTAAGAATTATATCCTATTTATAATATAGGTTGGTACATCACAAATATTTCTTTTAATCTTAACACTGTGCAATTCGTTATCTTTTATTCGGTCAGCAGAACGCAAACATACAGAAGACAATATTTAATTTGGTCGAAGCGACCTCATTAGGTGTTTAGCAATTTATTATTAAAAAAATTTTCGCTTAAAATTACTTATCAAATTATTGCATTAGTATTCTAATTGTTTCCTTCAAGATTTTACCGCGAACGGAAATATCTGGTCGTTTTTAACAGCTCATGCGATAAACTCTTTCAAAGGGAAGTAAATTATTAATTTTCATCATATATATATATACATAAATTTTTAATATAACATATCAATCTTTATAATACATGTATCTTAAGATTTCATTTAATTGAAATACTATTTAATGTATCGCAAACATTTCCATTATCAACTACTTATTATTTTTACTCACAAAGTTATGATTTAATTTTTTTTTCTTGGCTCAAGTTGTTGCTTTGATTTACATATTTAGAATTTATTTACATAATATAACTATTTTATTAAGTTCACACACTAGATTTGTACAGGTTTCTAACAACTCATATGTTAGACATCTTACTTAGCAACTTGTTTTTATTGACTGTCTTTTTTCACTGATGTGGTCTCTAATAATAAAATTATTTCAATACACTAGTGCAGCGTTCATGTGTTATATCATAAATATATAAATCATTTCTTCCTAGCCACGGGCAATTTATATATCATCTTTACCAATGTCAATCCACTTACCAATTGAGTTTGAGTCATGATCTAAATGCAAACTATAGATGACTAACACGTTAAATTCTTCGTGATTTCGGAGAAGACGTCGTGTTTCCTGTACTATCATAGCAGTTTTATCCCATGCATCTACAGTCAATATTTCTTGTAGATATGAATGACAAACTTCCATACTAACAGTTTTTACGTTGTGAATTATTATACATATGTATTTAAGTACACGCTGAAGTTCAGCGTACATTACTACATGAGACTGAGAGCTGGAATGCTGCCAGGGTGTAAGTATATCAAAAATAAAATGCAATTTATAAACAATCATACAAATCTAGAATTAGATTGTTAATAGGCGTTTTATTTAATTATTTTTCATAGTTGCAAACAATTTTATTGTAATTTATGTGTTTGTATGAAATATAATTCGTATGTGTGTTTTGTTATAGTAATGGATCATTAAACATATTACGAAAAATCGGTTATAGGTTTCACAAGTGTCTTTCGGTTTTCCCGGTTTTTGACAAGAGCCAGTACAATTGTAATTAATGTCAGAACAACTGCTATTAATAATAAAATTACTTCAATAAAAAAAAAAACTATCTTCAGAAATAGACGATAACTAAATTACAAGGAAAACTATTAGTAAGATTTAATATATATATTTTTTATTATAATTTATATATATATATATACAAGAAATACCAGCTGCTATAAATTTCAGAAAAAATAGAATACGTTCGTGTTGCTCTGAACGACATGTAATTTTCAGAAAAAGCAACACGAAATATTCCATCAATCATAGTCACAGACGTAACTTCTGAATCATACTATAGAAGAAAACCCTATGATAATACATACATTAGTTTTGGAGATAAGCCCAAATGGACGAACAGATGAGGTTATTGACTTAAAAGTAGTTAATAATGCTTAAGAAGGTAGTAATTTTTTTTTTATATTACAATTCTATAAGCAAACTCAAATAATATTATGAAGATAAATGGACACGAAAGTAGGCAGGGGTAAAAAAAATTTCAGACACCTGCAACAAATCTATTAACAACTATTTTATTAATGTTTTTACCATTTATTTAATTTCTACATAAATTCTATTTAAATGTATTAATTCTATGCTATTCATTATGTTTACGACTTTTTAACCAAACTTTATATATGGTTTTCATTAAAGGGCCTTATAAACATATATGATGCCATAATTATATTTTATTTGGTCGAAAAATTTATTAACTTCACCTTATTATCAATAAATCTGCCGTATTATTTTTATGCTTTTTATATATTCCAGATGTGATTACGTCATTTAAAAAAATATTTTCATTAATCGTTTTTTTTCAGGCCGTTTCCAATTTAATGTTGAATTTTAAAACGTTTTATCAGTTTAAAGCGAACCACCGTTTAGCATTCGTCACGATCGCGTAAGAAGAATCAAATACAATACTAAACATTTATCAGTAATGTAAATCTAATAACATTTTCATTGAAATGCATTGATTTACATCCATTGTTTATTGATAAAATTCTTTAAGCCCGTTTCTCGTGTTGTTCACACCACATTCAAAAAGATTTTATATTATTTCAATCGTAGAAAATTATATTTATAATTTCTCAGAACTGTCACTTATTATCATCACAGCCTTAATATTTACAGCCGTATTGACAATCATCAAAACAATGTATTCGGATATTATCTCATTATCAACAAGATAACTGAATAGTTTTATAATTATTAAACAAAAGACAGTATTCTAATGTCTGTAACAATACTGTTTATAGTTATAAATTAAAATAAAATATGTGAAATGTATAAAACAATGAAACGGAGAGCACAAAATTTGGATTTCTATTTTAGAGATTACATTCAAATGAGCATCCCTACAAACATGTTAAAGTTTTCTTTACTAAGAATATATGAAATGTCATAATAATTTTTATTTTATATATGAATGATAGTACAGGTATTGGAAAATACAAAATTACACCGTACGAGTTATGTGATAAGATATTAGTAGATTGTTATATTACAAGGAAAGGTGTGGTTTTAGTCATCAATTTCAAATGTTTTACACATTAGTAACCAGTTCATGTACATATATAATATAAATATAATTTATAATTATTATTATAAATGTATATCTATTGACATAAAAATAAATAATATATATCTGTTCATTGCAGTTTAAATTTATTATTTCGGGCATTTATTAATTTACTAGGTAAAAATAATACAAGCAGCAATTAATTTACAAGCTACATAAAATATATTTATTTTCATAGACTTTAGTGAAACTTTCTCTAAAATGTTGTAACTAAGTAAACACTGCGTAATGGTCTTCGTTTGTTTGTTATGTAGAACATAAAATCGCCGTATACTGAAAGTGGAACATACACACATACCTTATTAAATATCCTTCTCCAGTACAAATCTGATCGCGTTGGGGTAAGTGGTATGGAGACAGTTGTTTCTCTCTGACCTGACGGCATTTTTACACAAAAATTAATGTATGAGTAATGTTTATACACTTCTTTGCTTACTCAACGTAGCACATCATATACAATGTATATAATTGATGGTTATTCATTAATCTTTTAGTGATTGGATAAGACAAAGATTGGATATTTAAATTTTCGTTTTGTTGTATTCGTTCGTTACAAGTAAATGTTAATCGCAAGCAACCACTCTAACACAAATCCATAGTACAACTGATTGTAATACGTCATATTAGTTTAATATCAACATTCAAGACTGTGTCAGCTGTCACTGTCAACAGCATATTCATAATTTAACTTCTTTAATTATTTTAAGACTCAAAGACCAACTCTTATTGAGCTTTTAAATTATTTAAATAATACAACATATATTTAAAAGTTTTTTTCGGAAAACTTTTGTTTGATTCAATAAACTATGTAATATTACTGTGTTCCGACATATTCTGATGCGTATCTTTAATAGAAAGTTATGTATTTTTAATTAAGTTCCATCAGTTCTATTCAATTAAAATATCTCATGAAAAAGGAATTCTTTTGTGGTTTCCGAACTACTAACATCTCATAAATCAACCACTAAACGTTGCTATGGTAACATAGACTACAATTGTGTAAACATTAATAACAATTTTAACAAATAATTTTATAATGAATGGAATGTCTAAAAATAACAAAGTTTGTAATGTAGTTTGGTTAAAACAATCTGTGGAAAATATAAAAATAAGGTAAATGGCGTTTTACGACTTAAGAACTAATACATTTTTAAGACTGTTGGTGTTGCAATTTAACTTTTTACTTTTTTAGAATAAAAATAAAAAATCGCGATGGTGTGTCTACATTACCTACGTTCGAAGATTATCAAAACAAATCCGGTAAGGAAAATCTTGATAAACTGGCTGAAAATAAAATCATAGATTATTTGTTTGGATGGCAAGAAAAAGTTTTCAGTCCTTGGGAAGTTCAAAAATATTCCGAAGAACATAATTGTATTACAGATGCAGAACTAATTTATTATAATATTATAAAGGATTTGAATTATGAGTCGAGAAATGTGTTCACCTATGTTCATTCTGATTGCAATACAGTACCTTTGCCCTTTGACATTAAAAAGGTAGATCAAAATATTAAAAATCTAACTGATTGTTTCGATAAATTGACTTTGGCAAACCGGTTCTGCGGTACAGAGAGACCTTCCGCTTCAATGCGGCGTTTATTTAAAAGTGAAGAATACATAGAAGAAAACGAACAATGGCGAATCATGCAAATTATATTGGACACTTCAAAATACAATGAGTAAGTTTTGTTTGTACAGAATTTTATAATTTTATTTGAATAATAGGTTTGTACAATCTTTTAGCGTGTCCTAACATTCCTCATAGATGGCGTTTACGACATTGAAAACGTTTACTTTAAACGCGGACTTAAATTTTAAACATATTAATAAGTTCCAATAAATTTAGTGTTATAACGACACTGTGCAATTTTATTAAAAGTTATAAAATATTTTTATTTTAAGCTATTATTCAATGCCTATGTTTAAAACTTATCTTTAATAAAAAACAATTTAAGTGTGTGCATAGATTATGAAAAAGGTTCATTAAAGGTTAATATATCTATTATAACCAAAATAAATATTTGCAATAATAAAAATTTTCTGAATGAATCTATAATCTTAGGCCGTGGAAGAAAATTTTACAACTGGTTATATCAAGTTCTTACTAAGATTAGTCAGGATCTTGACTCAAATAGGATTTAATAGATGTCGCTGTACTCGTTATAAAATATACTAGAGGAAAATTTGGTGATTAATAAAAAACGTATTTTAGCTAAACCGTAATAAGAATATAAGTACATATTTTTACTATTATAAATTGTTATTTTTTTCATTTTATTTTATGTGGGTTAGTCTGTTGGAAAATGTATAGCGTGGCTCCACTGAATAAGTCCTAGCGGACATGTTTTCAAAAGTTTAGCTATGTAGAATAGTACTGTTATACTGGACATAACGCCGTTTATACATATAGAGATTGTGGCTACAGGTGACCCACTTTTTGTCAATCATTTTGCCGAATGGATGTAAAAGTTGTCATGAATTAGTTTTAATTATATTTACATACATATAATGAAAAATTGTAGCATTATGGATAACTTATATTGTGACTCAAGAAACAATTTTTACAATGTATATTATTGGGTTCCTGAAAATAAAGTTTAGGTGAAGGTTTTAGCTACCTTTCAATTTAGAGAAAGTATTTATTAATTGTGAAATTAATTTTTCTGTATTTTTTTCGATGACGATCTAATCTTTATGGTACCCACTGACATATTTACCATATTACACAAATCATTTTACATAACTGTTGAAATATAAAATCTCTAAATTGCATCAGAATTTTTAACCGTGTAGATGTTTTATACGGTATCAGTATTTGTTAATATTGCATAAGGTATTTTCAAAATCAAAAATATCTATTAATTTATATTCACTATTAAATCAAATCTCCCGTCATCACGGAAGTATTGAGTTATGTAAAAATTAAAATACAGATTATTCCGTTTGAATTTTGTTAATTCTATTAGCCAGTTTACTTTAAAAAAAAAAGGAAATTAATGAACATGAGCATAATAATTTTAGTTATACATTAAACGCTACTGTGTTAGTCCAAACATTGTACTCACATCTATATGTATTGGAAAAATTTCTGAGCCATAAATCCCGTTTGCTAAAGGCGAAAAAACTCGGGATGCTCGGGATTTTTATATATCTGGATAGAAAATCAAAAGAAAGTAGCCAGCGATGGTATATATATCGTCAAGGTCTTAATAAATTTATCAATTTAATCGGGATTATCAAATTCCAGAACGATTTATAGTTATGTATATAAAACAATTAATAAAGTAAATATTCAACAATTTAATTCATTTACGTCTTTTTCAAATTAGCAATATAAGCAAAGCTGATACTCCCTATAATCTTTTGATAAATGGCAAATCAAATTAAGACTTCTCTTAAGAAAACTAAATAAGCGATTGTTACATTTATAAATTTGTCTCTTTCTCTACATGCAAATCGATAAGAAATTAGTTTACATCGGTAATTTTAACAAAAATTAACAACGAGTTTTATTTGAGAAAATAAAAAATAATTATAATTTTTCGAAAGTATTGAAATTAAGATAAATATTTTAGATGTATATTTATGTAGTGACGTAAATTAAATACTATGATTTTGATATCAGAAATAATACCACAATGTTCATTTAAAATTTTAATGATAAAAGTATTTTTAAAATTAGGCAACAAACTTAAAATACTTTAACAACAATGATCAGAACAGTTATTTTTATAATACATACCGAAGCTTTAAATCAACATTCATTCAGACAATATTCTTTTGGTTCTATAAAAAATCTTATTTTAAGATTACTAATTCTAATGTCTTATTACGGGGACGGGAATGTGTTTCACTACCTCCAATGGTACGGGGTACAGATGGGGTACCTTAACCTCGTAGGGCTCTGGAACAGGTACGAGAACTGGTGTTGGTACAGATACCTGTACATTCTTTACGACTGGCACAGGGAGATGTTTGGTGATTGTGACGTGCTTGTGGATCAGGATTGGGGGACTTTGACTGATCTCCTTGGCAGTGGATTTCGATTTTTCAAGCTCGACTTCCTGATGTTTTCTGAATATACTGTCGATCTGTTTTTCCACGTCAGACTGATTCTGTTCGATAGACTTCTGATTATTGGCTCCACCGTATGATTTCACAAACTCTGTTTGACGGCTGTTAAGGATGAATTCGATCTGTTTCTCTACTTCCGATTCTTGCTGACTTTCTTCTCTTTCTCTCTTGTTTCCCTCAACAGCATAACCTTGTTGATTTCTATATATGTTTTGAATCTGTTTTTCTATTTCAGACTGTTCAAGATTTTTACCTTGATTCTGAATAATTCTTTCCTTGGCTACATTAGACTTCGCAAATTCAAAAGCTTGGTGATTTCTTAAGATATATTCAATTTCTTTTTCCACCTCTTGTTTATCTCTTTCGTCACTTTGTTTAATCACTTCCACGGGCAAGTTTGAATTTTCAAAGCCGAAAGCTTGGTGCTGCCTCCAAATATTCTCGATCTCTTTCTCTAACTCCGACTTTTCATTACTATTTTTATTAGAGTTTTGTTTTTCCTTTCTTACAGCTTGAGCTTGTTCAAAATTTCCTCTCTCGTTTTGTTTTTGTTCAGATAAGGCCTTTAATTGAGATCGATTGTGATCTAAAATACGGTTCCATTGTTTATTAAGCTGTTCGTGTAATAATTTTTCTTCTTGTTCTTTATCTAAAATGTAAACATTTGGAGAAGCTTGGACAAACTCCTGGCCTTGGATTGGATTCTTCTGTACATTCTGTACATTTTGTGCCTGTCCTGATAATTTAGCTTGATCTCTAAGCAGTTGTGCATAAGCACCGACGAAGTTATTTTTCTGTTGATTGTTGTAAACAGATTCTTCTCTAGGTAAAAAGACATTTGGAGCGACTGGTTCTTCTATCTGCGGTTCCTCGATAGGTGCAGGTTTTAGGTTCGCAGCAATAAAGTTTTGAAGTTGTTGATTGAAAGCTTCTTGATCTTCATCTGAATTCTGTTTCAGGGACTCGATAGAAACTGAACTTTGAGATGCTTTCACTCCCTGCAAAGCTTGTATCTCTTCCGGTGTTAGATAGAAATTAAACTCTTGAGTTACAAATCTTTTATCGATTTTTTGGTTTGCAGAGCTGGAAGATGATTTTTCAGAAAGGACTTGAGGTCCATTCTGCAATTGCCTTGCTGTTGTGACTGCCACTAGGGCTATGAAGTATAACTGGAAGCGAATATTGTATTTTAAATATGTATCAAATTTCAAAACAAAGGAATAATATAATATAAAAATTAAATACTTACAAATAACTGCATATCGATCTGTATACTTGTTGTGATGGGATCGAATGATCTTGTGACTAAAATTTCCGAAACACACGTTTTTTATACTCGCGTTTTGCTTTACTCTCTTTTCGACATAAATTTACATAAGTTATGTTTTGATTTTCTAATTGAGTGAAGTAACGGATGGCTTATGATAAAATTTAGGAAAAAAAAAACTATATGTATGTCAGTTTCTATGCAAGTTGACTTTTTTACATAAATATCCGTATTTTGAAAGAAATCCTCAAAATTTTGTATTTATTTTAATTTTGATAACAAAATTTTGTTCGACAATTAAAGTTATAGATAATTATTTCGTTGTTTGTTACTTGTTGTTCTTAATTTAATATCATGGATCTTACATATTACGTTACTTAAATTTAAGGCATATTGTATAGAACAAAAAAATTATTAAAGAGGAATATGGGGTAATTTATATGACATGATTAGTATGTCGAGATATACAATATATAATAATAATTTTCTGACTTCCATGAGCGATGTCAGAGGTAAATATTGCATAGGTTGAATGCCATATAATGTTTCACACAATGATTTATACTACAGGGAGGGTAAACCTATTTTCATGGAAGAGCACATCCTATTGTCACTGTACTATAACACACACCACAACTATCTCGTGGTGACTCCCGGTGAGAATGACATAGAGTCCAACTCCTACCAGGTTAATGGTGTCCCCGGTTTCGAATACGGCGTGGAGATAGTTATGCAAGAGGAGAACGGGGAGGACATGGCCCTTTTGGTTAGTTAAGTTTAATTATAAAACAGTTGAAAGAATTATTTTTAATTATTTCTTTAATTTTTTTCTCCTGACAAAACAAATATATACATATAATGAGAACGTGCAATAGGGTCTCATAAAAAAGAAGAACAAATACAATAATTAAAATTAAGATATACTCATTTAATTTGCGTTATGAGATAAAATAATGTACATACAACGTTAAGTAAAGATAAATAGAATATAATGAAATCGTTTCGTAAATTTTCAGATAAAAAATCTTCTTAGGAAGTGGGAAAAGAAGTATAAGAAGCAGTTGACATTTTCCTTCCCACCGTTGGGAAAGAAGACTTTCTTTGTGTCGTTTGAAATTGTGTCAGCAGTCGACTTTGATATCGACACCGCATATATCGAGTACTATATTAAGGTATTTATGTGTTAAATGCAAAAGATTATTCATTTAATTATTTATTCACCTCAATATGAATTGTATTAGTCACGCATATCACGCCAGTGTAGTTTCAAGAAACATAAATTTTGTTTTACATTTTTTGACACAAAATTTTGCTAAGAAATTGAGTGCTAAGAAAAATGTAGACTAGGAGAATGTTTTGTGAAATTTTTATTTGAATATTAATTTTTTACTTACTAATAGTAATAGCATAGTATGTAGTTCTTTAGTGATTTGACAATATTTTGAATAAAAAAAATATATGAATATTTTGACGAACAGTCGAAGGTTCACTTTACATTCAATAGTTTTTATATCCATTTTTAAGAACCCAGACTATTTGAAAATCACGGGCGAGCTTCGCGGTCGCACACACCGTGCTCATTTTATAGAAAATAATGAAAAAAAGTTTTGGAGGTACGGACATACTGTTGACTTGGAAATGGAGTGTGCCACAGGGATTGGTAATATTATGTTAATCATAAAATAAAAAAATTAATATAAAATTTCAATTTATACCGAATTAATGAGAACCATATTTTCTTAAAAACGTGACGTCACGGTACGAAAAATATAGGTCGATATTGTATGTCTATGATAGATCTATTTTTGTACTTCAAAACATAATATACCTACATATGGCTTCTGATATGGAATCTCTAAACATTCTTTAAGATATGTGCTTGAAGAAACATCTTAAAATAGACATTGCGTCACAATAAAAGAAACTATTAGAATTAAAACTGATGAGACCTGTTCAGAAAAACTCGTTAGTAGGTAACACCTGCTATTGTGACATAAAAATTTCCTTTCAGATCCACAACCGCTAAAAATCTATTTAGAAGCGATATCAGTTGACTGGTGGGGGCGTCACAGAACTGAGGGTTATAGCAACTTAAGTTTGACATTACAACCCGGACGCTACAGCCATCGCCTTTCGTGTCTTAGACCAGAAGAAAAGGACCGCGTGGTAGCTGAAACTAGAAGATTCTTCGTCGGGGGCTGCCACTTGATAAAAAACTTGACAGCACTCGACAATACGCATATCGAGGTAACTATTTAAACAAAAAATTACTATGAAATAAAAATTCCATTTTGAACCAAGTACGTATTACCTCTAACTTCCTCACTCTTCAAGTCAAATTATGAAAGTTTTGGTTAATTTTTGTATGATAAAATATCTAACATAATTATATAACCGGCTCGCGAAACTAGATATAATTCCTATTAAAAGCAATATATAAAGATTAATGACTCGTTTCCTATCTGATGAAAGTAATTAGAAATTTCCCGTTCTCAGGACCCCAGTTTCCGTTTCGTATCCACTGGATCTATCTACGTTAGGTGGAACGTCATATCCCAAAGACCATCCCCCTCCCGCCTGCCGTCCACCCCTCATTCTTCATCGTCAGAACTGCTGAGGGGAGCTGAAGCAGTGCTCAGACAGTATAAGAAGGCTAAGGCAACATTGGCAATAGCTGCTGGCTTGGCAATGGATGGTTCCGGTGATGGATAGTTTAAGATTAATTGTAATAAAAATATTTCGTATGCTGTAAATGTTTATTTTTTTAAATTTACAAGTATCGGTGACACTAGTGATGTGTACTGTAGTTAACATTATAAAACCATATATCTTGAGTTCAGTATAACACGAGCTGGCGACTAACAGATTTTGTATTTTTAGAAGTATAATAATTTAATAGAATTCAATAAACAATCAACAAATACAACAGTTATAAGTAACATGTGTGAATCTCTGAGAATTAAATGACCTATCTCCCGTTCCTGACGGCTTCTCTCATCATAGCTGTGATTGCCGCTATGTTCCTCCCTCGTTCCCTCCGCGTGTTCTTGGCTTGTTGTATTCGCCATGTCTTCTCGTCTTTGACCGCCAGAGCTGCGGACACTAGAGCTCGTCGCCCAGCCTCAGCAGCGGCTACCTCTTGACGAACCAGAGACGTCTCCCATGACGTCAGAGCATTTGTAATCGCTAGACGCTAAACATAACAGAAATATAATAGAATTCTTTTTGAAACAAAGAATACAAAATTATAAATAAAAAAGGTATCTAACCGTTATCTAAAATATTGGTCTATTGCTCAAATATTTCATTTGGATCTAGGGAATGAAATTACCTCCATAGCTATTAGTATTTGCTAAAACTTTTTCATACAAGAATTCGATTTTTAAATATTATTGTCAGGTTGGACGAAGACCTGACAATATTTTTTTCAAGTCATTCGGAGGTGCCACATCTGAAGTAATAGATTATGGACATGTATCTGGAGGAAGAATATCACATAAATAGTGATAGGAACCTGTCTGCACTCTGTCCTAGATTTGCTTCTTCATTTACAATAGCATCGTTCAATCACACCTGCCCCTCTTGTTACCTGTGACTCTTCTCTCAATCTGGCTCTTCTCCGTTTCCTTGCATCTTCCGATCGTCTTGTGGTATCCACGAGTTCAACCGTCTTTCTCCATTCGTCTTCAAATCTTCGCTGCTGACGGCGATCAGCTGCCAACTGCGCTCGGGCCTCCTCTTCTACTGCCTTGCCGATAATTTGTGTTATCTTGAAATATTAGTTAATAAACCATCAAAAGCATTTGCTTTAAATGGTTTTAGTTCATCAAATATTAAGTTCTTAGTGGCTTTAACAATTTTGCTTAATATTAATAACGGATACGAAGAGTACAAATAAGAGTAAAAAGTTTATACTAAACTAACTTTCTCATTTTCCCAAGCTTAATGTAATATATGTATGACTCCGTCAGCTAACTAATGTAATAAATTTTTGATATATAAACCTATTTCAACTTGTATAACAAATTTCAAAGAGTGATATTTTGTTATACAAGTTGAGAATATTATTTACTCTCAAAACATACCTTTCTATCATCCCTCCAAGCCAAAACGTCTTTGCTTCTCTCCTCTTTGTGTTTGATGCAATCTATCAGTTGTCCAACTCTGGCCTGTTGCTGCTCTGCCCTCTGCAGTCTTTTGTACTCCTGAAGATACTTCTCGTGAGACCTCTTCTTATGTAGGTATCGTTTATACTGCTCTGATGTTTCTGCTTCTACCTGAACAACAACAATTAGTTTTGAGACAGTTGTTACACTTTCCTCTTTCCAAGAAGTGTTTTAAAGGAAACCTCTGTCATATAAGTTTAAATATAAATTATAACATGAATATTGAAATTCGCATTGTATCGAAGGTGTTATGTTGTCTAAAAAACTCACTTATTCAGGACATTATCAGTTTTCTCTACTCTTTCTTTTTTCTCTACCTATAACTATTGCTCATCCAGATCATCTACTACCAGAATCGTCTTACCATTTGCCGATTTTCTTTTTCCTTCAGCCACATCTTCTGAAATTGTTCCGCTAATTTCTCCCTCTCTTCTTGTTCTTCTCTCTTCCTAGCGAGAGCCCCGAGCAAACGCCAGTCGCGTTCAGGTATGTCATCCCAGACGTTTTTGCCTTCTTCGTAATCATAGGAGCTTATAAATTCTGAGGATACGTTCGGGACTGAAAGAGAAAGTATTTAAATGCTAAAGATTTTAGAATAATTGATAACTAATAGGTCTATTAGATAATTTGTTATACAGTTTTGTAAGGTACTCATATATACATATATTGATTGTCAAAATCATGCTAAACACATAAATCGCCTGATAAAAAAAAATTGCGAATATTTTAACTAGTTACAAAATTGCTTGTCGATTTTTATTAGGCTGGAACAATGTTAATATGCATCATCGTAATTATGAGGAATAACGAGAAATACAAAAAATAATAAGGTTGTATTTACGGTTCATTCTTATAAATGTTTAAACACATATATTGAATAAGTGGCATAGAAGCTTCAATTGCATTATTACCAAAGAAATACTTAAAACGTGGTTGGTTTATCCTTACTTGCAAATTTACTTCTTATTTGTTTTGATATTAATTAATTAATTTTAGTATTACATAACCTAACTTACTATAGTATTGTGTCAAGTCTTTTCTCGGTGAGGAACATCTCGAACGGCGCGGTGACTCTGTTATAATCTTGTAACAAAACACCATTATGTTACTTCCGTATGTTACACAATAGTGGGAACTTGAGCTAGTTTGATTGCAACCAAACTATATGAACAGATTTCTCTTTAAGCATTAGTTAAATGCCGTAATATCAGTGAAGAAAGAGACTAAAACAAATATAATATCGATTTATTAAACAACTTAAAATTTTGTTTAACATACATGTTACAGCAAAATTCAATGACAACGTTGGATTTGGTTGCTACATTGTTATCGATCAAATATCTTGACACCTGCAGTTTTCAGAAACCTTGCTGTTCATTTATAATATATAAGCACAGATTAATTATGAGAACATGCAAATAAAAAAGTTTATATAAATAACTAAAACTAAAATAATAGAATAAAGGAATGTCGTATAGCTTATTATAAATGAAAACAGGTTTGAAGAGCGTTATCAGGTGTTATCAGTCTGTATGTTATCGCGAAATATGATAGGGCAGTCAAAAACGCACGGCGGGGCAGTGATGACGTGACACCATGGACAAAGATGCGAAACCCCTTGTCAAAAAACCTGATGTACTGAGGAAACTGAATGCTCAAAACCTTCATTTGATTGAACGAGGTCTGCTCGGGGATATACCAGACAGATTCAAGCCGCCTTCATCAGTCCCCGTGAGAGGGCAATCCAATGAGTTGGCTGTTACAAGACCAACAGGTTTTCTATCTTCTTGTCTACCAGTTATACCAGATTCACCGGAACCATATAACGATAAATTATCACCGCTTGATGAGGGAGGTTCTCCGTTAAAGAAATCCTTCAGTTTTCGAGATAAATTTCGAATAAGCTTCTTCCAAAAGGATAAAATGGAGAAACCAAAATGGAAAACGATAGTAGAAGAAGATACAACAAGGGATATAAAGTCCTGTGTGCCGCCCGTATCAAATTCAAAGGAACAAGAATATAAGTCGAGCAAGAGGTTTTGGTTCTTTCGAAATAAGGATCTGATGGAAAAGAAGGAAAAACACAACAGGCCCATCTACAAACGTAGTAAAAGTTTCGAATTCCTTCCAAAAGCTGCAGAGAAAGAAGACGGAGACTGTGATAAAAGTAAATTAAAAAAGAACAGTTTGTCGTATGCTTATGGTAGTAGCGACACCATAACAGCTGCAAGCTCCGTAGAGAGTTTAGAGTATATCGCGGACGTTTATTATGACAAGGTTAACAACGTGTGTCTTAAAAGCATCAAGGAGTTAGAGGACTGCGACCATCATTCCGGCTTATCCACTTCCACGTCAGCCTCTAGCGGAATAGTTGTGAACATTTTTAAGACAGAATCAGTTCAGGATTTATTAGATGAATTTGACAAAGCTATGGATATGTTTAGTGAGAATTATTTGAGTGATAGTGAACCATATACAAAAACAGGCATTGACGTAACCGGTGAAAATAAGAGACGTAGTCTCTCTTTCAATACGTTGCCTTCTCCTAAAATCGTGCAAATGACAAAGGCTAACAAACCCAGTGATGACTTTAAGGAGGAATTGGCTAGACTTTTGGAAGTAAAGCGGGCCAGTGTGAGCCCAATTTCAGCAAGAAGAGGTTCAGTGACGGATTGGTTCGTTCTAGAAGAAAATCCAATTGCAACAGCACAGCTCGGTGGACAGAATGAGTATCGACGCGCTCAGAAGAAACCAACGCAGAGGGTCAGAAGAATCAGTTCCACAAAATATGTAAGTAATATTTTTTCTATATATTTTTATTTTAAGATAAGAGAATCGAAATCTTTGATGCTGACGTCATCAAACAAAGAATCTTTATCAGTATCTTTATCTAATCAGGGATGCTGTGTATGGATTATTGGAGTATTGATTTTATAAAAAATACTTGCATTTTAAATTTTGTTTTTGTTTAATTGTTAATCTCAACAGCCTTGGTTGATAAACAATTGACCCACTTACTTGTGTAGTTCACTTGATAAAAATGAAATAGAGTCAACGTCAAACTAAATGTATGCACTTACAACAAAGCAATCTTTATATATATAACTCTGGACATATATGTACATATCACTGAACTCCTTCTAAACGGCTGGACGATAAGAATGATTTTTTTTTGTATGCATTTGTGTGGCGCCCCAGATTTTCTAGATTCTTAAATCAGTCCGTCAGATAGCGCTGCAGTCGATATCGAGGCTGTTTAAAATTAAAAGACTGCAACGTAGGTTACTACAATATGAATTGTTTTAACACACTTCATACCTTTCTCTCTGAGCGAAACTCTGATGTTCACGCGGACGAAGGCACATCCAAAAGTCACTGTTTATATATAATACATACATATATATTTAGAAACTATCAAAAACTATTTCAATTTATTGTGAAATTACATGAAATAATGCGGTTACAGTTTTATGTTAAATATCAAACAGGGTATATACAATCGTGGATAGACAAACCTATAAAAAATATGTAGGTCAGTTTTGTACTAAATCTTTAAGACGTCTGACGCAACATCCAAATGTCAATACAAACTCGATACAAATAAAAATAACAACGCAAGTTTTATCCATTATTACATTTTATTATATTATTTTATCTAATAGAAGGCGCATTTACGTAATATCTGTGACTGTGCAAAAAATGTGACAAGTTATTATTGTATTTCTTTTTACGGTGTGGCAACCCTATAGCAGATATTGTTCTGATAACGATGTTAAAAGTTGATGAGACAGTATGTTCTATGCTTATGATTAATTTATTTTCATAATAATATTTTATTTTGAAGTGGACATAACAGTTGACTTTTTATTTACTTCACATATTTATTCTCTAAAAGTCGTAAAAAAATTCAAGATATTATACTTAAGGTTATGAATGACTATAATCTATATTAAACAAACACAAACCTCGTTTGTCACAATTACGTTAACCGTTACCAAAAATCCAAATATCTAATATTTAAATAAACATAGGCTTAGTTTGATAATAACATATGACTGTTACGTTAGATGTGTTCATTACACAATCACCCAAAAATTCTGATGTGATTAAGAATTAATTTAGTTCTGACTTTTCTTTAGTTATCTGTTATGATCTGGAATACAGTTATGTACATTTTGTTTTTTTTTTATTGCTACGGTTTCATTCGCACTTGAAACGTGGAATATGTTTTTTTTTATCAACTTTATAATAAGTAAGGGTCAAATTGAAACAAAATTAATAAACAATTCAAGAAGACTCGCAGACAATGATACAAATGAACAAAATTTAATCAGATCCGTATGAGTTTTGTTTATTATTTGGAGTAATTTAACTATTTCATTTCTCAATGGCAATATAAGGAAGTATTCATTTTGATCTTATAATAGAAATATTTTAAATTTAATCAATCTTTGAAGACACTCAATATTAATGGTCACCTATTAAGCAACGTCGAATTTATTACGTAAATCATATGGTAGCTGATTAATTTATATTTTTAAATACAAAATTTTTTAATTACTTTTAGTTCCACATTTTAAGTTGGTATTTTTGATGACTATTATATTTCATATTCAATATAAGTTCGTCTTAATTAACACACATTTACAGATATAATTTGTCAGTTCTGTCTATGCTGTGAAGATTAGCTAATACGATAACTATTTCAATCTCATAAGTCACATCTTACTGTCCGGCGTGATGAAACTCTAAACCTTATTTTTTATTACATAAGAAAATTATAATAAAGAAATTTGTGTTAACAATGGCGACAAAAATTCTTTATGCAGATTCGGGTCAAACTATATATATGCTATGTATATATTTTATGTACATACGACTACAAGTATTCGATAATAATGTCAATTACAAAGTAACAAGTAACTACTATTATTCACAATAGACTGGTGTGCTAACAAATTTTTCAAATGTGTAATTACTTAATATAATAACTAAGTGTAATAACTGTTCATATTACTTCAATGCAATCATCTCTAACTCAATACTTATGCACTTATATTATTCTACAAAAAATTTAACAAAATCTATTGACTCATTGAAATTTAAATTCATATTTATTTACGAATTCTGGGTGATGGGAAAGATATGATGAAAAATAAAAAAATCCAATGATGCTTGTTTGAATTTAGATTTTGGTTAATAGTAACCTAAATCTGAAGTAATTTTTAATTATAATATATAGAATCTTAAAGCTATTTCGTTTCATAAATTTCATATTACACTTTAGGCTCGAAAGTTCTTTCGGTGTGACGGTATAGAATGTTTTCCGCTTAGAAATCTAGTGACAGCCCTGTGGAAACGGTCTCATAAATTCTCATAACTTATAGATCTTATAGAAATCTGTATCAGAAATTTTTTTCAATCTTATAAATATTTTTTTAACTGATAAATTCTGACACCCAGTTAGCTGTTTTGTATCAGAATTTACAAGACTTTTTCCACAGGGAGGTGCTACTGACATTTTAAAAATGGTCTTTAAAGGAAGAACAATTTTTTAAATTATTAATTTAACATTTTTATGTTCAAAGCTATAGTTAAAATTATTAATACTTTAAGTAAAACTAAATTAAAAAACAATAAAGTGATGCTAATATAAAGTTATTCTTAAATGTAATTTTATTGCTTTTCTGGGGAAACATTTCTGTCTTCATAAAAAAGTTCTTTGTCGTTAATGCTATAATTGAAGGAGATTTCACGATTTTAATTAAAGCGATGATTTTATTGTAAGATTTTACTTTAAAAGACAATATAAATTAACTAAACCAAAAGTACCTATTAGTTAAATGTATGTATTTTCGTCCATCTCTTAGATTGTACAACAAGATATTATTCGTTTTATATAAAATCCCACTCAATATTGAATAGGGCTTAATAACATAAATGAAGTGCCTACAGGTCCGGACGTTTTCAGCGTTCGTGATAAGTTCAAGGGTCATCTCATTGATCTCGTAGGAAAAGGTCGATAAGTAAGCAATTATCAGGTTCGATGGATATTAGCTAAAGATAAGTGAATGAGATTAACTTGAAAGTAAAGAAGGAATATTTCGTTTATTTGTATTAGCATAAATCTTTCAATAATTTTTAAATAACTACCTTGACGGATATTGTAAAAAGGATGTTAAGTTGTGATTTTTTTAAAACCGGAAACAGAATATGTACAAGAACATCATGACAGCTGCATATTAATATTTATTTTATTACTAACAATATATCTTATGCACAAGATGTCTCGAAAAGATTCATAGAATGATTGGTTATTGAAGTTCCTCAAGTTGGTATTCAATAATTTTTCATACAGATATATAAAAACATTAATGAATTATTATATGGTACAAAATTTTATAAACACCTTATTGTGAGTAAACGAACCGTTTTAACTATTCGTCGAAATTATTCGTCCCAAAAAAAATTCCAACAAGTAGGTACTACCTTTTTGTCATGACCTGAATTTACGTCTAAATTAATGTCTGCATTGTAGACTGTCAGGATTTTAATAAACGTTTGTATGTTTTAAGTATATTTTGTGTTCTCATCGTCATCAATATTTAACAGTTCAGATGTCATAGTAAAAGCAAGACATTCAGACCGTGACGAACCTTCTCATCGTACCGTGTGTGAGGAAATTGAACGAGATGGTTCAGATACTATAGGTACATGCAGAAATTATAAATATTTTATATTGATATTGGGTTCCTTTAGATTTAATATAACTTGCATTAATCAAATGTATTAATTCAATATATTAACAATGTTTTAATTTCTAACTGGATTATTGCTTAAGACTTTTTTAATATTAAGTTATAAAAGTAGGTTAATTTTGTATTCTGTCTCAATTCCTTTGGATTGTTTATTCGAGTAAATCCTAAAAGTACCTCGTGGTCCGTCCACTAAAAACATATTTATTTCGCTAGAAAGGTCAAAGAGCCACGTGACTACCTCATTGAATATGGGCCTATAAACTCATGATCGGCAGTACTAAGGCTTCCGTCGTTTGACTTTGTATTGGGCATCTAAAGTGCTAATTTCACCTTCCAATAATGACCTATCGCAAAATTAACCTTTGTGCATTATTTTTGTCTCAGGACTGTCGCTGTCCTGTATACTTGTATGGTGCTTAACGCGATTAAGAGACTGATGTGAGAAAAATACTCTCGAAAAGCGGTGGTTTTTCAGAAAGGAAACTTATCGCTTTAACCATACGGTTTGAATTCAAACTAAATTTTATGTCAATGGGATCATAATTGACAGAAAAAATGGAGTTTTATTATTTATTGGCGACAATATTAAGTCAATGGAAAGCAATGGGTTTAATATGTATATATATATTAACAAATATCTTACGAAGTTAGGAAAATATTTGTTTATAGACAAGCAGCTTTTGAATTGGGTTTAATTTTAAGAAATAAATAAGTGAAAAGTTGTTAAATAAAAGAAAATACATATGCTGATTGTCAGCAATAACAGCAAAAAATAGATCAAAAGAGTCAACAGTGGATAGTCTGTTTTATGATGTCTATGAATCTCACTTTTAAACTAGTTGTAATTTTAAATATTTAAATAAAATCATCATATAAAAACTGCAACTAAATAACTCATGCTGTAACAATACTAACCTCGTTTGCAAATGACACATATTCACACAGACACGACTTTGTTAGCACTAACTTTTAATTAGTGGAAAAGTGACAATTATGGCGACCGTAACGAGACCGAGCATCCGACTCGAAATTATTATACATGAAAATTTGCTAACTACCTACTACCGAGTACCTGTTATTTACTTTACTTAATTAAAAACAGTTTCCAAAACCTCTGGATAAAACAAATAACAAAACATAGATAAACAACTTTCTCGCAACAACAACTTCCACGATTTATAACGATATTTTGTTTTGTATTAAAAATGTTTAGAAACCAAATTTATGAATAGAAGCATTAATTCTTTATAAGATGTATACCGTTTTTTGTATCAATCCTGTGGCCAAAACAACGTCGCTGGCATGCCATTATGAACAGGAAACAAGAGAAAATGATTGATGGCCAGCGATTCATTTTGAGCTGAACAAAATAGCGTGAGTTGCCAAACTTTTCAATACTGCCATAATTCTTTTTAAAACAAAATTATGATAATGTTAGTCTAAATTCCTTCACAGCTAGGAGAGGACAGAGAAGGCATGAGTTTAGGACGTTGTTTGTTTTGAAAGATATACCTAGTAAAATTTTAAGCAATTCTTTACGACCTTTATATTTGATGATACCGTGATACTTTTGCTCTTCATAACATTGAGAGCAAACGAATAAAACGGAAAAGAAAGAAGTGTGTTATGGCAATCGTGTAGATCTGTTTTAGGCTTTCGATAGTAAGAGTTATCACAAACGAAAACAATCTAAACTTAAATACGTTCACTGCTTTTTTTAGCATATTTACTATTATGAATGTTTCCGTTGAAACATGAAACCATAAACAAATCGGTGATGCAAGAACAATACAATCGTAGTCGCCGGTGTAATGTCACGCCCGCTATTGCTAAAGGGTCCGATAATAATGAAATTATAAACTTTCGGTCTAATCCATAAGATTTCACTTGAAACAAATTTAATTTTTATCCAGTTATAAATAGAATACTTGAAATATCGATATATTAAATTAAGCATAAAAGCATAGAATTTACGTATAACAATCTAAACTACAAGTTAGTGTTGGTGCAAGTGAAGCAATAAAATGTTTAATTGATATTTTACTTCAACATTTGTACACAACCTAAATTAGCACCAATCCAACGCAGTTTTAAGATTAAATTCCAAAACATCACGCATCTCATGGCTTGTTACTTCATAATATTTTGCACCGTGAGCGACTCTCACGAACTGACTTTCACTGCGCCGTATTCGGCGGTAATGACGTTTTAATACTACAGCCGGGAGTTAAAGCGTTTAGGAGCTACGCGTAATATGCATTAACTATATACACATTAGGCGGTACGTGACATAATATCGATGAAATTGTTGACAATAGATTCTACCAATGCACTTTGAAACGATTGCTTTAGTATTTGAGAAGAGAATTGTCTACAATCCCATGAAATACACACTTATACTTTGCATGTTGGTCTGTGAAGTTTTAGAGGAAAAAGAAAATAATATAAAGTGTTCAGTACCATAGAAATAAGATTCAAACGAGACACCCAATATCCTAAATTCAAATCTGAACAACAATTTTATTTCTACATATCACCGGTTAAAGATAATAGTCATTGTATGTGTACCTCTAGTAAATACTTTTTATTAATTGGACATCCATTAAAGTATTTGTTTTCAGTATTAACGTACAAATTTCGTTACGTCGCGACGTACTTATTACACTCTTAAATTAAATAACTCAAGCTTAAAAAACTATGTTAGAGATTCGAGATTAATATTATATATATAATATTCAATGCACTGTTAATACGTTTTTGGTCAAGGTCGAGTTTTGTTACCAAACTGAACAACATATACTATACAAGATTTCTTCCAAATAGGTAACCAATCATCGTGTTAAATAAACCGTTTCTCTAACGATGAATCTCTTACAATAAAAGAGAACTCTCATTCGAATTTATAATAGCAGTAACTATCGTCACTAAATATAAGTAAAAGTACTTTTGTTGAAGGAATAAAAGACGAATGTGCTATAAAGCCCATTAATGTCATAGCACGTGCGTCCGGGACACGTGTGCGAGCCGAAACACGCTGATAGGAGGAGCGGGAGAGGAAAGTAAATATAAAACATAAGCGTGTAAACTCTGTTTAATTGTAATTATGGTTTTAATCTCTAGGACACTGGGAAACAAACGGTTCCATGTTTTCTTAAGCACAATATACATTTAGACAAACAAACCATTCCCTGATCGCCATCTACATATAAATGATGATCTATATGCACGTATAGGAATAACAAATACTTGAAAAACATTCTGCTAATGTTTTTAATAAGGTATTATATGGTTATAATAATATCTTGAAGAATTATCCACGCGAATTTGTCTCGCACAAGTTTTGCTACAATATTTTTGGCTAGTCCGTCAATTGATAGCCACAACTAATAAGATGGAACAAATTCAGTTATAATTTTTCGGTGATAAAATTACAATATTTTTTTAAGTATGATTCTCAACAGACCAAGTGACGCCCTCTAGTGCTGAAAATTTGCCTATAGTTAACCAGTGGTCAGTGATCACCCTAAAGATTATATTTGGATGAATAAATAAATATTATTAATTCCAATGACAGGTTCCTTCTTCATTTTGTTATTTTTTTTTTAAAGAGTAGGTAAATGAGAAAACAACTTTTAGCACAAAATTTAGTTCACCAGAGTCCAGACGTGTACGATCAGTTTCATCAAGCAGTAATATATGAAAAGTAAAATAACTTTTGATGACTCTAATTCTCATATTAAGGTAAAAGTGCTTTTGCAAACTTAATTCATAATTAAAAAAATCTAGCTGTTAAGACAGCCATTTAAGGAACAAAAGATTGCAATTTACTGCACGATAACTCACAAAATCAACAGTGCGCGGCAGCAATTAATCGTCCGTCAAAATATATTACTATCAACACATCATACCAATATTCTTCTGTAATCCTAGTATTAAAATTGTTCCTTGTTCCGATTCTGTGTGAAGTTGATTAGAAATAACTTAGAAATAAATATTTACGTCTCATTTAAGGTAGGTCACGAACATATGCGAGACAAATGTCAATGTTTGAAAACCACACACCATAAACGCTCTCAATAGTTTTATTCGTCAGTTTATACATCTATACTATGTGAAGAGCGTCAACAGGTTAGGGCAAAATTTTTAATTAAATAAAAAAAATCAGTTTTTAGACTTTAAAAAGTGATTTTCTCTGTGAATCATAAAATACATAGATAGATTTGCTAGAGATAAATCAACGGGCAAAAAACCTCCACGGATTTACATTTACCTATTTATCCACTATTACTTATTATTTTCTAAATGTGACAGAATTGAGTTGATAGTCGATGGAGTGTTAAATTTTCTCCTGTTACGCAAAAATGGTTTTGGGTTTGTTGAGATAGACCTCTGATTAAAAATAACCAAAACAAAGATCTAATGGTTTCATCTGTTGTTTTTTTATTCTGCTCTTCAACACGAGAGAGAACACGATGATGACGAACATGTAGCATGAAGTAATTGAATCGTTTCACGGGCTGTATCCCATGTAGAACCTTGTTAAACCCACGTATCGTTTAAATCAACATTATTCAACTAAGGCAGTAAGAAGTGTGTTATCGTTTCATGATATCAACTGCTCGATCAATCTCATTTTATATAGTTCAATGATGTATCCAGCCCAAAATTCTCTTCCTCTCTCTTCGCTGTGCTGATCATAAAGACTCATTTGTGCTTTTAATTGAGACTTGTGAGCAGTTTTGTTAAGTCTTGTAAGCGTTGTTTTTCGATTTTTACTACTATAACTAGAAATTTAAATAATTTTATAGATTTTTCCGAATAAACGGACGTACATACATTGATAATTTTTTATCAATTTAAAACAATATTGAATATAATGTTGAGAATGTTATATTTTCTGTTCACACAAAGTGCTACGTGTCCTCTACCCTATCCAATAATTCGTTTAAGCAGGAAGAGCGCGTGACAACCGTTCGGTCTATTTTTTAGCTGCGATTTATTTTTATACGAAAGTGTCTATTGGTTTCGAGTCTCTTTTTTGATATTTGATTTTTATTTAATCAAACGGATTTTAATTTTTATACCGAGAATATAAAACAGTTTGCAAATATTTGAACATTATAAATAAAAAGTTTTTAATCTGTCCAATTAAATTGTCCAATTAAATGTCAAAATTCATATAAACTAATTAAAATCGCAACACTAATACTTAAATGACGATATGTTTTAATGTAACATATTTTGTCCATTGTAATATATTTAACGAGTTATTATTATAAATAGGAATCTAAAACAACATTTATATACATCCTCATTCTATTCTCTTATATCCAAATACTGAGTTCTATGAAAAATTACGGATTAAACATATATTACTTATAATTCTATACTATATATTGCAAAACTATAATAGATGACGTGTACAAAATGGCGTGAATATTTCACAATGCGCTTAAAGAAAGCCTTTTATGTAGCACAAGCAATGAGCTTAGGTGGCTCATACATTTGAATGTTTGCGTCTCTAATATCCTTATGCTATTTTTGAGTCTGTAAGAATAAGGCCACGTGTATGCACATACATGTTCCACTAATACATTTGCAGGTGTATGTAATCCTCTTACATAAGATAGTTTTGCTATGATGATAACTTAAATATTCGCCTACCTACGTTTTTATAGTTATAATTATATTTTCATTAACACCAAAAAGCGGATTTACTTATGAGCTACATTGAATACAAATTACGTTACGAACATTTCTAGCTCACACAGTTTTAATATTATCAACATGAAACGAGGTACAATGTTATAATCACCACGGACATCTTTTTAGACGTTGCGTCATTTTCTAAAGACCCAGCGGCTTAACGGATTTGTATGAAATTTGATACAATGCCATATTAAAACTAGGATTTACAATAAATAAACATACTACTAGAAAGAGTTTTAGCTGCAAAACAATGATTCAGTACCTAGATAAACTCGAAACAATATAGATTATTACTTTCAATACCGTTTAGAAATGGCAATCGTTCATTGTATTGATTCGTGAAGCAAAATTTTTTTATTCTTTTCTAGCACAATTGTGCAAACGAAATAAAGAATAATTTAACACGGACAATATTTTAACTTAGAAGAACTACACAGTACTTTTTATATAAAATGTATAATATTGTTATTTGTTACATTAAATTATTAAAATTATAAATTTGAAATAATCAATCACTTATAAGCTTATATCGATCGTTGGGCAATATCTAGCTATTATTAAACACTTTTTGTTATCAAAAATACGAAAAGATGTCCTTAAACAACTTAAATGCTTCTAGAGCACAAGTAGGTTTTGGTAAGAAGAGAAACATATATTAACTGAATAATCAATGACACTTTCGTTGGTGATCAAACGTCAGATCTAAGACACTTCACAGATTGCTTAAAAATGTCACACGACTTGGGATCACGTCACCTTGAATACACATAATTGATATATTAACAATACATTATATAATCGATTTAAAACGTTCGAATATGTTAGGAATAAAATATCTATTAAAACTAGTCCACAAAGGTTGAATAATATTCAGATGTAGGTGGTATCAAAGTCTTTGCAGCATTTTTTTTGAGTCATTTATGGATGTGTAATAATATTTTCAGTTAGAATATTCAATGATAATATTATATAAAATTTTGTATTTCTCATTATTAATATATCAGCTATAGATCACTGATGCAGACTTTTTGGTCTCGGCCGGATGGATACCTTTGTACGTAAAGGAGTCTGAGAATTATTCGTGTAGAAAGTTCACTCGTATGGTTTCTGATGCAAAACAACATTTCACACAAATCTAATGTAACGGATATTTCTTTATTGATTCTTATAACGGGACTCCGTTTCGTTAACTTATCTCAACTTAAGTCGTTCAGTTGTTCTTGTTAGAGCAGATATTTATTTGAATTGGATAACTTAATTTAACAAATCCGTACAGGTGTACGAACGATTGAATATAAATGTTTCAATCTTTGTTGGCTCGTAAATGCAAATCTCGCCACAATCAATTAAAATTAAATTGATAGAAGTATATAGATGAGGATAAAAACCAATCCAATTCGATTTAAACCAATTAAATAAATAAATAAAACTAAATACATCGATGCGAGACATTAGGTGAGAGCCGTTTGTTATCGTTGAACCACGTAAACTGATAGCTTGGTACACAAGAACCGTAAGATGATGCCACATCTTTTTTGTTACGTTTTTTTAGAATACTTCAAAGTATAAGAGTGCAGAACAGGTGCACGTGTTTAAATTTAATCTGTGCTTGGTTTTTTATCCCCGAGACCCTTCCACGCAACGCTTGGTTCAGTGAATATCTTGACTGTAACTTATTATCTTAGAACGGCTGAATAATAAGTTTAGTCGTACAGAATCGTCGTCGCAGTTATTGGTTTTAATACATTTCATAAATTTTGTATTTCAATATCAGCTAATGGTGTCGAGCTCAGATAAATGTTCCTAGATATTGTAATAATTAATTTTTTTTATGGAATAATTAAACTGATGAATTCGTTACTTGGTTACACCGTATAAAATATAATTTTAATTTCGCTTTCATCCTCCTTTACGTATCGTACGACATTTTCTAACGTTACATGCAATTACTCTTGGCTGTGTCTGTATTGTTTTTGGAGTCTGGAAATATATTGAATTGGAAAGAACGCTGAGAGCAACCTATTTGAGATAGCCTACCCTACCCTTAAGCGTTCAATACAGGTTCAATACCGTTTTTAATTTGACAAGGCATCGAGAAATGTGACGAGGAATATGTTATATTTCTAATATAGCATGAAATTTTATATTATAAATCTTGTACATATAGAAATTTCATTACAGATGCAGAAATATCTTTTGAATTTATATGAAGAACGTTATAAAATGCTCATGCTATTTCTAGGTAATAAAATTGAATTTATAAATAGATATTTAATATAAAGCAATACATAAGAAGGTACTAAAATGAAGGAATTTTAATAGGTTTTACTATTAGAGTTTCCGTACACAGATGCTTAAAAATGATCGAAATATTTGTGAAGAAATAATAATGGTACAATATGCTTTTTTAAAGTCTAGTTATAGGTATTGCTGGTCTAAAAAAGACGTGTGTCCTATAATTAAACGTTTCGCAAGCCATGGATCCGGCTCGCGCCATCTTTGTTTCCGGCCGCTTTCACTGCAATTAGTCTGTTATTGCAATAGTTACGTAATACGTGCATGTTATATATTTTATTGTTATTATATTTGTACCGTAACAAATATAATGTTATTTTACTCGGCTGTGATATAAAATGGTTTTGATTCTGTTTGATCACAAAGACTGATATATTGCGGAGAATCACGATGGTGAAAAAACGCTGATTGAATAGTTTGAATCATAATAACTCGGACGTTATATTTACATCTCAATATTGACTTTTTATTTCAACATTAAGACAAGGATTTTTTCCAAATGAAATAAAAGATTCCTTTTGAGTTTCCTTAATAAATAACCGTTTTAATTAATTCATTGTAACTATTATTCTTATTGTAAATACGTTCCAGCTTCGTTTCAGATGGGTCCGTTGATTATTACAACCGATTATTTTTATTAAATAGCAATGCTATTTAAATTGCAAATTTGTCACCAAACCTATCACAGTACCTGTTCAATATTCATACGTTCGCGAAAACTTTGTATCCCTCTTTAATAAAATTGCACGAAACGTTGAGCGATGTCGAGAGTGCATAAAGGCTTTTTTTATATGAAATGTATAAGTACACCATAAATCATTTAAAATAAACTTAAACATATCTACGATGATTTTCAAACACACACAATAGGTACGTCAGTTTATGTGAATCTTTCCACTTATTTATTGTAACTAAATGTCAAACGTAGTGACATTTCCATTCTACTATTGAACTTGAAATAATCGATTAATTATAGAGGAGTATGGACCGTGCGGCCTTATGCAATACTCATGAGAGCACAGCGTTTTATTTTATCATTTTCACCAAACCTTTAAGTAGCTTCGTCGACGGAGCCTAGATCTTAGATGTAGGTCGTTACGAATGCGTCGGCGGTTACGTTAATTGTATTTACTAATTAAAACAGCTGTAATCCGACCTTGTTGACGGCAAGCGTTTTCGTAACATAGAAATATATACGGTTACTTCAAAACATAATTATGGCCATAAGAATCAAATTTACTTACTTCTATACATGTAACTTATTTAACAGAAAGATGACGATTAGTCGTTTATACATAGTTAAATAAAACAACTTAATAAAATAATAAATATCGTTCAATTAAACGTAGTTATGATACATTTATTGCTAAATTCATATTAATGAGTGCTTAATAAATTATATAGAGAATTATCTAACGAAATCATGTATTTAATATATTAGCTAAATACCATTTACTTTTTAGATTAAATTTATGAGTTAGATCGGACATTTTTAGATTACATTTATGAGTTAGATCGGAAATTTTTAGATTAAATTTATGAGTTAGATTGGAAAATATAATTCAATTGATGCATTAATCGTATCACTATTATTAATAGACCGACTGGAGTGTTCAATATGAAACTATAATACATAGGCTTATATAGCACTATACATTGTTATCTAATACTTGAGAATAACGTAACGAAATGACAAGAACCTCGCTAAGAGTATTTCATCTCATACAGACGTTACAGAGTTGTAGAGACAGATTGCCAAAGCTGAGGGGCTCGAGTTAAATTCCATAGATATAATAATACATATAATAATAATTTGAATTCTTGTTAATTTTGTTTTTGGTAATATATATATATATATTTTTTTTTCATTGAGATTTTGGTAATTGAAGCCAGGTACTACGATTTTATTGCTGCACATGATGTTTATAGGTCTCATATAAAAAAAAAACAAAAAGAAACACGGAGAATTAATAACTAGATTTCGTTTTTGTAATAATTTTCTTTTTCATTCTAATTTTCACATCCGAAATCACCGCTTGAAGACGTTCAAAGAACCTCTTTGAATGGAAAAAGTAATTTACAAAAGCAAACCTTTGAACGAATTCGGAAAGAGATAATTTTTAAAGTTTGGTTAGTTGATTGAATTCTTTACGGGTTTAATACACATAGAATGAAAACGTTACTTACTATATGTATACGAATTACTATATTAAGACAAAAAAAAATATTAAGTATGGTTGAATTGTAACAGTTTAGTCGATATTTCTTTAGTATATAGCTTAAGTAATATAATAAATAAATTATAATAAAATAATCAATTTTCAAACGAATTGCTTTCAAAACAAATGTTGGCCAATATGCAGAAACTCGGAAAGAACTTTGTCCTTAATTATTTAATAAGCTGAATGTATTAGTAAAATAAACATCCTACTAAAACCTAAAAAAGGTAAGGGAATATACCAGATAAATATATTATTTCAAAAATTACTGCTCTATATATGAACCGAACTGGTTGAGCTTTTGTAAATCTAAAAAAATACCTAATAAAATATAGGTATGTATATTTTTAAGTTTCAATTGGAATTATTATTATAATACGCTTAATAATCAAAGGAATGTAAAAGATTTATTATTATCAAGTCATACGCGAAGAAGGTACTAAAATGTTTCAATTTATTCTTTGTTATCATCTACTTAATATTTAATTTGTAACTAAATGTCGTTTTAATGATATGTACAAACGAAAAGCCGAGCCTCTTAGCGTATTATTTATAATTAACAAGCGATCCAGCCCGTATACTCTGACCTCGAGCTGCGACTCGCGTAACGCGTTCAGACTTTAGTATCGCGACAGCAATGGCAATGAGTGCACGTGTTGTGTGAAGTTAACGTGAACGTTTACGTGTTAGTAATGGCTAATTTAACGTTGAGATACCTGGATGAGCTCTCTTACGTGCTAAACAGGAGGCACCTCGCCAGCCAAGCGAAGGCATCCTCAGTCGGAGACCTTTTAAATGCGGAGGAGGAGAGATTTGCACCGGTAAGTTATACCAACAAATTTAGACTGACATTCGAAAAGTTGTCATTGTTTTTTTTTTAATCAGGCATAAGTAGGCAAAGATTTAGTGCATTCTGAACAGTGAAAGGCGTATACAATGCAAGTCCGGGGTGTTCGACCTTTTTATTTTGTTCGGCTTCATTGTTAATAACAGCGCTCACGTTTCCGTAAATGCTAATGATTGTTTTTATTAAACCCATGCTAGCGGATTAGTAAAATTTTTAGACAAAGAAATGTATGCATTATTAATGTAACTTCCATAACACCTAGGTATAGAGAGAGTATTTAAAGGGAAACTGAAAAACTGTATTCACTCGGAACATGTCCGCGGGATAGGGGACAAGAAAACAGGACATCTGTAAGCGGTTAGCTTCTATGAATGTAGAAACTAGAAACGAGATGATTATTTAGCGTGGCCGCATGTGAATTGTGATTGTATGCTTTTTAAAAGTGAAGGACTTTGTATTTACACTATTTAAAACCTTTTTCGTTTCTGTCACTTTCAAATGTAAAACTGGACCAAGTTTTTTCTTTTAAATAAAGCACGTCATGAACTTATAAATATAATATATAAAAATGAACGATATAGATATTATAAATTTCCAATTCGTATTAATTACACTACGGAGTCACGTTTACAAGACGCTGTACGCAATGTAGAGATAACAAGAGCACGATAACATTAGTTTCTACATTAATTGACTCTTTATTGTAAAACTAATTGTTAATCCATTCTAAATATAACTATTTATAAAAAAATTTGGTGCTTTCTATACGGTCTCCTCTTGTTTGGATGTCACATATCCTGTGTCAAACTCCGTCATGTCATAGTCTATTGTGTAGAAAGTTACTACAAAATCGGTATAACAGTTTCGTTAGGAATTTACGAACACGCACACATGTGAAATGACATTTTACCACGAATATTAAAATAGAAATATTACATAATTGATAGTAGTGAATTTTATTATAAAACCGTATCATGACACGGGAAACTTAAGATTAAATACGTATATAAATGATTTATATTACTGAACCTTGAAATATGAATCTGTATAATCTGTTGATCGAAAGGAAGCCGCCATCTTTGTGTTGTATGAATTGCAGGTTTTTTGTCTTATTACACTTACACTAAAAAGTTCATGTGTATTTGAAACGATATAGAACAATATGTGTTTGTAACAGTTTTTTTCGCATTATTCCAACTGAATTTTAAATGATACAAACACCACTGTCCATTAATAATAAAAGAAAATAAACTATTTTACTACATTTCTGTAAATGAATAAGATTAGAAATTAAGAATGATATAGTACAGGAATATTAAGGACTTGTGAGTCGGAGACCCGGTAGCGGGTTAGAATGGAACATGAACATACACACACACACACACTGTGAACATGCACTGGACCGTGATGTTCCGGTTCAAATCCCTATCAGATACCATTTAATAATTGTATCATTTACTGATGTTTGTGTTTGTAATCTTTTTAAAACAGATTTAATATTCAAATTTCTATTATATTATTATATTAAAACCCCTAACATTGTTAATTATTTATGCTAGATAATGTTACGTAATATTATTATATCAATTATTATTTATAATCTTATGTTATGTTACAATATGAAATCATAGAAATAGCCTGTAATTACTTCTAAGTAATGCAGTTGTTCGTATTTGTGGCTCAACGAATACATCTTTCTTTATAAGTAACATAACTGTAAAATTTTATATATGTACATATGTATGTATGTCCGTTCATTGGTTACTAAGTAAAGTATAAGCATATATTCATAAATCCATCCATCCGAACAAACTTTCGCATTTATAATGTAAAAGTGCTATGTCTAAGATAAATTATTTTGTATTCTTTGGTGAGACGGGAGAAATTATTATCTTATGTTTAAATCATGACAATAACATTAAGGTATATAAAAATATGTTTATATTGAATAATATTTAATGTATGTGAAATTTATCTTTCTCGTTTAGTAGATGTGTTATTTGAAAGTGTTACGTGACAACGTTATGATCTACGGATTGATTGCATTGTGTAATGGGGAAACAGAAATGATCACTGCAGATATAACAAATTGATGTTTTTATGTTCATTGAATTCATATTCTATACAATTTATAATGAGTTTTAAGAATTTACACACACTCACACACGGATACGTCACACAAACACATACATGCTTGGTGTTCATATATTCGAAAAAAAAATGTATGTAGACAAGGAGGTTGTTTTCAAATGAATTTAATGTTTTTTTTTTCGAACTTGTAACGCAAACACATTTCTCCGCTCTTATATATATCATCACAAATTCGAACTACGCCATATGTTATGAATAGTGTTTCTACATCAATATAATATACGTAACATTATAATTTCTTAGCTCATTCCGTACGTAACAAGTGACATTATATCTTGCAAATCACTATCCAGCTAAAAGAAACCCTACTGGCTGTTGCTAATGTGTTTAAAACTAATTATGTAAGAGCTAAAATTTCTAAATGGAATTGTTTTAGGAGATATTTTACTTCAATTTTTTATATAACGATAACGTAGAACAAAATTAATTTATTATTTACGAAAAACAGCACACGTTTTATATTTTACTTACGGATTATCTGGTTCTATAGAAATCATAACAGATTATTAATTTTGTTTGGTGTATTAATTCTATTAAAAAATAAACATTTCTGCTTATTTGTGACCAACGTTATCGGGTTTTATATTTGTCAAGGTCAAAGAGCGATGGACGTTCGTATTTTACAATAACCTTAGTGTTCATAAAGTTTACACGAAATCGGTTTGAATCTTTTCAATATGCGTATATAGATATAAGTGTATGTATGAAATAAATGCTTTATTAAATAATATTATTTCATATAAAAATTAAGTTGAATGTAAAAAAAAATATTATTAATCTATTCCAAAATACGTAATGTTCCGTGGAATTCGGATCTTTGACATTTAAAAAAGAAAAAATATAATAATAAAATCTAAATATAAAACAAATCACTTATTTTGATTTACTCTTCGAAATTAAACCTTATCACAACGCAATACAGTTTTATTAATAGACATATATAGAATTATTTTAAATTGTACTCTATTATTTGATGTGTAGGGTGTATATTCAATTGATGACGAGACAGGAAGCTGGGGTAGCGACAGGAAGATGTCAATTGATTGTGTTACCCTTGAGCTTGCGCTAGAGATCATCCTATCGAATGTATTTATTTATAGATACGTTGGTACAAATAGATGTCGGCCATAAAACTGATAACATTTACTACTGATTACAGAATTATGAAATTTAAAATCAAAGACAGCGAATTCACCCTAAGACCACAGTAATATTATTTAAGTTAATTCTATTTTCATTATGAACGATGAAGTGGTGTGGTCGATTCTCAGATATTTTTTAAAATCAACATAATACCAAATGAGCTTACAAAGACACAGCTTACGAGTTACTTAGCCGAACTGGAGAGAAGTAATTTGATAACGGAAAGTCTTCTAACATATTAATATTTTTTTATATTTACGCCTTTTCCAAAACTCTATCAATACATATATATAATAAGTATCCTGAAAAATAAACAACTTGAGCTATAATTATCGAATGGGGTCGCGGTTAGGGCGTTCCAATAAATTACGATATATTCACAACATATATATAATTAAATTATATTGTTATCGTATTACTAAGTATGTCCCTTGATTCGAAATCAACGCTTTCAGTGTAAGTTATAAAAAAACAATATATTTAATACATCCCTAGCTGAGTATGAAACCAAAATGTCACAGATTGTCACAGATCCTCACAGATTATAACTACAATGTTCAGTGACTTTAAACATTGCTAATGAATTAAGTTTCGGTATCGTTGGCACCGACCTTCTCAAAGAGATTCAATATCAGAGTCAATTTGAAAATATATCTAGTACTACACTGTTCGACTCGTTACATCATGCTAGAAAATAAAATTTAGGATGGGGAAGGGTTTTCATCTGTTGTTAATCGGCCTCTCGTGGTAACCGCAGCCACTTGTTTCGTAGTAAAGTCTATTAATTCTAATACAAGATACGTCTCAGCTGACGTCGTCCCTTCAAGGAGCTGGAATTGTCAGGCCATCGAAGGCACGCTATCTCTTTGTATGTATCTTATGTTTGACATAGTGTCATTCAGTTCACGCTTTCACCACCGTGCTTTTCAAAGTAGCTTTCATAATATCTGCATCACTTCAGATGCATTTGAGTGTAGAATTGCAATTGTTTCGTGGTACTTTTTTCAAATTACGTGCATAATCTTCATCATGAGTTCTCCTCGGGAGTTCACCTAGGGGACTTTTTAAGAGTCAAAGATTGCAAAATTTCATACTTCTCTTGCGTAATTTCCATTTGGTTGCAGATGTGCCTGTTCGTTTCCTCTCTTTTATATTGCTATTATAACGGTTATCGTGTTTGTTAGAATATTATTCATAAAATAGTTTTACTTATGAATATGAACGGTTTTAGATCTACACTAAAAACCACCAGCAACAGTACACTATGACCGCAAACAATCCGAATTGCACCTACATAATACTGAAAATGTTTTTAAAAATTTATTTCCGATAACCTCATCTTATTTGAAGTTTCAGCTAGTGCTTGGAAAGCCAATACGGCAAACAATTATAATAGGCTTTAAATTAAACCAAATTATCGTGAAGTAGCCGCTATTAAATATGCTTTAACATCTGTGATTAATTGAATTACTCTTTACATGGAACTGCTATGAAAATCATTATTGTGGACCATATCATTCGTTGTATGCGATGTTAATGTTGCGCTATTAAATAAATTTCTATTTTTGCATAAGTTTTTGCATTGCATAACTGTGCAACGGTACATCTCGTGTGTGAGATCCATATAGTCTAACATCGCCTATCACAGATTTTATTACGGACAGTCAGACAAACGTTTTTTTGTAATACATTTATCATTGGTGCTGATCACACCATTATAGGAACTATCTAACCGTCGCTAGAATCCTTTTGATATCGATTTCTTGGGGTGGATTTTCAAGGGCGTGAGATGGAGAAGTAAATTATATAGCGCCCTGTCCTAGATTGATTTTAAGGAACCAGACATTCGTATTATAAATCCATGGTAATGACGTAATATATATATGGAATTTAATTTACGCCACAAAGTTTTGCAACAATCAAGAAATGGTTGCAAATTTTTCAATCTAAAGTGTTTTGAGAATAATGTCTTACTTTTATCATCAACTTTTTTACGGGACAGATTCATTGTTAAGTACAAAGAATCCTCGATCAGCAAGGCCGGTAACGAACTGGTAATTTCATGGGTGAAGGCTGAACTATTCCTGCGCAAATCAATTAAAACTTTATTCACGATATGCAGTCGGCAATAGTTACGTGGCTCTCAAATATCGATAAATAAAAATAAAGGTATGCATTAAAATACATCCGGTACATCCGACACAGAATAATTCGGTTCTTATTTTTAACAACTAATTTAATTTAATTAATATTTTTTAATAACTCGATCTAATTATTATCTTTTCTAGTTTAAGTATTTAATGTTTAAACGTTATAATAAGGCACTGCGATGGATATTAAAGCTGTCGATAAGATTGTTTCTCGTCTGTTATTTATTTTAAATGACGATGGCTTAGCGACGCTCACAGCAATAATAACTAAAGACGGAGAACAACGAGGAAGAAGATGAAATGGTAAAAAGTGTTCACGTTTTATTTGATTTCATTTGCGCTATCTGCGAAATGTTTTTATAATTGCGAAAGTGTGTTTGGACGTATTGCTACAGTAACTGTCTACTCAACGTCACGTATTGATTATTATATGTCTTCACAGTTTACAGTTTGTGGGGGAAGCTTCAGATGAAAGCTTATATAATATATAATATAGATTATAGATTAAAAAGAAAAATATGCTTACGAGTTTGATACTAATAAAATCCTCTTTAAAATAACACTTAATATTTTCTTAGACTATTAATGAAGATATATCAAGTAATATCGACCGTGAGGATTAATTTCTTCCACGAAACCGGTTATTATAAAAGCAATTAATGAAATTAATTACTTATAAATATAAAAACTATAATTATTACTCCTACAGTATTCTCATTTTAATTTAAGTATTAATAAACACTTAATATTTTCTATGAAAGGAATAAGTATTAAAAACTCTACTTACATGTTTATATTTTAGTCGGTTATAAAACTGTAAAAGATAGGTCTAGAATCTCTGATTCGGGATGTCCCTAACAGAAATAAGTTCGTGATAAAAGTCACTTCGTTATGGAATTGTTAGCCTATAGCAATTAATGTAAGATTTGAATCAAATAGTTTTCATATTATACTTAATAAAACGTGTTTTAAATCCTGACATTATTCATTAAAATAAAAATTACAGTGTTTATAAATCCATCTTACAAAACCAGGCGTGGTATAACTCACACGAACTTTGAAACAATGCGTTCACACCTGTCTATACTTAATGCACATTTAAAAACCTATCCCCCATCCGTCTTAGCATTTTTAAACTTATATTTATTATATATAAGTTTCATATTGATATAACAATAAACGCACGTGAAAGAATCCGCTAACGTTGAGTGGACATTTTTGCATAATGTTGACAATTACAGCGCTTTCCACTGATGGAAGTGAATTTGAAACGTAATTCTTTGAAAGCATACGACATATTATATAAAAGTCATTCGAATGCCGACATCTATATGACTGTATATAAATAAATAAGTATAAAATTTTTATTATTTTCCATACACAATGATGTATTAAATTACGAGAATTCGTTTCATTTTGATTTTATTAAATCATTTACGTAACATGGAAAGTTGAAAACGCAAGAAATAAACGAAAGGTATCTTTTTGTCAGCGTCTTAAATAATACAGTTTTCGCCATTACGGCGTGGGAAAACAATACAATTGTATGAAACTGCTTATATTATCGATTTTATATCATTACGATGTGATCGACTCTGTAATATTATAATACGTAAGATAACTTTCCAGTCATTGCCAGTGACTACACAGAAATACAAAGGTTTCTTCCAAAAGGAAAAGCTGGAAAAGTTCTGAAAATTGAAACTGATTTTTTTCAATCAAAGGTATATTTTATATGAAGAATTTAACTTTGCATTGACATCAGTTAAGTTGAAATACAAAATAATTATGTTGGTTACCGGAATTACTGTTCCTAAGCCCACAGAAAGGTGGCAAAAAAACTTCTGACCGTTTTAATAAGTATAAACTTTTGTCAAAGTTAGATGCAGGCGTCATAAAGATGTTGCGGGTTGTGGCTCGGGCTGGCGCTAATGACTGCTTCATCGGCTTTATTTAGGGATCGCAATAGTTTTGGGATGAATCTAAAAAGGCCATAGGAGCTCTATAAACACCTAAGAGTTTCCAAGAGATATATCCTAGGGAAGCCCCACGAGGACGACGTTACATCGCTCTCAAAAGACAAAGATGCCTCAGAGCTAGAGTGAAGGCTTCAATTCCACAAGCAGTTTATGATAGGAGCACAAAGTAACAGAGTAGGGTTAGGATCAAGTAGGAAAGTCCAAGATACGTAGGTAAGTAGGTTTTGTCAGGGAGGGCACTAGGGCTATAAAATCAAACGTCAAGCCTTACTCCATCCTTAAAGCGGCTTCGGATTGGACTATAATGATGGATACGTATAAGAAGCAATACAAAATCCCCGAAGATATTTGTGCGTCGGCCTCCAGAAAAGACATATTTATGTATTCGCGAATTTTAAAGCGCGTTGTGATGATAGAGCTTGCGGTTCCTTGGGAAACTAATATTCCCAAAGACCATACCATCAAGTATTAATAACAAATATTACGAGCTCACTAACAAACCCACTCGAAATAGGTTCATCGTGGATTTGTACGCGGTAGAAGTGGGAGCGAGAGGTAAACGGCTAAATTTCTCTACACCCTTCTAAAAGAATTGGGCCTGTCCAGAACTCACATAAATTCATTCTTGGTACGTACTTCGAAGACAGCCCTAATAGGTTCTTTTCAAATTTGTTTAGGTAGTGAGAGAAACTTGGACAGTGGAGGTGAGCGTTTAAGGCGTGTTAGATAGGGGCCCCTTAAACCTACATCTGCGTCGCAAGTCCCAGGCACTGTTGAAGCTCCTCTCCCTGCAACGCGATTTACCCGGCACTCGCATGGGGAATCCAATGAATGCTAAGAGGTTTCGTCTCATAATAAAAATAATATTAAAACATATTTACCATTTGCTCAATAATTACGAGTACACGACTTATATACTATCAATAAAATATTTTTTAATTTTCAATATTATATTTAATATAAAAAACAACAGACTGTATATTTATCATTTTTTTTTATACCTACAAAAGCAAAAGTGCACACAATGGAAGTGGAGTATTCGTAGGTGGTCTATTCTTTGTCTACAGCCAAAGTACTAACAATGGCTGTATTAACAATTTTAATTATCTCTTTGTTAAATAAAATACATTCATAAAATGTAGATATTAATTAATTATATTCAAGGAGGTGAAGTTTTATGATATCTTTCAAAGGCCGACTGAACGTAATCGATTACTTCTTGACAATAGGCTTTCAGTATCCTCTCATAGGAGAAGGCTGCCTAGAATATATTGCTGCGTCTTATTCAAAAGAGAACCTGAACCTCTTGATTACGTAACTTTTAAATCCTCCTTTTTTCTACTTAACTCTGTTTGAATTCTTAATGTCTCTATATAAAGGTAGACAGCATTCTGTTTAGATCTACAATAATAGTTTTTTTTTTTTAATTTTAAGCTATGGCTTTGTTCGCACTGGTACCGTTTAATATTTTGTCAATGTCAACGTTTTTATTTGATAGACGAGTTATAATCTTGGGTACTGTGTGGAGAAAACACTAAGGAGTTTATCGAATGGAATAAAGGCGTACCTTTAATTGTTCGTATTACCCATTATTTTTCTAAAGGAGACTCCATTACAATCATAGTTGGTCTGATGGTTAAAAAAATATGAGATCTAGTAGACAAGAGTTGACATTTTAGTGTCAAATAATAACTATATTCCGTGACAAGTTCATTTTTTAAAAACTCAATCTTTTTAATGGTTTAATTTCGACTTTATGAGGGATTCTTGGTCCATGGAAAAGTTATCTAAGCGTTTGTTGTTTCAACTTGAGATGAGTTTGACAACAGATATTATACTATCATTTTGATCTACAACAAAATTTTATTTCATTATATTTTGCTTTAAAATCATCTTCCGCACGTCGTGACTACCATACATGAGCAGCTTGTAGAAGGTTTTCTTTATAAAACACTTTCAAACATTTTGTTAATTCCTAACTCTGAATCCCATTTTGTTTCTGTATAACACTGAAGACAAGTTATCGATTTTCTCATAAGCCATCCCTAGACAGTGAGATTCCCCCAAAATCCTTAATTTTAAGACTCTTGAGATTTTATAAAACATTAAAATAGGAATACTTGAAATTTGGAATTCATTTCTAACAGTTCATGCAATTTTTTATTTCAATAGGTTTTTATTATTTCTGCTAAACGGGTTCCGTGAGCGGTTCCAAAAGCTGTCCCTAGATAGAATGTGCTTAAGGCTAGGTTACTTGTCCAGGAATGCCGTGTATAAAAGTAATGAAATTGTATTATTAGTAAAATTAAAAGTGGAGAGTTATAACTTATTGGTAAATTTAAACAATTTTACACAGCTTTAACATAGGTTTAATAAAATATATATATATTTACAATACTATAATTATGATTTCTTTTATCTAATTAAATATTCCAGACTATGCTTGCTTTACATTTTTCCCTGTTCATGTCCATTTTTTAAATGATTATTTATTATTATAAAATATCTGCGAGACTCGCCTTATCCTTTACAAGGCCGGGATATTCATTCGCCTCACCGAAGATTGAATCCGAGAACCGTTAATTTAAAGCTGTTAATACCGCTATTCAGACGAGCACTATTCATTCGTTTGTTGTTATATAATATTAAAAATATGCATGCAGGCGAATACAATTTTCTAAGCCTTGTCAAAAAACGCTGACCATTTAAAGTAGTAATTATCGAAAATAATATAAAATGGTTGTTTTTAAATACGTACTTGTAAATCGTTCTCAATGAACGTTATCGAACTTGATGTATTTTCTATTTTATTTCAAGTACAATAGTAATATCAGAATGTCACTTAATAATTTCATAACGATGTGTTACAAGAAATTACTCTTTACAGATGATTTTACTTAGTATTGCAACACAATAAACACCAATTTTATAGTAACTTACAACAACTAACAGATTTCTTACATAGTTTTATACGACCATTAAAACTTTTCTAAATAACGCTTAGAAAATAATTAAAAGCGTTCTCTCAATGCCACATTGTTTAGAGAAAATATACCGGTTTGGTTCATATAGCGAACTATAAAAAAATATACGCCTTTAGTACCGTTGTACTTCTGAGGGCTTGTAAAAAAAATAGGTCAAAAACAGTCGAGGTTGGCTCTTAACAAGTTGCAATTCATGTCTAGGCAAGTTGTTGCTTGCCTCCGGTTTTTTGACACACATTTTCATCAAAGCTTTTAACTAAAAATATTGTGATGATTGCAAAGTTTTCTAAGAATATCTATTATTAATCATTATATTTGTGATGGTAGATATTACATCTAAAGTACATTTTCGCCCTCAGAGTCTTGTCTAAATCATTTTATGGAATATCATAGTCTGTTAAACCATTTGGGAGTCTCATCTGAGTCCCAGTTAGTTATGAGACTTCAATTTCTGATTAATCTGATGCATAAACTCTGAAACTTCGTGTAATATAACTTAGTTGGTTCAGTTACGATATAACTACACTCGAGTTATACTTAGTAGGTAAAAGTTGTTACAAAATATATACGTTTTAGAGATTCACAAATGAGTAAATATCTACGAAACAGATATATTATTTCTGACACTGTATGATAAACATACAGAACTTTTATTTTAACACACATGTATATTATAACATATAGGTAAAGGTATATTATAATATATAGGCTTATAATATTCTAGAAATGTTTACACGTATGAGAAACTTCTTTATAACGTGAATAAAGCCAGTCTTGTTTGGAATTTCTATTTGCATGTCCGTATCCATGAAAAGCGAGACGTGTATAAGGGAATTTTTAAAAACTTGTGTTTTGCTCTTACTTTGTTTGTGTTCTGTCAACAAATTAGGTTAAAAGATGGAGTTGTGCAGTTAACAGCACTCGATCAAGGAGTTCATATTCAATATAACAACATACAGACCTACATGTTCATTGAAGGTTTAAATATCCTATACGTGATTATTGATGTTGTTATAGAATTTTTATTCCGACTAAGTCACAGCAGATGTTAGTCGTAATGGTCTGATAACCCGAATTACCTAATTATCTCGCCCTAGGCGAATATCAATAGCGCCATTGTTTGCCTTCGCTCTCTTATTTATTTCTGCATCTGCCATATTCTCTCTCTTTCCATACCATATAATGCGAACGTGAAAAAATTAAATGAATTTTTATTCTGTTACATGAAATCCCCTGAACAGTTTCTCGAAACGTTACGAGATATAATATGTTTTTAAATTTAAATCTTACAAAAACTAGTAATGGTTAAGGCAACAAATTTTTAGAAGTTATCCTTAAATTTTATGACATATGTAGATGATTACATCCAATAGAAATATATTTTATTCGAATTTTGTTAGATCTATTGTATTGAGAATGACAAGAATATCTACAAGTTCCTTTTTCAATACACTGTATGACAAATTGCCCTAGACGAATGAGGTCACGAAATAAGTGAAGTAAATGTATTCAATAAACCTTTTTATATCAAAAATAGTTCAATAGTGCTTTATAGTAACATATTTATAATGTTGGTTAATCGCCAAATTAGTGTTTCTGTGCTGATAGTTTTATTATTATTTATAACAAACCGCAGACTGAGAAATAGCTGGTGGTTTAAATATTTTTTTTATGTTTTCATTTTTACGATATACGAAATTTAGGAGTATGTTTGAAAGTCTATATAAACAGAGGCTTGATATAAACGAAAGAACAAATCATTCTGCAATTTCGCTAGTGTAGTATGTGTGTATTGAAAGCGCTGTACCCGCAAAAATTATGGTGGTATCTTTCACGAGCTCTTTCCTTTTGATTTTATACTAAGTTTTCTTAGATTCAAACATGGGCATCACTTTTAATAAATAATATCTTTAAAATAAACACCATATTAATATTTTATGAAACACGCAAGGTTTGTGGTGAAATCCGACCAGGTGAATGGTGGCCTTGACGGTGTATGCTCTTATTTTTTTGTATTAAACCATGTGTCTGTTACTTTACATATTTATTTATTCTTTAATAAGGATATCAGAAACTAACGTTTGTAACAACGTTAACATGTTTACGTAACAATAACTAAAATGTGTCGAAATGCACACCTAATTATATTTCGTAATTACTGTATAAAGACTAATTAATAAATTGCCAATTAGAAAATGTTTTTGTTCTAAAAATTTATTAGATATTCATATAAAATATAAAGTAACGTTTTTTAGTGCAGTTTTTTTTATCCAAAAATTATTTGATTTATATTGTCCAGTTTTTATTTTTCACTCAATAATATTTCTCATAGTATCCTTAGTTAAGCGAATGTATTAATATTTTTCATATAAAAATATTATTTCAAATCAGACAAATGTAACAACAGAAATGTTACGAGCGACTTAATCCGATTGTACTGCGGCTTCTTAATGAGACTGGGAGAAACCGTCTAAGTTACTAGCAAAGAAAACGATCTGAATAAAACGATTGGAATGAGAATTTAATTTTATACGAATAAATTTTCGACATAAAACGAATATCTCAAAATAGGTTTCATTTATACAGAAAATAGGTTTCATTTATACAGAAAATAGGTTTCATTTATACAGGTTTTTATTTAACTTTCAATATATATAAATTTGTTTTTCTTTTAATATTATGACATCCTATTTCAAAGATCATGACTTTTAACTTCAAACGAGTGATTTAATATTTTGTATACAGACGCATACTGGAAATTTAAACGTTTGAGTCTGAAAGGATTAAGGAAATGTTACGAGAACTGAAGTAAATTTTATTGAACTTAACATTATCATACGAGAAAGCTTGTGTGTTTAAAAAAATAGCTTCAATATACATAAACAAAAAGTCTCTGTTTAATTCTGCACTTCCCAAATAGATGACTACACAAAGAGAAAGCAATGTCGAAGAAGTGAGTAGGTGAAATGTTACGTTAATTGACAAAAATCAAAATAGTTAATCAATATAGGTACGCAACGTGAATTTTATATTGAAAATTTATTTTATTTATAAGAAAAGATCGTGAGATCATATCTCGGTATTGACCCTAGATTTTTATTATTTGTAAAACTACCTGTAACCGTTGCTGGCATTGTAACAATTAGGCTGACCGTGACAATATTGCGAAAAATAATTAAATATTATTATTTCTAATAGATAAATGTAATATTAAAATAATTCTTCCATATTTTTTTTTATCTACGTTATTTTTTTATACATAATATGTTTTCGTTATCACGAAACCATGTACTACCGTGGGAGTATAACCTTGACAATGTGAGCATAATGTTCGTTTTTGTATTAAAAAATAACGTGATCCTGTGAATCTATAGGACTTTATTAATACAAATATGTTTAATGATTTCTCGTCTATATTATATTGCGGATATTATTTGAAAAACTAAAGTGAGATAATTTTTCCACTCTATATTTAGGTAGTTGTTATCTGCAACCTTGATTGGATTAAAATTAAACTAATAATTCTAAGACTAAAAATAAATGTAAGAAAAATTGTTCGTTTATTCTCTCAAAGATTTCTTTTAAAGCACCAGTTTTTTTTCATTCGTTATACTTCTATTTCGTGTTCATTGAATTAATAAATTACATCCTCTGAGATCCTTTTACATTAAAGGTCAGTGGAGTTGAAAAAATCTTATAACCCAATGAGCCACGTTTTATAAAGTTCTTCAAAGTTCAAGCTTCTTACCATTTGTATAATACCGGGATGGTTCCGGGCGGGGAGGCTCGGGACGGGCATGGGGTGGGCGGGATGCTGCAGTGCGCCCCAAGGTTACGTAACGTGACCTTGACTCCTACAGTACAGTCCTAACTTCAAACTGACGTGAGTGTTGTTCAAAATGAAAAGCCGAATATTTCCAAAGAGGCTTTCATGAAAGTTTATAAATTTGTGGCTTAGCGTTTATTCGTTTTGTAATGTACGCTGTAATCAGTTAATACACGTAGTGTTTAAGCATTCAGATTCACATTAAAATACTTCATCATGATATTTTACGTCTTCATTTTGTAAGCGTCTTTATAAGATTGTCGGCACTTACAATGGAGATAAAAATAAAGTGTAAAATTGATTGCTGACCGACCGAAGAAATAACCCAGATTTAAAATGTATCTTTATAATTGTTGCCAATCACCGATATTTTTCATCTGCTTATTCCTTACTTAATAATAAAGTAGACGTAATTTTGTGCAGTACAGCTTGAGGGCACCTTTATTTGAATGTTACATCGCGGAGTCTATTATTTGTCTAAAAAACAGTCTCTGAATGTCACAAAAGTTTACACGTCTATGCATGTGTCTCGTCTCGACGTGTTTCTATTTCCATAAATATTTTATTTCGAGTGTTTTAATAAGGTCACGATCGTTCAACCGTTATGAACGAGAGACCGGTTTTTTTTTGATAACTCTTTTGTGACATTTCGATTTGACTTTTTTTATTTCCATTTTCAAATTTCTAACAACACTTACCAATAGCGTTTTTGTTCGTAATTATATAAGTATTTTTACGATAATGTTGTGCCCTCTGTGATAAAGGGGTTATTGAGAAGGATTTTTTATATTTATTTATTAAAATTTGCAATTACCTTGTCACACAACGCCAAATGAAGGGTTAGAACTAAAACAGTTATAATGCACGTACACGATGTAAATAAACAGGTTTCATCAATTAGTAACGTGTACACAACCAGAAACCAGACGTTAAGTCAGACGGAGGTTTAACTTTGAACGGGTAACACTGACTAAACACGTGACGTTTACCGTTGTCAGGTCCAATGGGTATATTAAGTATACATACGTGTAAATTACGATGGTAACCTGCGGATCAAAGTGGATGTTGGCGTTTTTATTAAAAGTATATCGTTTTAGGAAGTCATATGTACGTAATAAATCATTTTAAATTGTACACATACATAACTCTAAGTACATTTGATTAGCGTCATACTGTTTTTTATTTTGTGTTGTAAATAACGCCTATTTTTCCCTTATAACGTTTTTTATCTAGTTGTTAAGGTGCCATCGATGTCATCCCGGGAGATTTTTTAGTCCACACATAAAACAGGTATACAGATACATTATCTGTATCTCATTCATATTATATATATGGACCGTTTCATTAATTATAATGCTCACTTTAATACCACTTGATTTTATTTACTTGATAAGTTGTTTACTGTTTTGGAGGTCAGACTATATTGATTATGAATTAGAAACTAATCAAATAATGAGAGCAGTGAGCCGGTTCTTAAACTCGTAGACGCGTCGAGACTATGACGTGTATCGTGCCACTAATTTCGGCCCACGGTGCTGTCTGGAAGGAAATCCAATTTGGAAATAAAATTTATAAAACAAAACTATTATACCATCACACCTCTATAAAAATACAATTATTTTTTCCCGTAGGCGTTCGACTGTTTAAAAACCACTCAAAAATATTTCGTAAATGTCTGTTCTTTTAAACGCAATCTGTGTTTTGGTAGTTTTTGAAGTAACTAACAGTAACCGTGTTTCAAGCTCGAAGCGTTCCAAATTTCTCCTTGTTTTATATTTCTGACGGAACATACCAAATAACAACAAAACTTGCAGTTTTCTAAGAAAGTTCAGTAAACAAATACGTTCGTAATAATGACCTAAAAATGGTACTTTTATTGGGGCTTGCATTTAAAATATTAAAACTTTGTACTCGCTTTAACTATTCACCAAACTATAATGAATGCCATCTAATGTTTAATCTGGTTTCTCTTAAATGTCGATATTAACTGGTTTATTATAAAATTACTTTGGATATTTTGGAAGCGTTTAAAAACAAAATTATGAACGTAAGAAGTTGATAGACAAGAATTTGTTAATAATAAGCAACAAGAAAATAACAGAACGAAGATATCTGTATTTCAAATGGTTACTGATTATAAATAGCAATGTAGGGCAGACAGTTTGGCGGCCAACCAACATTCTAAGGAATTTGTGTACAGATAGCCTAAAAAGGTTTCATTAAAAAAAGTATATAACCCCTCTCTGAGTAGCAGCATTTCATGAGTATTTGTCTGTTTTGTAATAAGGAGCACTTCATTCTCTTAATTTAACACGTTTAAAAATTATACTTGTCAAAGTAATGTAAGTTTTTGATTAGTAATTTATGTCTTTTTTTGTGCTGGCTGTAACTGGGAACGATCAACGATCCTGGAATAAGACTACACAGCCTATTCGCTTTATTTTAATATCTTTTCACTTTATGGAATATCGTTGATCTTAACCTTAAAACCTTCATGTGTCGTTTGATTTATTATGTAGTAAATTATCTGTTATGTGGCATAGCTCAGATAAAAACACAGGGTAAAAATTTTATATAAAACCGTTGAACATATCTTACTATTATTTTATATTTTTATACAAAGAATCTAAATCTAATCTTACTGCTTTGTATAAATATTAAACGGTTTCTATTTATTTGTTTCAACACATTTTGCCCGATTGCTAAGAAAGCAACTAGCGCCATCTAGTGGTTACATCAAAACTTGTAACCTAAGAAGTGTCCCACACACCTTGCTCGTTCTACTACCAACCAATAGATGGCGGTCGCTACACCAAGATTGATAAACTTCAATCATTTTAAAAATTGTTAAAAATTTAAATTAATAAACGATAATAATAAAAATATTTGTGGTGCGCTTAATAAAATATAAATGTATAACTTTACAGACTTTCAATCATATTTTATTTATGCGCTAAAAAAAAGTGAATCTAAGAAATTTATTATAAAATGATGACTTCCGATAAAACTCAGGAATGTAAAACCTATGATTCATTCCTCCCATAATTGCTTAAGTCTTAACTTTTTTCTTAAGTCTTAACTTTAAAAGTACTAGAATGAATTTCCCGTTATAATATGAAATAAATTTAAAAACCAAATAAGTATTTGGTTTTCTTTTAATCAGATTATTTATAATACATAAACGCTAGTGCTTATTTTATTACTAGACACTGGAATGGTTATTTTCTTATGATCTATAATTTAGGCAGTGCTACAATTTGAAAATGTTATATCATAAAATCGTAAACTGTCGGTATTTTTAAAACAAAGCGCTAAGAGCCAAAACCGTTACTTTATTATCAATTATGTAAGGGCAATGATGCAAAAAAAGACATCATAAGTACATTTACGAACAAATAAACAAATTAGCTGCATTAATTTCATTATTAAATTATAATTTAAATGTCAAAGAAGGAAGTGTAATTAAAAGCATGAAACAGTACACATATTATGATTATTTGTGATTAAATATGCAATTATTCTTCTTAACAAAAAATTTAATAGTGATGCGAATTTACCGGATCTCATTTCAGTCTATTTACGATAAATGCTATCGATATAAACTGTGTACCGTTATGCTTCGTCAACTGTCATGTCCCACTTCGTGTGGATGAATGAATGATAACTGAACGAATGACTCTTTTACTTTGACTTTAAATTATTGCTTCGTTTTGGAATTTTAATTACCTTCTCATTTATTGTATTTAATGTTATAATATTTTTAATTTTTACATGTGTTTTAAGACTTCTAAATCATTTTCACCATTTCGGTCGTACAAACGTCATATAAAATTTTTTAAACGATATAAAAAAATATCTCAAAATCGGCATATAAATAACACGGTATCCCGCCTATAAAAAGCTAAGACACCAAAGGCCTATAAAATATTTACGACGCATCGAATTGATATGTTAATGGGACAGACATGAGACGGATAATGCGGCTCGTCCGGTCAATAGACGGAAAGATTTTTCAAACATTGTACGCGAGTTGTAATAGTTTAGCTGTAAAACTGTTACATGTAACCAAACACGTTGCATGTGTTATATAGATACCAGACACTTACAAACTTAAATAATAAAATTAACCCTTATCATAACATTGGCTATAAAATTATCCACACACTAACGCTATCATTACGATATTAACATGCGGGCGATCCCATCTGCGACCTCCTATTGAAACACGCGTCGTTTTTATCACCATTTTTATGAGAAAATTTAACTAAAAATAAAATTATAATACTTGTGGTCCAATCAAACGAACATTGAGAGCCGAAACGTTGATGTTATAATTAATATTATAATACACATACACAAAGTATTGTAAGTTATAGATAAAACCGTATTGTAAGAAAGATACAATTATCGGTATTTACAAAACTTCTTGCGTGCCAAATAACTATTTAAATTTAAAATTACCTAATAAGATGTGTAATTATCATATTGCATGTCATAATCTATGGAACGATAGAATTATGTAAAGATGGAGTTCTCAAGTTCCCCGAACTGTGCTAAATAAAATATAATTTTATTAATGATAATCATATTTGCGTGCAAAATATATTTAGCAATATATCGATCAACATTCAAAGTATCAACTATCATAACACTATACATATAATATATCGATAACGTCTGTAATACAGTTTAAAATTGATACGTCCGTGCGTCACTTCAATAAAAACATTCCTGAATTATAACTGAACGAGTGAATGAAAAGAGAATGGACGACTTAAAAAATATATATGTAAAATAAATTGGTCTCCATTGGGTGCAATTAGTAATTAAAGCAATTGCCTGAATTGGTTCACAGCTGCTCGCTTGTTGACCGACCGAGACCTCGGAGCTAGTGATGTACCTAGATTTTATTATATAATACTTTACTGTATCTTATATCGATAATATGTCGTCATTTGAGTTTGTATCTGTATTCTTGTTTGTTAAAAGGGTTGTTTATTCCTGTTTATTAATAAATCCTAAGCATTTAAACCAAAAATATTCGAAAGTTTCGAAAAGAAATGTTTTATTAGTTGATAAATTAAATCTGGGGGATGTAATTAGCTGTAGGTCTATTTATTCTTGTTGCGTTACAACATAAATCACAAAAGAAAATATGCGAAATCGAAACACGATACCACACATGTGAAAACCAAACAGTAGTAGCCATTGAATGCAAGGCGCTGTGAAGATGTATTTACTTCTCTCTATTTAGACCTCTATATCTATCTAGTGAAAGGTTATTATCGCTCGTTTTTTATGTGTTGTGTTCTCATGAATGAATTTACTTATATTAGCCAGAGAATCCCTGTTCGCTCATTAGCGGGCCACCAATCAAGGGCCGCTAGTTTCTTCAAAGAAAGTAGGTTAATATAACTTTCTTTGTAGTTTTATGAAATAAAATTTGTCTTAAAAGCATTTCAAGGTACTATTTTCTGTTCGAAAAATTATTTATTGGTAAAAAATTTAAGTAGTATATTATGTGTAGGAAACTTCATTACTTGTCGTTTCTACTGTTTTATAAACTATATTTCAATAACATTTGTTACAAAATATAATAAAATATTTATTATTGTATGTTTTAATGTACCATTGTATGCCATTGTATTGCATATATTTGTATATTTAAGGGGCGGCAATAAAACACGTCAACAAAGATAAACAATACTAGTAATACTCGTAGGTACAAGGAGGGCGAGCGGGCCGCGGTTAAAGACGTATGATTTTATTACAGTATCTGCGTCCCGGCGCCCGATCCGCTTCATTTATCTAATGCACATTGCATTTGCTTTTAGTTTTTAGTGTTACGCCACGCTTCGCTCTGCAACAGAAATAACGTAGAATATCGGTCACAGACTCTGTTCGGAATGAACGAATCATTTTAATTGCCGGACAGTACATCACTATCGCGTAGAGCGTGCCGCGTGCGGACGTTTCCGCTCCATATTTGAATCTCCAGAAAAGCGCGCGAACGCCGCTCTGACGTTTGAACTTCTTACGAACAAAACAAAACTTTGATATCGTGCTTTGTTTTATTTTTAAAATGTGCACTGATTAAACTCGTATTCGCGTATCAGTCGGGTCAACATGGGTTGGAGATGTTTTCGTAACGATTATTTTAGGAAGAAATATAGCGATAATTAATCGCGTTCGAGTGCAAATGACGACTACACTAAGTATTATTTGTTCAATCTAAGTGCATTAACGGTGTGGAGTCTCGTTAAGGAAGCCTTCGCGGAATCCCACAGCTGATTCATACACCGGTTATCGTGTTTTGAAACGAACGGCAAAATGTGTGAGGTTACAAGTTGGATTCCGCACGCCGTTGTGGAAACACTGAGAGACCGCTCCGCGCAGCCCGTACTAGCTTGGCTCACTACAATACGAGCTTCGATCGAAGAGTACGATCCCCTAGTCGTTGTCCGACCACAATCTTCGGTTTCGGTGGAATCAGAATCTGACAGTGCCTTCGACGAAATTCTCTCCCAACTAGGAAAGGAGATATACAAGCTAGATGAATACCAAAGAAATTTAGCGCCGAACTTAAAGAACGTTTCAGTTAGCATCATGAATATATTCGACGAGTGCTTGGAAGGTATTAATCAAACGCAGAGTGTGGAGACCGAGACTAAGATGCTGGATATCCAGTCTAAACCATTGACGGATGAAAATGTCACTCATGATTCTGAAGCGAGTGTTGAGGTGGGTTCCGTGGCGACGAGTACACCGGTGAATATTCAGCCACCAGCGGTGCCGCCTCGTAAAGTGAAGACGCGATCACCATCACCGTCACCGTCGTACGATAACATGGAGTTCAAGGACGTGGAGACGTTATCAGACAGCGATTCGGAGAGCACGTGTTGGAGCTACCAGGAATGTAATGTTGACAACGACACGGAGACTACCAAGCCGTACGAGGCGCTCTGGTCGCATTCCAGCGGTTATCACAACTCGGACGAGATATTGCGTTGCGTTCTGTCACAGGCGCAGCAGAGGGCGACCATATCGCGATTGTCTTTCGATACCGCCAGCGACTTTTTGCCGCAGCCGTTCTCTGTTTACGCCTTACAAGAGGTGGGAGGCAGGTGGCGCTCAGTCGCTGCCATGACGCCGGACAAGCCGTGCGACGATGGCTACGAGCCGGTCCGGGATGCTCTGACCGACGAGAATATATACGAGGAAATTGAATATGGTTATAGTTACACGGACGAGGGTTGCTCCTGTGGAGGTAGTGTTGAGGTTGAGAGTTGTTCTATAAGTGCCAGTTCAGATGGTGTTGGTAGAGAGAGTCCTTTATACGCCAATTTGAGGGATCACGACGCTTACGCCATCCCTCAAGATGTCATATCCTGGAAGAACATGCTGCTCGATCCGTACTACAACGAAGACGAGGAGGACGAGGTGGGTGCTATTAAATTTAAACTCGAATCAAATAAAACGAAGCATAAAGTTATAATACAACAATAACATTATCAGCTATAATTGTTTTTATCTCTGGTAGAGTCGCGAACTACGTATCTTGAAGCCAATTTATCTCTTGTTCCATTTCTTATAAATAACAATGTGTGCAATATTTATATTAATATATGAAACACAATTCACCATTTTCTTACACGGAACTCTGTTTACGCACGTGTTCTTTAAAAGATAATAAAATAATCGTCTCCTTATCTTTTTTAAAAATTCATTATCCTATTCTAAATAAAAAGTCATGAATGAACTTAGTGTTGCTTACTGTTTTGTTTAAAAGGTTTTATATATTTTATTTGTATATTTTTTATATATATATATTTTATAATGCTCAAACAATAATTTATAAAAAGTAATAATTGGAAGCTTTATATTACATACTCGTAATATTTTCGTGTTTAATATATATTTTTCATTCAACAAACAAAAAATAATTTAGAAGTCTTTCGGTTACTTCATAATAATATACGCCTATAAAACTCGTAATAACTTAGTGAAAAGTTCAATTTAAACACTGTAATGTTTCGTAAACTCACACCATATGTTCTAATGAAAATGCCGTTTAAATTATTTTCAGAAGAAAATAATATATTTAAAAAATAATATAAAATTTCTACTCTACGTTCACAATCATTCAGTTAAGCTTAATCAAATATTATTTGATTTAATATAATTGAACGCTTATCGACATAATAAACATACATATATATACAATTTTTTATGTCGTAATTTATATAATATGTTACAATGAGAATTTACTCAATAACTCAAAATGAGCTGAGTAACTCGCAATAATATACGTATTTTCACTATACGTCCGTCGTATTTAAATCATCTAATCGCTCTCAAAGGGAATGATTGCAACAAAATGGCGTTCGATTAATATTCTAGTATCATTCACGCTCCAAAACATTGTAAAGGCATTGTAGTATATAATTGTTCTTTGTGCTATTATATTAATTGGTGTCATAAGATATTGTATAAGAATTTTACAACCAGTTATAGATGAATAAACAAATGACTGAGTGAAAAAAAAAATACTAAGAAGGTAAATCGGTTCAGATGTACTCGTTTGCGTACGATTTAAAGGTCACAACCTATTTAGCCATAACTAAATCTAGCAATGTCAGACATGTGCTAACTATCAATAAGATATAAGTATTTAATACGCATAAAGAGCACCTCAAAAACAGTGTGCATTATAAAATTGTATTAAGTTATATTTATTTCAAATGAAGGCAATCAATAAAAGAATAATGTATAAAAGTATGTTTAGATGACGATGACGTCCCAACAAATGAATTAATAATAATAACATGTGAATCATTAAATTGAGATTACTAGCTAATGAAATGAGTGGCTCAAGCTAATGACTAATGATGTTTATAAAGTAACATTAATTGTTGTAGGCCCATCGCATTGTTTGCAACAAAATCAACATTGAAATCACTTTCGTCTTCATGAATAGTTGAAATAATATGCAATACACTAAGCTTGTATTACACTACTATGCTTTTACTATTTTATTTAATTACTATAGTGGTTTTTTTTTTAAACTTATTACCTCATTGTGTTGTTGAAAATATTCACTAATAGTTGTGAGACATTCAATGTTAATTGTGTCGAAGAAATTTCTAATATTCATTTAACGCATTTTTAAAATGAGGTCTTTAGTTAAGCTGCAATTAATTAATCACTTCGAAGTATACGATGAACAAAGTTCTGAAAATATTTTAGAATTCAAAGAAAAAAATAATAAGAATGAGCTTATCTTAAGATTACTTTGATGCACGGGTTCCGTCTACCTGAGTTTTATGTACAAGTACCTGGAGTTTGTGAATAATTCTCATAGTTTTTTTTGTACTTATAACTGTTTATTGACAGAGTTAAGCCTTCTAAATTATATGTAATAAATGTAAAAGTAAAAGCTGAAATGCTCCGTTTCAAATAAAAGTATATTTTTTAAACAACCTATTTCGCATATTGAATCGTTTAAAGATAGAAAAGCTTGACTGTTACATCAACTTTTTCACTCTGTTCTGCTCGCGTTTTAAAACTTTCCTTCCAAACATATTCTACTGATTTATTATATTATATATGAAAATTCGGACATGCCGAAAGAAATAATTACTCATAAAATAATCCTAAAAGAACGTTTATTTTTCTTATCTTTCTTAATAGTTTTCGCTTATATATTCCAGACAAACATTTAAGCGTACAGACCATTTAATAAATCAGATTTATTACTATGAAATACATATGATTATACATACATATGTCAAAGCAGGGATTATATTTATAAATATTAAAAAACAATAATTTTAACGTTCAGCAGTTCCGCTAACAAAACTCTACGGCATTGGATAAAATATACCAATACACGTTCAAGTGCTTTCAAAACGATACATTAAATTTAATCAAGAAAATTGATAAACGATTAAATTGATAGCAGGTTCGAAATGTATAACGCATTTTACTGTCATAACAATCTAGTTGTTCTTGTTAGACAAATAATATTATATATGCATACTAGAAAATACATGAAAACCTGTCGCATGTCGAAACTGCAAGAATCTATTTGTGTAATGATGCGAGTCATTACATAGGTTATAGCACAACTTGTTTAACAAATTCAATATAACCGATTAACGTAATTACGTTTTTAAATTAAAAAAATAATCGTGAATCATTTCTAATAATTGTGTAATTTGTTATTATATTGATAATTTTTTTTTTAAATACAACTTATGCTTTCAGACATATTTTATTTTTTATAACAAAACAGACACCAATAGATAAATAGTTTTGAAATAAACCGTCCTGACCTTAAAACAATAAATCTTAATAAGTAAAAGAAATCGTTGACTGATAACGAGAATTTATATCCAACCTAGAGAATTGATAAGAAGTCATTAAGGGACTATTAAGCAACCCAACAGCTTCATTACTATAGTCTGTATTGTTATAAATTCTATTTAATGTTGCGACGTCATACAAATATAATATTTTTTTTTGCATGCAAATATTACAATAGAAAATAAAAGAGAAATTAAAATTTCTTCTCAAGAATACAAGTGAAAGAATGATTTAGGATTCATGATTTTTATTAAAATTTTGTGGATATATTTTTTCTCATATCCATTAAAATTATTTTCTTCGATGTTTTGGCTCTCTGGGTTGGTGAACCGGTAAATTTTGTTTCCTTCTAAAGGCATTAGAGAAATAAGCAAAAAAATTAACGTACCTGATTAAGTCACCAGTAATAGTGATTAAATAGAAAACGCACGGTTGATCGAACGGTACATAAAAACCCACGCATAAATGTATTGTACGGAACTCGTGTATTAAAAAAATGAATTATAGCCATTTTGTCAATAAATTTTAAAGTTTCTTTTGCATTGTTCAAAGATAAGTCGTATGCTAATTGCGTTTTATGCATTTTTGACATATTTTATTAGTTCTCATTCCAACTTCGCGTCATAGTGTTTACTTTCATCTTCCAGTTCGTTAAAGAAGAAGTGTTTTACATTCGAAATTTATCAAATGACACAGCTACGAAGATTAAAAGAGATTTTATTGAATAGCACTAGCTTTTGTATACCTGTCGTATATGGTCTAAACATGGCCATAACATTTCGAGTACATTTGTAAACACAGAATCCAGAATCATTAGCTTTCGCTTTCAGGTTAGTTCGTTAGCCTCATATTTCACGACTTTTTGTTTTAAACCTGGGATTATTTAGCAAATTGAAAAGCTTTTTAAAGTCAGTGGTTGCTATCTCTTATTTTAAAATATGATGATAAAAAAACATGTTTTTATATACAAATTATATACAAACCTTACATCTATTTTTTTAGACTACAGTAATTTATTTTTAAGGAACTGTATGCTTGCATAAATTCGTTTTATGATGTCAATTATCAAACCAAAATCAATACCCGAAATCTACATCTCATATTAAAATACTTCATGTTATAATAGTGGGTTATTTTGAGTATCATTGCATTTTTTCGGTCGTCTAATAGATGAAACTCAGCGTTAGTCATATGTACATATATCTGGTAATATTCGTTGCCTACTTGACTATACGGCATCCAGTGCTTATTTGACTATACTATACTCGGTACTTTTCTGACTATACGATTTCTTTGCTAGTTTGCCTATAATATAAATTGATATCAAATAAAAATGATTTTTAATATTTTAAATTAGATTATTCTTCATTTAAATTTCTTCACGATCAAATGAAATAATTTTTTGGAAATAAATTCAAAAAACTATGTATCCAGTGACAGTTTGTTTAAGATATTTGATATTTCTTTACCAATTAATACATAGATCGTGTCTGCAGTTAACAAACAACATCTTATTTTGGCATTACTTATTTATACAACCTAGTCAAATTTGGTGATGGTGTCAAGGAACCTAAGCTTTTATTTTAATTTATATCCTAATCACCTACTTTGTTCCACCTGCAGTTTCTTTTAACTTCTGTAAATCTTAAAAAAATCAATTATTATCGTAAATATAGTTTTATGGATTCAAATAAATCTCAGACACAACAAGTGTTGTACGTAACTCGTTTCTCATCACACTTGCGGTGCACATGTCGCGACGATCAGTTAGAGCAGAAGTCTAATATTTCTTTGTGTGAAGCCCCTTAATTGAAATACGTTCTTGTACTGCAAAATTATTCACAGGCATCGTACATTGTCTCGATCTAATTAATTTATTTCCAACCTGCTTCATTATGATTTGAGATCCTTGATTGAAATGACTCACAATGTCATGGAAGAATAAAGTTCTGCTCAATTCTGTTCAGGTTCAAATAAAAACTATTGTGTATAATTAATTTATGTTTAATAAATATTTAAGCTTATAATAAAAGTGTAATTAAATTCAGCGAAGTCTGAGAATCTAATTTTTCTACGTACTTAGATGACGAATACCTCATGAAATACGTACTACAGCTTCCTTTTGTACATTTTATTAGCAAATATTTTTTTTCTAAAGTCGCAACAGTACCTCGGACAATTACTCACAGACTCACAGACGCCTTACCTCAACCCGGACCATTGTGTACACCTGCTCAGCTTACCTAATGAGTTAACTACGCAGCAATTGTCACGTACAGTGATATTTTGTAATTAATAAACTTTGAATGTCATTTGTAAGAGGTTTTTAGAGCAATTAGCAACTTTTTTTTATTGTAATATCAACTGATGACTGATAACTGGTATGTACATATTAGATTGTGTAACTCGTATCAATCACTTGACCGTTGTAAATATCCTATTTATATCAAATATTTTTGTCAATCACATAATTCGACCGCATCATATGTGACCATTATGATTTATGGTATCAATGAAGTTAACGTCCAATAAAGCTGATCCAGCTTCAGGAAAAGAACTATCCTTTAAATATAAATTTATAACCCGTCCGTAATTTATTTACAATAAAATTTTATGTTTATCTATCTACGATTTGAAATGGTCGAGTTTTTATAGTTTTTCGGAAGGTACATACATACTTAAATTGTTTATTACCCCAGGCATACATTTCGTAAGGTGGAATTTACGTTAAACTTTATCGAGTTGATACATAAAAGTACATTTCTATATATTTGCATGAGGTTTACTACCGTTTCACTAAACACCTGCGCAACTTCATTGCAAAATATTAGTAATTTTTCTATATATAGTCCGATTGAATAACTCTCTCATAATAAAACTCTTGCAGAGAAAATATCTGACAATAATAATATTGAATATTTAAAGATGAATCCCTAGTACAGCTATAATAAGAATTTACGACTTCCGAATAATTTTAACGAAGTTTGTGCGTGTGAGCCACAGACAATGGCTGTAACATTTTATATAGCTCTTTCTCTATTACACAACACACTTTTCATTTCATTGTTTTGACCGCGTATCTGTGAGTTAATTTACTGTTTAAGTTCGATTATTATTTTAAACTAGAATTATTTTGTCGGCTAAATAATTTTGTGTATGTAAGTCCTATCGATATAATCCATATTTTTTGATATTTTCCATTACTTAATTAATAAGGAAATAAAAACATGGCGTTTAAATTGTTTTTATAGTGTATGTGTACGTTATATAGAATGAGTAATTTTTTTTCACATATATATATAAATATATATTTATATACACAAAAATAAAATAACAAAGCGAGAATGTTTACGTTTATCTCAGCACGTAAATATTATCTCGATGTATAAATAGATCATCGATGGTTGAAACAGTCGCTGATTTAAACTATATCTTCAGGTCAACTAATATGTCGTTGGCCACGCAGAAAATAATTTGCTCATACGTTACTATTATGGAAGTTATCTGAATATTTCCAAAGATATAGGAACGCAGAATAACACAGTATCTTAGAATGTAAGGTTCTTTTTTTAATTTCGATTGTCTGAAGCTGTTTTACCTCTTACTTTTGCAGAAAACAAAATTTAACTACACCTAAGGGTATCCTCGAATCAATTCATTATCGATTTCATTAACTGCTCCTTCTGATATATTATATAGTTTTCGAAGTATCTCAACGTTCCAACATTTCATTCACAGTATGTTGTTTGCTAGTTAGCATGACGTACGGTTCTGAGGTTTACCGTTATCTGATAACGATTTCGCCTCATTTGACTCAAGCTTTTATTTACTGACCGTTTACGTCTCGGTTACGAAACCATTTTATTTGTACCAACATTATTTTAAATATTAATCACTCTATAGACAATAGGTTTGTAGTGGTTGCATTTTTATTAAACAAGTTACTATAATGACATTCGAAGAGTTAAATAGTTTCCACTGTATTTAGTCTGTGTAATGTAACTTTCATTATTACCCCTATATCATGTATTATTATATCAAGACGATAAATACAAATGATATTTGTTACAAGAAACTTTGTTTTCAAATAACTTATTTTTAATATGTGTTTTAGTGTTGTGTGGTAGTCTATGCTAAAGTCTAGACCTTGATATGAATCACCGTAAGCTGTAATAATTGATAAAGTTTGTGATATGATGTCACCGATTAACTCACTAGCGCCATATTGTAAAGAATTTATATATTTTATTAATAAAATACTAACACACATATATAATTAGAATAGCTTAGATAATTTCACATTATAGTTTATTAAAATTTTTGTTCAGCTTAATGATCATAAAATTGTCTTGAACATACTTTTTACTGAGTCGTTTCCTTTCTTCCTCATCCGGTTATTATACAAAAATAGCGTATTCCAAGTTATCACATCAAACGCATGGTACATGTTATGATGTGTTTATTTGTTTTACCATAAGTGCACATGTTGATACTCTTACTACACGAGAAAGAATGGTTCTATACAAGATCTATTTAAAAATAAACAATCAAATATTCTTATAATAGTTACCTATCTCTCAGTCAATCAGTATCAACTGTTATCGATACTGATCATATTCTTAAAGTAGTTTTCTATTGGTAATCTCCTATCTGCACAGAGATTATTTTTCAATTGAAACTTAATAAGTTTCATAGGAGTTAAGAACTTTTTAATACTGTTTTAGTGTCGTTATGAATTCCGATACAAAAGTTCACATTGTAATATTGTACATATGTTGAACTAGTAATGCTTTATTATTATATAATCAAAATGTGTACAATAAACCGCAGTGATAATTTTTGATGCCTACATACGAACACATCAATTGTATCAATTAACGGAGTTCCTTAATTTATTATACATTTCCTGTTGCTTGGCCCTGTCTGTCATTAAAAATAATTTACAACTTTAAAAAGAGATAGCAGCAATGAATGAATGTCCGTCCATATTGTTTCTAAGGTCAGATGACTAAAGCACAGATGAATTGGGCCAAGTGTACTAAATTATGATTTGATATGCATAGTCTCATTTAAAATTATTAGAATCGAATAAATTTATGAAAATATTTATCAGTTGAGCAACATGTTAAAATGTTTGTATTATGAAATTACAGTTTAAATCATAATTTTCAAACGTAGACGAATTTTATCTTAGAAATTATTATTTCGCTTGAAGTAATTCTGCCGAAGTTTATTTTATTTATTTATTTTTCTTTACCGAAATTTCTATTTGTTTGAATTAACAGGGTCATGGTTTTAGAAAACTATTAATATTGTAATTTGTACTTTAAAGTGGATCAAGTAATATGGTTATTGTAAAAGATTTCACTTTATTCATAATATCTTAAATTATAATTACGATATACATCCGTTTCCGGGACGCAAAGACACACAAACAGTGTCAATTTTCCAATCTTATAATATATGTGAGTCATAGGATTTAACAAAACATGAATAATTGTTAATCAACAGATTTACATTCACAAATCGGCCCACGTGAGACCCATCATATCTTAGTCATCTCGCTGAGGTCAAGGTGACAAAGAGGTGGTGAAAACAGTGACTGTCGCGTCAATGTATTAAAAATTATCAATTGAAATTTTAATCATCTACTTATTTATGATATTTGTTATAATAAATTAATTATTTTCGAACTCTAATTTCTTCATACGACTGAATTAAATCAAGAATATGCCTATTTTTTATCTATAAACTCGTACATAATCTACATGTCCAATTATGTATATAAATAATAAGTTCCCGAGTGGTTCATTGACATCAACGCCGTACTAAATTTATCTATAAGTAATTTATAAAGCGTTTTATAAGAATAATTGTTGGAAAATGACTTTTTTTCTCAGTGTTTAAGAACACTTTAATACTATGATACAAACGGGATTTTTTATTTCCTTGTGTTATATGGTTTTATAAAATCATACCTAACATTCAAATCAGTTTCTTAGCGGCATTAGAATAAATTTATTCATATCGAACAATCATGTATCCTAATAAAGAACTAACATCTGAATTAAGTTGGTCGTATTTTATGAATCTATCGTGTTCTATATAAAATTTCTTTATAACAAATTCTCCAAATCAATACACAGACAGACGATTAGAATTTAATGTTTATACAATGCGACGATCACTAAGGTTTTTAAATAAATTAGACCCGGAACATATTTTAATATACAGGCAACGTCACCGGAACACGTCGCATGAGGCGTCTTCTTGACTTTCAAATCGCTTATGACATGTATTATTATTTTGCGTAATAATGGTTTAAATTCTGGGACAACTGAACAACCAGTTAAACGCTATTACGAGTTTATAATTCGTCAAAGAAAAGTTTAGATGTTTGTGGTGTTAAAAACATAAGTTTTCAAGTGTTCCGTCTGTATAACTTCGTTGATACGATTGTTATTTTGAATGGCAAAATTAAAAAGGCGTTTGATGTTGCTAATATTCGTAAATTTATGGTCTCTACTTTATCATGATAATATTCTCAAAGTATTAATTCAGTAAAAAAATTATACTCTAAAGAAATTACACAAACAAAGGGAGTCAGTAAATTTGTAACTGAGGCGAGCTAATTCACTTCCTCCGAGCCAAGTTTTCAACAGCGTACACTGTGTTGCATCCGGGCTTACACAGAGCTTTTAAGAGCAGCTACACGGCTAAGATATCTAGATTTCCGGTATATTTATATAACTCCACATACATTTATGTAATAAAAGTAATTATTTGTAATATATTAAATTCATTACAATCATTTTTATCACTCTGACATAATCTTTACCACAGACGTTCCCAACCGGTGTAGGATTCGATCTATTTTTAAGTCCCGAACTATGTTTTGTGTTTTCTTCGAATTATACAAAATAAAACAAAATTTTACTGGAAATATGTTTGTATGTGGATTGTTTTCAAAATAAAACTCTTTTATTTATGGTATTGACTACTGTTAAAGAGTATGAGATGTAGGGAGATATAAATATATTCAATGTATATGTTTGTTTCAGTGGATCACCCCGGAAGAGTGCGAAGTATACTCCCGGGAGAGGAGACCGCCGCTGGTTATACCCCGTATCACCCAATATCGCCCGCCTCGGACCTCCAGACCACAGATACAATACTCTGAGGTAAATTTATGTTTTATCTGAAATTACCTTTAATAGCCCAACTAACGCAATGCAAATATGTTTCACAACGACTAAGGTCTTATTTATGTAATTATATAATATAATGTTCCATTCATAGTCCTAATCCTCTCATTTGTGTTCTTAGTATTTTTCAATTTACTTGTCATCGATACGGTTACAGTCTATTTGAAAAATACTCCAAAGTTATGACAATAGTTTGTCTATCCAAATATATTTCTCTAGAAATACAATTAGACGGAATTGATTACTTAAATCATTTAAAAAAAGTTTAATACCCACATAGATTCATTGAGGATTTCTGTTACTATGTCTCATTTCATCGGTATATATATATATATATATATATATATATACATAAAGTAATGAGTAAAAATCAATTAAATCAAACTAACTAAACATACAACTAAACAACAAACGAGGTAAGGATAATTGGTTGTGATAACACTATCGTATATCCTGTTTTCTTGACTTGGCCTCCGTGTTACTAAAATAGATGGTGCGGGGCCAGGAAAAATATTCAATGCATTCTATGTTCAACTGACATCGACGAAATCGGTTTATTCATTTATTTTTCCGATAAATCATTTAGTTTGATTTATTTTTCATCCATATTATTCAACCAATAAATCGTTTCGAAACTACCGTCCGTTCGAGAGAGACGGAACATAATTTGCAAACAGTCCTAAAACAATGTGTCATGTCTCCAACGTACGGTCAAATAAGGATGATTACTTTTTAATTATTCAAGTATACAATATGGTACCAAAATGGCGTTCGCGCCATCTCTAACATCCGGTCGTTGGTGAATGAATTAATGCGAATTTTAATGTGACGTTCAATGAAGTTAACTTGGATATTATAATATTATTTTATACTTTAATTATATTACCTAGACAAGCTAAACATCTGATTGGTACTGGTTCTTCCTAAGTCCTCACATAACAAGTTATCTCCTTGTAGCTCTCAGAAATAATGTATGCGCTTTAATTATCCCTGCGAATAAATTAAATTAATATATGTATGAAATGCTTCGCGTTATGTTTCAAACTTCACATCACTTAGCATTAAAATTGCTTACACCACATCCAGTACATTATTAACTTGCGAATTTTCAGAGGAAATGATATTCCATTGTGATCCAAAAACTATCGAACGATTTTAGATACAATATTAAGTGGGGATTAGTGTAACAGAAGTCATATAATTAGCTAGCGAAGATATGGGAAGTGTTTAGATGTGGAGAAAAAATACAGATCATGTATTAATGCGCAATAACTAGCAATAATGACAAATGAATGATCGTAAGAGGAAAAAATATCACAGTCCATGTTCGCTTTGTAACATTTATAGATATATTGTAATGAAGGTCTCTATGTTAATTTAAAGTTTAAAAACACATGGCTAGGATCTCATTTGTTTGTAGTAAATTTATATCTCATGGCCCATGCGAATGTTATATTTTACATATTCATTTTCTGCTTTAGAATTCGTTATAAACGTATTATTATTTTTTTTGAAATTGCTCTTATAATTAATTCTTACTCGGGACACCTACATTGTCATAAAATTCAACATAAAGCCGATAAAATATTATTTAGTAACTTTTCTCCACGTTAACATGGAGAATTATAGGAACTACAACCATCTAGTGTTGATGAAACGCTAAAAAATGTTAGTCGCATAAAACGCCAAAAGATGGCGCTCTGACAAAAAATCGCTTTAAACCATCAACCTTACACATAGCGAAGCAACATTTTATTCGTTTATTTTTAAATATAGAAACTTAAATTCAAATTATAATTAGTCTCTTTTGTATAAAAGGCCACACCCACTTGTATTACGAAAGCTATAAAATTGTATTTACTGCTTTGAAATTAATTTAGCTTTCGACTTGATACATCTAGAACGTGTTAATATTAGCTGCGTTGTATACCAACTATAATCAGTGTACCTAATAAAGCTAAGATAAGGAAGGCGAATGTTTCCCAACGAATCGTCGACCGGCCGTTGATAGCGGTGAGTGATGCGCTTTATCGATATCGATTGTTGGTGACACCCACATACTCGCACCTATATCCTGGCTGGGTTATACAGTTAGTTGTGCTATCAATACCATGATTTTGCCTCGTATAATTGACTAATCGTTTCACCAAGTTCTGTCCGTACTGCGAGTTTTATGATTAAATCAATCGATATGCTCACAAATGTAAATGTGTAATATAAAAGTGTAGTAAAAAGGATCTTATCAGTACTTAAATGAAAATGTAGAAGGCATCAAGTAATTTGAATCGGATGTTACCTTTACGGTTACTTCATACCACATATCGACATTCCAAATTTATTGTACTACGAAATCACGCCTGCAAATACAATTATAACAAATAAATCGCATATTGTCCAACATAAAAACAGACATGTATGTAGATTAGTTGGTTGAAATAGTTAATAGGCGATACCTTTTCAGTAGATATAGCTCAACACCAAAACAACGCAGACGAGAAAAGTAACACAAAACCAGCCCGCATTAGCAATAATTCAATAACCGTAACATTAAGACATCGACTCTATAATTATCGTCGTGTTACAACACTAGCCTGTATCGCTGTTACGCGCTTATTCCGCCACAAATGTCGGTGCGTCACGTCGTTACATACTATATTATAAACTATTTTATTATTATTTAAAGTGTTCTGTGTTATAGTTAATAAAATGAAATTCTGGACTTGATATATATAATGTTCAATCTGAAACGTACGAAGACTTGGTTCCGGGAGGTACGTGAAAATATATGATTAGATTTAAACTATGAAAATTATCTTTCATTCCGAGTAATCATATCAAATCTAATGTATTACATTGAAATTTTCACTTCCTTTCATATTTTTATTGAATGACAAAACGAACGCCATATGTATAAAATTATATTGATTATATTCCGTAATTATATAAGTGTTTAGTGATTCATACTATGTAAGGCATAGAAAAAAATAATTTTATCTTTATAATAATCAATTATTATTATTATTATTAATGAAAATTTTTATAATAATACTTGTTCAAGCAACATCACGTAGAACTAAAACTGTGTATAAAAAAAAACTCAAGGATATATGAATGCATTTAATATTTATTTCCAATATAACACTTACTAGTAATTTACAGTGCCGAATCTGTAAGAGGTAGTGTTTTTTTTTTTGTATATAAATAGGGAATTTTTGTTGTACATAAATAGGGATGTTCATACAAATAAATATAACATTTTGCCCAATTGGTTACGTAGGCAATAATTTAACAAAATGGCGTAAATGAGGAAAACATAAATGTATACACAGTTCTCCACATGCGATTTGTACTTTAAAACGACAATATTCAATTCAATTGATAGACCTTTTAATTCGCATTTAATTTTGATTATTCGTAAAATTATTTTATTCCTGAAAACAGATTGAGTGGGAACACAAATTGAGTAGCCACTGACATTCGTGTATTATGTTTATTAAAAAAAAAAAATACATATTCTATTTTTAAACGATTTCAAAAATGAGGTGACTTAATTCGTCAATATATTTAATATTTTACTAGACATGTCTAATGAGCCAAGGCTTGTTATCTTATTATGGGGTCTGTTGACAAAAATATATCATATAATTTTACACACTAAATGCGATCGTACATTTAACTTTATAAACTTGTCCATCAGTATCAAAAGACAAGACCAAGAAACTCACCAGCCCATGAATAGTTGCGAGAGTTTATCGGCTCTTATTCTATTAAATAAACTATTCAGTGAACAGTTGTCAGTTGTTTATTTAACATATGACACGCTTTTACATTACATTCGTTCACGACTGATTGGTATTAAGTTCAGTTGTTTGCATTATTTATTACATTTATATACCTCATTTTGTTATGTGGGTACACGGCTTTGAAGGAGAAGAGAAATTAAGAAATTCTAGTTGTAATAATATATTGTTAGACTTTAGTTACGTTACGTTCAGGCCGATATTTTAATACACATAAATATGGTTTGCTTCTGTAAAATATATTTTTTCTATAGTACAAGAAACTGAGGTTGAACGATAAAGCATTCACAAAAATACATTAATACGTTTTAATTATTAATTATCTATATGAAAGTATATATATGGATGGAATCAGTTAAAAATCGCTAACAAATACAATGATACATGTACAATAAGATATTAAAGAATCATTATTCCCTAGGAAACTCTTCAAGATGTTCCGGCCAAATCTTGGAACTGGTCTCCGACGTCCGAACGGTCTCACCTCGACTTGGAGCGAAGCTACACCAAGCCCACCTGCGATAATTCGATGCTATGGGCCAACAAAAGACTCGGTAAGAATAATATGCTAGCTGGTTGTATATACTGTGATAATGCAAAGCGATTCTTTTATGCGAACAGCCGATTCATTATTATATCTATGCACACCAATTTCTCTTAAATAAATTTGATTCGACGTAAAGCAGTGAGACAATATACAAAAAAAAAAATATGATATTGGACAAAAATAAGTTAAAATTAAATATATTTTATGATTTGTAATCATAACATAGAGATGAGAGTTTGGAATACTGATTACTATAATTAATCTTATTGTTTATTAATGTCGCGCTATGATAGAAGTTTAATTAAAAAAATGTTCCATCGCAAAGCGAAGTCCGTGTTACTAACAGCGAATCCTTTAAATACCTGTCCGAATTCGTTTTTTACTCAATATATTTGTTATTTTAAAAATCTATAAGATCTTGGCTTGCTTCCAAAAACCGAATTCCACGAATAATTTATTTCTGATTAATAGTTAATACTCCTGTTACGTATTTCTTGTTGTATAACAGCTAGATAAGCGTGTCCATAAATCTTTTCTTTAACTAAGAACATTGCTAAGCAAATAATGCTACGCTAAAAGCGAATTTCTAATACATGAAACAGATTTGAATAATCTATTGATATAAAAATCACTAAGGACACGCTACAGACAATGTTTTTGATTTAATTAAACATCGTATCCAGTCCATAGTGTTTTATAAAACGCTTCGTGAGCTATCTATTATTACATTAACATAGAACAGAAAGTACCTTCCACTCATGATCTGAAAAAGAGAATTTTCGTACATTATATCTTTAAAAACTCCATCATTTGCTGTATTGGCAGTTTTTTTTGGTTTTTGGTACACCAAGCACATTAATTTAAGGAAGCGAGATAAATGTGGAAATGGTCTGGATAGTGCGGTTAACTTTTTGAAAACGTGTCATGGTTAGCGACGTCGTTTTATATGTATATATAATATGTGCTATGGTAATTCCAGGAGGTTCGACGGAGAACCTGCTGGCTCCGCGTCGTCCCAACCAGCTGCAGCTGCCGGCGTCCTCCTCCGGTGACAGTTTGGATGTGGAGGTCCGTGAGAGAGATCATCACAAGGAGAGGAATGCTCGTTCCCTCATGATGATGAAGCACAAATCGCGACCAGTCGCCTCCCCAAGGACTGTTCTGCACGCGCCTATAGAGGTAAACACATCATAAATGTATGACCAAAATAATTAATGTTCGCTTAAAAAAGTTTTTGGGAAATTCATTCAAAAGTTGAAAGAGTTATCGATATCGATTAAAAATAACTTAAAGACCCTTCCACCACCGAACATATTAAGAAAAATAGTATTTTCTTCGGCTCTTTTCTCATTAAGCATTCTCATCACCACCTCTGTGAAATAAGAATACATAATGACTGAGCTGAAGAATTTTAGACAGATGAAATAATTGAAGATGACTTCTCCATTAAAATTAGTGTGTTATAATGACCTAACAAAACTTTATATACATTTTCTATGAATAAATACTGAATCTGGTATACTTTACAGGCGACAGTCCTCTTCGAGGGTCCAGTCAAACGGACGAAGTTCTTCGAAGGAGGAAAGAAGGCCAAAAAGAATTGGACCGACTGCTACATGATCCTGACACCAACAGCGCTGGTCTTCTACAAAGATCAAAGGACTTATATAGCATCTGTGAGTTGGCAGAATGTACTTCAGACATAAAACAAAATATCTTATTAATTTTTTGGTACTATTAATAGTCATTTAATGAATAATATTGATACTTAATTCTATATATATCCATTTATTCAGAAGTCGTCCGGTTCGCCTCCGAGCCCCGGCGGTGCTCGCGCCGAGCTGGTACTGCCGCTGAGGAACGCTCACGTCCTCGCCTGCATACAGATGCACACCAGGAGGTATGTGCAAACGGACGGACATACAATATATATAACTAAATCATTTAAAAACGGAGCTAGTTTGCATAATGGAAACTTAATTAATGTTCTGGGACCGTTCATCCAGGTACACTAGGTCGTTGGTGCTGACGGTGGAACACGACCAATACTTGCTGCAGACAGAGCACGAGGAGGCAGCACGACGCCTGCTGGCCACCGTTCACAACGTTATATACAAACTGGTACAAACATACATATTATATACATACCTTAGAATATATATACAGATCTTGGTAAGCCATAACTCAGGACTGACTAACTTGATGATGAATGAGATGTTCAGAAACAATGTATCTAGAATGATTGATAGGTGATAGAAACCTGACGGTAGGCGGTACAGGTCAAGCTATAATAAGTTACCAACATTCAGACGTGGGGATTTAGAATGTATGAGGAAATAAAGATGAGATTCTTGGTGGAAGATGTAAATTATATCTTATAGATAATTCTTACTAACAATAAGACCAAAAACAATTATACTCTATATATTACTTAATAAAAACTACCAGATCCCGTGTCTTTGCATTTTATTTCATCAGAGGATCAAAATCCCTGTCGTTGGAAGACTATCTCTTACAATGTGTGATGATTAATTGGTGATGAAGTTTTTCTTAACAGAACGTTCTTGTTACATAAATAAATAAACTATATATTACAATCGTCATAGTCACAAATAAAAAGGTTGTTCTATATAATCTGTGGCAATACTTTTCTTTCTATATAATCGGTGGTCATCTTGTAATTTGATTTCATTCACTTCAGGGTCCCCCCACTCTAGAAGATCGTCCGAGTCCATACCAAAGCAGCAGCACGGACCTGGAGAGCCTGGGCCGGACCCCGCCTGTAGCCAGGCACAATCGCAAACAGAAAGGTGGGCACGACTTTTAATCATTCATTCATTCATTCATACGTCAAGTGGTATTACCGTATACGGTCGTTTGGATTTCTTTCTGACGAATGAAAGTAATGGTAAGGAGCAATGAAAAAATGAATCACGGAGTGTTTTACAATTATTAATATTACACACAAGTCGTACAAATGTTTTATTATTTGAGACGTTTCATTCGTTCTTCCAGTTGGCTGGTTATTGTTAATTTCTAATGTTCGTCGGGAATATTGAAGTGTATTGATGGAACTTGTTCCTCGTTCATTCATTTCGGTCGACATTTAATATCATAAATGAAATAGCTGACAACTCTTGCGGTCACGTTTCCATTCGTTCATTCGCTCGTTTTATATCTTCACTCTTGCGTGATATCTGGACTACTGTTTTATCAGAGGTCGTCCATGAATTCTTTTGTTTAACGAAATCGGATCATTCGTTTGATTCGTTGCTTTGTTTTCAGAATGCCACCTCATTCATTCATTCAATTGATTGGAATTAAAACAAAAACGATTTATTCGATATTTTTGAAATATTTCTAATTAAGTTTATTCATTCTGCCTCCAATTTCATGTATTTTTCTTTTTTTTCTTTCTCAACTACATAAAAGCTGGATTACCAAAAAGGTCGTATAACTATGACTATAATAATATATATTTAATTCTTTATCTATATCATATTCACTATGTAGGTATGATTTAACCAAAGGCCAATTAATGTTTTTTTTTTAAATGTCTCCATTCGCACTGGAATCGTGGAATATTATGTCAATGTCAACGTTTTTCCAACATTTATCTAACTGTCACATTGACAGCAAGAAATGAACATACCAAGAAATAATTGACACATCCATAAAACGAATTAATTCTATAACTGAAATGTTTTTTAATAAATGAATCATATATTTCCATATAAATGACGTTTTCCTGGTACCTCGTACCGATCAAATGTGACAATTATGTTGCAAGTAGAGTCGTGTTTGAGAACAGTTTTGTTATATACAATGTTGAAATGATATGTGGCTGTGTTAACGGTTTCAGGAGGCTTACATCCGGTATAATTAAATTTATATATATATACATATATATTTATATGTATATCATTGTATGTTATTAAGAATATTCGTTTTTTAATTATATAATGATGTCATGGCTCACATAGCTATTAATGTGACATTAATTATCGGTGCACTATTAAGTCTTTATTGAGTTATCTGATAAAGCTGTGTTAGTGATTCAAATGTTGATAGTGTCCCAGTTGATATTAATTCTTTATTTCGGTCGGACGATGATTTGAATAAATCCGCACCTGTAATGTTCAAAGTGGTGTTGTCCGCGCTAGTGTGTACAAATCCGCATCATGAATACAACTTCGAGTGAAATCCGCGAGGTTTTAATGTCGTTAGATGTTAATTATGGAGAGAAATAAAAAGAGTCCGACGGATAAGAGCCCGTCAAGGTTGAGGAGCATTTTCGGTTCACAACATTTCACTTTCATCAAACGTACGATTTTTTTTTATAATTATCAGATAATTTTTTTTTTATCGATCCTTATTATATTTTTCGTAAATATACTAGAAATGTGTGATCTATAGATTGGTACCGTTCACGGCGAATATTTAAGTTTGTTACAATTTATACGATTGATGATATAGTTAACCATAATATTCTATGATATGATGAGATATGATATGATATGATGCGATATGTTACGACATGATGATATCCAAATAAAATTTACTTATTTATTTTTATTTATCACAACTCCATATTCGAATATTACAAAACTGTTATTTTATTGTTTTTTTTTCTTTTATTTTTTTATTTTAATGTAATTTTTATGTACCGCAGTAAAAACAATAAGCTAACATTTATATGACTATGTGACTTATCGCTCACAATAAAACATTTCGCTGTTATACGATAAGATTTAAATTATTAAATAATATATTTTTGTTTCTATCAAATCGTCACACAAACACGTGAACATTACATTATGTATTTTTACGTATTTCTTCCAAATTGGATGAAATTCCAAGAAAATATATTTTTTTATTTATTTGAGAATAGATTGCTTCAACGTGATGCGTTACTTTACTGAACCAAAACATCCATTATCATAATTTTAAGTGAATTATTGTCGATGGTCGTTTCCACTTCCTCTGTAACAAGGTTATGTTATGATACTTTTTGCACTTTTACTTATAGAGAGATATAATTAAAATATCAGTGCACTAGGATTATAGGTAGCAATAAAATTTTGCCAAAAATTAAGCGTATAATTAAAAAAAAATCTTTCAAAGTTTGAAACCTCAGCAATTTTTTGTTTGCGCAAAAATCATTATACATATATGGACAGATTTTTTTTTGTCAAAAAACTGAATATCGAACAGCCAGATAAATAAAATTTTCTAGCAGGGACGCGTAGAAAATATTATGCTATTAACATGTTAAGTGTTTTTGAGGAACACTTAAACAATGCGACCAAAAACGTAATATCATTAAATATATATATAACAATAAAAAAAACAGCCTTCCATCTCGGACGGGACGGGAATGTACTCGTATCGGTAATTGATATTTGACACAGCAGTTCATAACGAACACCTGGTGTTGTTCGGTGTAGAGCAGTTCATCATCAAAGGTAACGAAATTTTAGTTCTAGACCTGTGTCCGTCTGTACGGGATGCTATTAAATGTTCCTACCTGCTGTTTCATTAACTTTCTCTAACTATACCCTGGCCTCGCTCGGTCTGGTCTTCCGCTTCCATTGTATTGTTATAACGTTACAGCCGGTGGCAGTAGCAATGAAGATTTGAGTGATACGACGGAGGTTTCTATCCAGAAATCACACGTCAGGAGTAGGTTGAAGAAGTTCTTCGCGAAGAGGCCAGCGATGGAAGTGCTGGTGAAAAAGGGGATTTACAAAGGTCGGATATAAGTGATATTTTATAGTTGCTTTGTATGGCTAATGGATTTGAAAGTTTTTGGATTTGGACTAATTATAAAGGTAAGTATTGTACATAGTGTGCCATTAAATTGTATAATAGATCAGTTTGATGGACTGGATGGTGTTTTATTTTTTTTCATTAGTACCTAGTTTTTTCCTAATTTCCTGTAGAGGTGGATGGTTGTTTGATATTAACATTAGTTGTAGTTATACGGTTTTTGGTTCAGTAGATAAAATGCGTAGTGATGGTTTCATGATAGATATTTGAACGGAATTTATTGGTACATTAACATACAAGTCGGTTAGGACTATCGGTTATACAGAACCATAGGCACCAAACAGGAAACGGAGTGCGTAAGTAGACAACCAACGGATGGGCTAAGTCAGTAAACGGAAGAATCTAAAATCAAAGCAGATCTTTAACATATTTTAAGTGCTATAGATTCATTATATTGTTGTTATGGTCCAGACGAGCCAGTGTTCGGTCGTCGTTTGGAGGAGGTCTGTCCTCTCACGCCTCCACGAGTGCCGGAGTTCGTGCGCGCCTGTGTGCGAGAGATAGAGGCCAGCGATGACAATATGGCCACCGACGGTCTGTACCGGGCCAGTGGAAACCTCAGCCAGGTCCAGAAGATACGTCTCGAGGTACACAAACTGTCCAACACATTTGAAACCAATCTCTTTTATTCTGTATGATTTATCATGTGCAATAACATGTATCCCTCAGATTGATCAGAACAATATGTCGGTGATCGAGAACAGCCCCGACATCCATGTGTTGACGGGTTCCCTGAAGCTGTTCTTCCGCGAGCTCAAGGAACCGCTCATACCGTGCTGTCTCTTTGACCGTGTGCTCGCTGCCTGCTGTACGTCACCGTTTCATATTAATAAAACCAAATAATTATAGTAGAAAAATATGTTTATAATACCGTTTGTCTCTATTCTACAGCGATACGTCCGAGAGAGGCCAGGATCAGGGAGTTCCGTGATATAGTGCAGTCGCTGCCGCAGTGCAACAGGGATACACTGAAATTCCTACTGGAACATCTATTGAAGTAAGTTCAATACCTTTAAGAGCTCGAGTGAACTGACCACTTCCGATAACTATATAAAATAATCAATACCCTATCACCTCCAGAGTAACCCAGTACAGCGAACGCAATCGCATGCACACAGCGAATTTGGCCATAGTATTCGGGCCCACACTGCTATGGGCTCCCGCAGAACAAGCCCATAACATAGCCATAGACTGCATCCAACAGAACAACGTGGTGGATGTCCTGCTGACTGACTTCAGAGAGATCTTCGACGGCACCAGGAAGAAGACGTGAACCACCTGCCTAAGAACCATAACGTACAGATCACCTAATAAACAGTATCGGCATCCAATGATTTAAGGTCCCATCATCATCATCACGGCTATCACTAGTGATCACCAGGATTCATCATCTACCGTAGTAGCGTCGGTCTATCATGGCTCTGTGTACTCACCAGGAGTGTCCATCGTCACACTGAATACAGGCGTGCTGGAGCTTTTTCTTCCTTAACTTAAATCGATACCATCACGATGAAAAAAAAAAATTTAATGAATCTAAAAACGGTCTGTATTCAGTTTGAGCGTGAACTCGTGGTAAGATCACTGCTATGTACATGTATACTAGTTCCGTCGCCTCTATATATCGACGTTGTGTTATGTATATAATATGCTTATATAAATGTCAAGTATACATAGACATGCTACGTGTTAGTGTCTGCGATCTCTTGAATTAGGACAATTTAAAATCCAACCGAGTATCATTTATCGTTCGGTGTGTTGCATATCCGTTTGTATCAGTTTAGGTGTTGTGATCGTGAAGGTATACACGTGGAAAGACTGCGAGGAGGGTAGATTAAAATATTTAATATATATTAGTAGATTTATATTTGATCGATGTGATAAATTATAGTATCAAGTGTAATCGTTTATTCTTATTATTTTGGGGCCAACCTGTATATAGGGACCGGCTTAGCCGTCTCGCGCCTTGAGCATGCTCTTGTAAATATTCATCATGGATGACTTATATATAGTTTACTTGTGTTCTAGAGTGCATACTCTTATGATTCGCTTGCAAGTGACCCTCTAGTCCTTAGTTTCTGGACTTCCATTTCAAATACGACACAGATGTATCATTGTAAGCTAGGAACCAAAGTTTTTTTTTTATTTCGTCTGATAGTTTAACTATATATAATAGTTATTGTGTATTTTATTAATATTAACTCGATTAATGCTTTCAATTAGACGAAATGGCATTAAATAAAAATTACTTATTCCACTTTGGGTGTTTCATTTATTTTTTCCTTTTTTTTTTTTAGGGTACTCTTAAAGTAAGTTTTACTTCCTTGTAATGATCCGTGAGTGCATTCTATCACCTAATCTCACTCATAGAGCTTTCATTAAATTGGTTGTTTTGAGTAGAACAGTTAAAATGTTGAAGTAATACGAACCTTTCCGCCCTTTTCACCAATCTTAAAAGATCTTGTCATAATATATTTTTTTACAATTATAAGAGACGTAATAATCGATGACTCTCACGTGGCAAACAAATATATAATTATAAAATACAAATATAGTCTTTATTACAAATATAGTCTTTATTACAAATATAGTCTTTATTACAAATATAGTCTTTATTACAAATATAGTCTTTATTACAAATATAGTCTTTATTACAAATATAGTCTTTATTACAAATATAGTCTTTATTACAAATATAGTCTTTATTACAAATATAGTCTTTATTACAAATATAGTCTTTATTACAAATATAGTCTTTATTACAAATATAGTCTTTATTACAAATATAGTCTTTATTACAAATATAGTCTTTATTACAAATATAGTCTTTATTACAAATATAGTCTTTATTACAAATATAGTCTTTATTACAAATATAGTCTTTATTACAATATAGTCTTTATTACAAATATAGTCTTTATTACAAATATAGTGTTTATTACAAATATAGTCTTTATTACAAATATAGTCTTTATTACAAATATAGTCTTTATTACAAATATAGTCTTTATTACAAATATAGTGTTTATTACAAATATAGTCTTTATTACAAATATAGTCTTTATTACAAATATAGTCTTTATTATAAATATAGTCTTTATTTCGATGCATTATAATGAAGTTTGTAATACTTACAATTACATGTTGATAAATCAAAGAGAAAACTGCCGTCTCCAAAAAACATATATACATTTAAAAAAAAGTTTCTTTTAAATAGGATTCTGTCTTCAAAAAATCACTTACTCAGAGTATGTAAACGAATAAATGTTACTAAACAATAAACATGAGTTTCTATCGCAGAGCCGTTTCACAGTGAAATTAATGAAATAGAAACATTTGTATTACTTAATCGTATTAATGACATTTTACGACGCGATAACAAACCACTCAAGTAATGAGAAAAGTTTAATGATGTAGAAAACTTAAAAAGGACATCACGAACCTTGAATTACATTAACATAAAGCTTATATTTTATAAATAATTACTATTTATTAGATACGTTTGATTTTGTATTGTAAGCAAGTGCATAGGCGTCACTGGTCTTCATGCAAGCAAGTGCATAGGCGTCATTCAGCACTTCGGAATATTGAGCTGGACTAATGAAAAAAAAAGCTACGTTCGTCTTAATAACAAATAAAAACAACTATATGTATTAATTAATATTATCTACATGGAAAATCCATACTATTGGTGGACGGTGGTGCTAGAAAAATTTTTTTTTTAGTCTCATCTTTGTTTTATTGTCTTTTTAAATAATTTGAATTTAAATTAAATATTTATATTTAATATCTGCCGGCATCCAGAGCGGTACGCCAGAAAATTAAGAAATCGATGGCGGTAGATGATAAATAACAATGACCAACTGACAGACATTCACATCTCGTCTGCCCGTGATCACGGTTGCTGAAAAGTAACCGAACCGTCGTGAGTATGTAGTTTTTTACAAAAATAAATCACGCGGAATTTAACCGAAAAATACTAGTTTCATTTAAATGAATAAAACTCGCGAAAATCTTAGATCTCATTAAATTAAATATGTTAAACAATATAATCGACAGCTATTCATTACTTGAAATGGATTGAAAGATATTGCTATAATATGTATGCAGGGGTTTCTAACATTATTCGTTTTATGATTTCCGTTGTATAAATAAAAGACATTTATAATAAAAACAATTTTTATTCACGCGGTAAATTTGTATGTCACCAAAACAAAACCATTTATCTGCCATTCTTTAAATATTACGCAGTCTTATTTTTTTTTTTTCTAAATTCTTTTCGGACACATTTTATGGTACAATAATTACAGGAATGTTTAAAATTATACAAAATTATGACTTAGTTAATTGTAAGCCATTATACAACAAAAATTATTACGTATCTTAAAACAACAATGAATGTAATCTATTCTATTGAAATAATATTAAAATTATTTACGTATAGTAAAATTATTCTAAGATATTATAACACAAACAGTTATACATTTAAACACATATCCATAGTACTTTGTGGGCTTGTTACATATAGTAATCTTCATTAACGATCGATCTAAACGAACCAATCAAAGTTAATATTTACAATGTAATTCAAAAACGCTTTTACACCTACACCTCCAGCCTCGCCCTGCCTCGCCTTCTCTACGCCCATGATAATGTATAAACACCACTTGCAATTAATTAATTTAATACAATATAAAAAAGCACATCACTATAACGTACTTATCGATAAAAAAAAAATGTCAAGAAAATAAAGAAGGCACTTATAATATTCACGAAACAAACTAGATTAAAATGAATTAATTTTTTAATACAAATAAAATAACAAACATTGTTCACTATGGCAGGCTGATTTACATATGGTCGAAAACTATAATGCAACTAAATAATAATAATTACAATCGGGCAAACACTCCTTGAGGAGCGCATGTTCCGATCATTTACATATATTTATTTATCCTATTTTACAACAGCATGGTATACAAAATTTTTTACAAATATATAAAAGTGCGTAAAATGTTCCAAAAATGTGTTATAACAATTCAATTTGTTCGCAATACCATATATTTATAACTAACGTTGCAAAGTAAATGTACTATTAATCAGCCATTCTTATATATATAGCAACACTGAACGATAATCATTTAAGAGATTTTTGTGATACGCACAAGCGATCGTACTATGTAATACACAAACGGAACATGACACTTGCTTCTGATGATTAATCTATTGGCTTTTGAGATTTATTGATTCGGACTTTGATAAATGTATCCGGACTTTGATAAATGTATCCGGACTTTGATAAATGTATCCGGACTTTGATAAATGTATCCGGACTCTGTTACTTTCAACACATCTTTGTTGATTTATGTCTCTTTAGAGTCCATCTCTCATGTCCCTTTAAAGTCAATATTTCGCAAATGTTGCTATTTATAAAAAAAATACATAATATAATATATATATATATACCTATATATATATATATATATTATGTATTGTATACGTACAATTTTAAGCTCTATTTTTGTTAGCATCACCTTATTTAGCAAACTTACTAGTTACATTCCATTAATCAGTTAATAATTAATCAATACAAATCTAACACCGCAAGTGACACCGTAACAGAAAAACATTTAACATACATTTTGACCGTCCGCGAGGGAAATGCTGTATAAGCCGAAATTTGTAAACGATTCATAACTGTCAGTCAGATAAAAGTTCATAACAAATCGTCCTCGGTATGATAATGGTATTTTTTTATTTCGGTAATGTCAAGGTAATCAGGGAGCTGGAGTGCCCTTGAGCCTCGTCACGCGAATTTGTAATAGAAAACAAATAATCATAAACTGTTACCTACCCTCATTATTATTACATCATGACTTTTCACTGTGAATTTACTGTTATTTATATGGAATAAAATATAAACATTTAATCATATTTTGGCACACTTGTAAACATCATATTTTTCTGCAATGGTGTATTGCGATCCGATAATATTACACTACACACAAAATTAGCAGGATGTAAGCGGGGTTCTCTATAACAATAAAAACTCCGTAGAAACTTATCAGGAACATTTTAATATAAAACAAATTATAATACAGTTTACTAAATCTAATAACATTTTAACGATAAAAAGCACGTTTGCAGTCTGCAGTATTAACAACGATCCCTTGGCGTCGACTGTTATATCTCGTCTGAGTCGGACCTTATAGAGTCATAATTGGACGTTTTGCTTTTAAGCATTCGGAGAAATGAGCCTACGGCGAAAATCGTCCTTCTGTGTCTATGAAATATACCCTGATACAGTGCCTCCCTGAGAGCCTTCCTGTCATCCGACATTGAAGTTTGTGTGCTCAATGTCACATCTGAATGAGCGCCAACCGACTTTTGATGTCGCAGGCTACCGTGTTTTTTCTCCAAAGACTTCTGATTAGGCAAGCTCATTGTGGATTCTATTGAGGAATTCTTAGTTTTTCTCAAATTGAGTATTTTCTTTCCCGACGACGACTCTGAAGAAGATCTACTTGGCGCTAATTTTGATCGGTGCAATGGATTATTCGAACTTTCCGGGTGGACAACTAGATCTACAGATCTTTGACTCACAGCACTGGACCGCGAGAGAGTCCTTTGTGAACTAGTAGGCTCTACTTTGGACATGACTTCCTCTTTGGATACGGATTGCTCTGATTCGATTGCAATCATTTTCTAGCATAACAAAACAGTTAATTTGTACAACAAATTTATTTACAGTATTCTATTGTCACATCATAGGTGGCCGCGCCTCTTGGATGCTATCAATAGAAGGTACAGTGAGATGAATGACGACTTCTGTATTGTTAGGAACGTCCAGTTGAGAGCGAGCCTCACAACAATTACTGAACGTTATTGTCGGAACATTTGCATCGCTAACGATCTGGATTGTGTTCAAATTTTCCACCAGACAGTCGAGTTCCGATACGTTTTGTAAATGTCTTTTATCGGAGTTTGCGCTCATGCTCGGAGCCAGCCATTCCTTATCGTCACAACCTTCGCGCTCCACATCCGGAGAAGGACCTAGGTCGTCGCGGAACGTGGGTGATACACCTTCCCCGGTCACCTGCAAATCTATTAAGCCAGCCAAGTTAACACTAAAATTGCTTTTCGTTGTTGATTGCTCTTTTGTTCCACGAATTTCCTCCGCTATTATTCGATCGGTGATCGTCGCAATTTCTTTCTGTAATAATTGATCGTCTTCATAAAATTCCGACAGTCCTTGAAGATTTTCGTACCAATTGTTTTCTAGTAAGCTCGTGGTTGCTTTATTACGTTCATCGTCAGTTTCTTGCCGATATTTATCAATGAGTTGTTGAAGGGATTCCTCGTGTTCACGATAGAGTTTCTGATAAGCCTGACTGACGGTTCTCAGTGAGTAAAATGATCGTGGTCTTGGAAGCAACGAAGTTGAAGGAGAGTGAGCGGCAACGCTTCCTCGCCACACGAGTCCGCGAGCGCGCTGCCACAGTATTGCATTAGAATTAAGAATCCTTTCAAAGTCTGTAACTTGTTCGGCTTCACTTATCTGCAATAACAGCTTGTTTTCCGTCTCTTTTCTGCATACAGTCTGACACAGTTTCTTCTCACCTGCCTGTTTAAGATTAGAATACTTATTTCTATTATCGATTAATTTTGTGGGATGCTTAACATCATTAATATCAGAGGTTGAATGTTTGGAATCAGAGTTGTCAGCGTAAATAGGTATAGATAAATTTTGAATAGATACATTGTACGGTATTTTTTCAATGACTTTCCTTTTTTGCCCCTTGACAACGACGTTACTAACTTTATGGGGTCGTTTGATTTGACCAGTTGAAGGGTGTTTATGAATGTATTGTTTATCAGAAAATCGACAACGCAAGGAATCAGCGCTACGTGTGTTCCGACCATGTTGGGACCTCGGATGTTGTGTCAGACAAACACTCTTCGCCCTTAAAGGGACCTCTGTTCTCTTCTCTCTAATCTCTGCAGCCAGCTTGATAATATTCAGAAACCAAATAAAATTAATCGGTGAAAACGTATTCAAGCGAGCGAGCGACCGCAGTGATTCCAACTGACTGTCTGCAAATCATGCAGTGCTTTCTTTGAAAATTGTATGAACGTAAAAAGTAATTTATCGTGTTGGCGTGCTGTGGCCGATCGATTCCTTCAGTATGGCTGCCTAAACAGAGATGGGCATAAAATTTGCCGAATATACGATACACGGCACCGCTATACCCTTACGATATTACAGTTTCGTGGGGGAACGCAAAGCCATTTTTTTCTTATCTAACTGATAATAAAATCCTCTAGTCACGAGATTGATTTTGACAATAAATAATGTTTTGTTTTTGTTTGCCTTAAATGTGCTTATTCTATTATACGATACCAATTTGTTCAATTTGACCTGTTTCAACTGAATATATTTAAGTTATTACAGTAGGTAAATGGTAATAGTGAATTAGAGATTTTCGCCATGGAGCATAATGATAAACTATTAACTTTTATAACTGAAGGTTTATGTATAGATATTATGGTAACAAAAATTAAGCAGAAAATGCATAAACCAATTAAAAGAATGTATGTCAGTCGGATGCAGCGTTGGCGCTCGTCCAAGTTCGCCACAAAATCACGAATAATAAGGAAACAATTTACCATCCATCCCTCAATAGACTTTTGAATCGTATAGAAATAATATTATGAGAAGTAAATGACATAAATGAAATCTATTTAAAGATAATAAACGAATTAAATATGAGACGGATGCAAGATATTTACATGAATTTTAAATTATAACGGATTTAAAAACTGTATGTATGTGACATAATGAAGTTTTGAGAAGAAGTTGAAATGGAAATAAATCATCTCATTAATAATTATTATGATTTTGACATCGCTCGCTAACGAAACTATAATTAATACTATTTATTTGTATAGCAACATAAATATTTTTATCGTGCATTGATAAAATTATACGTTTCCATGAATCCGGATCTATTTATACAGTATAAAAACAGATTCAGAATAATTTTAAGACAAAAATAAGGAGCAAAAAATATCATAGTACATAATATAAAACTATACCTCATCTTTGATATTTATTTTCGGCGGCCGCGTTCCACATTAACACCAATAAAAATTCCTCATATGACGTCATAATTTTTATATTATGATCACTATGTGCATAACCGATGTCCGTCGCAAATAGCATATTTAACTTGTACACCGCTTCATGTTATAAGTTATAGGACAGGGGAGTGGTTACTGGCCAACGGAACGAGATGATTTATAAAAATAATACAAACCGTCGATGAAACGCTAGCGAAAATAAAATATAGCTTTCTGTTTTATATTTCGACAGAGTTGAAATAATTGAAGTGTGACTGTATGTGACATCTATATGTTGAATCACTTTAAACTACGCTTCAGTTCTATGATACGAGGTCATAAGTAATCAAAAACAATAAAAATAAAACTAGGGTCAATAGTGTCATGTTGTGTTAAATGTTGTTGGCTTGTTGTATACAGGCTGGTTCCGATCGATAAAAGAATTTATATTAAATAGAAACCCTGGGAGCTATCATATTTGTTACGTAAGCAATTGCATATAATATATTTTCGATTTATGTTCAATTATACTAAACGGTTATACACTTTGTTTTAATAATTACTGGGTAAGTAATAAATGATTAGAATCGTAGAATTTGCAAATGATTTTAAATTGTCAATTTTGTCATCTAATGTTATTTAAAGTGGCACATTGTGATGTATCGTAGACGTTATACAATCATTTATAATACATTCGCGTTGAAGGTAAACATATTTATATATGGCAATTATTTAAATTTTGAATATAAGAAAAATACATAATACAAAATCATTTTAATAAAACGAGCGTTTCCTGTTTTTTTATCATATACTTATTATATTCATTCTCGTTTTTTGAATTATTTTATTTAAAAAAAAGACTTTTTAAGAAACTAACAACTGTTATTAATGCTTCCAAACATTCAACCTCGCAAAAACTTTAAAAAATCTTTTATTTTTATTATGACCCAAACAAAGGATAACAATGGAAAATCCACCTTTTATGTCGGTTTTAATTCGGTATAATGACCCACTTACCGGCGATCAAAGAAGGCTTACACGAAGGCACTGTCAATCTTAATTCACCACCACAACACGACCAGTTACATATTTAGCTGAAAATCAATAAATCCGCCAAGAGGACTGGCAGTTATCGAAAATCGCTGCGAACTAAACGTCCATTCAATACTGGAAGAGACATGCGTAGAACGCGCGGGGATATGCAATGACGCGCGGGAAATCTGACGTTTGACTTTTTAAATATAGATAATTAATGTTGTTTACATTTGATAAGAAATTTTATTTATTCACTCGGACTTATATTAGCGAATAAACAAAAGCTTAATATTATTTATATATTCAGATACATCAGTAAAGCTACTGAAATTTAAGCGCAGTCCTTAAATTTGTTTTTCTTTTAAAGTTATAATAGTTGCGTGAACTGGAAATTGACACTTCGTCAATAACAATACATTAAATTATTGTAAATAATATTCATTACATACATAAAATATATTTTACTAATAAGTAACCTAAAGTCGAGACTATGTAGTTTTTAAAATAATAAAATACGTATAGTAAGCGGAAAAATATTAGTTTTATTTATACCTTCACCTTATTAATACGTATCAACAACCCCGCCAACTCGGTCAAACGCCCTTGTATAATGCTGTACAATTCAAAGAAACCTTATTCTTCAATGCACCTAAACATCGAGTCAATATAAAAATATCTAGGGTTATATCTCCCCGACCTGACCTATACTGTAGCCTCTTATACCACTGACTACCAGTTATGAGTGTTATGTAATAAAATATGCAACTAAAAATAATGAGGATCGCTTCAAAGGAAATGTTTTTTTATTACAACTAGGTGAGTTTCTTAATAATAAAAGCATTTTTGTTTGCTTTGGAAAATGCGTGCATGCGTGCGCGAGCACGTGAGTGGATGAGTACGCGCCTACGTGGTTGCGTCAATGTGTAAAAAACAAATTGGTTTACACTACTATCTTTACACCCACTTTTCAATTTTAGCAATTAATTAAATTTTAAACGAAAATGTTATTAACAGCTCTATCTTTAATTTCGACTATTACAAATTCACCGAAATTTTTTTTTGTTTTTTTTTTCTCTTCAAAACCAATTGTGTTGATCTAATATTATAAACAACCTTTAATTTAAAGTTTATTAATGTTCTCACATTTGTTAGTTATTTTGTTACTAACCAAGGCGGCAATTAAATTATGCCTAGACAGTAGTTAAATGAAAAACTCATACATACATAACAAGCAAAACCTAAACATAACCGTATGCTATGTGCAAATGTACTTTAGATAGTGAAGGTACATTGAATAAATATTGCAGCTATTGTAAATATTTATTAAACATTTAATATATTATCTAACTTAACAAACCGATGTAATTGAAAACACAAATTTAAAAGGTTTCGTTCTATTTATAACGGACCAAAAATGATATCCACGGAAGAATTTTTATATTCTTGAAACAGTGTAGAAGAAATGATGGACCCAATTTGAGGTGAAAACAAATATTTTCATCAATATAAATTTAGCCAAAAAATTATTTTGTTACGCTGTTTGAAAACAAATTGTATCTTTCATTATATAAGTCTTATGTAACACAGCCCTGGACTTCAATATTTAAGATCCAAGTAATCTTCAATAAACACGAAACAGCCAATCCAGTTTATTAAGCAATCAAACTTCAATCGGCAAACCAAATAAAACGTGTGAACAACCTCGGCCAAAGCTAAACATCGGATATGACTTCTGACGCCAATTGGTTATATTCTTAAAGGTTTTCAATTAAATAATGTAAAGCAAGTTTCATATTATCCTTGTTTTTAATTATTGACAGAGTGATATTCCATTATTTTTGCCGCCCTGAGAGATATAAGCAGCAGTCAGTGACGCAAATTTTCAGTCTATTCGCGATGATGACTACGCACCTAATAATAAACGATAGTTTGAGGAAATTCATTTTATTGTATACTTGTTGCTCCACGCAGCTTCGTTGATGACTATATAAAACTGTTTATCTGTTTATATAACGGCACTAACTGCTGTAAATTTTCACCGGAACTGACATCCTATACCCACCCTATTTCATCAGACAAAGTTAGAATGTATAATATTATTAGGAACTAAAAGCGGTTCTGTAACTTCAATATCCTATTACACTCCGTGGGAAGGTTATATAAACGTGGATACCATTCATTATATTGCAAATTGCATTGGGATTCAAGGATAGTCGAATCAACTCTTGTTAGACAAGAACGCCATCTTAGATCGTCATGATAATTGAGTTATTTATGTACCTATATCCATTTTATTTTCTTGTTTTTTTTTTACTTTGTAAAAAGTTGATAAAATAACATTGTCTGCATGCGTGCCACGTAGTTTTTATTTTTAATATACTTGGCTTGCATGACAATAGTTCATTTTTTTTTTATATTCCTTAATTTTATTATAAGTATCAATGGCGAAAACGATTTTAGCAGTTCTATTGAATTTTGTATGTCAATATTTATGTGCTATTCGCACCTTAACACGAGTCTATCTACACCTTAGCACGAGATAGTCATAAGTTTTCTATTCTATTAGAAGTTCTAGCCATTTATTGAAGGTTGTGTTTGTTTAATTAGATTATGAAAACTTATCGTAAGTTAACCTTCATAATACATTAATTCCTGTTTTACCATATAATATTTATTTTTCGTCTGTCCCGTTATGGTTTCTTGAGAAACAATAATAAATACTCCGGATGCCTACTTACTGAATGACAGGAAAATGTACATCTGACGTTAAGTGGATCACTGGTTAAAAACTGCAATATCACGGGAAATAACATATCATGCAGGAAAATAGTAGACAATTGACTTTAATTTTTAAGTGAATCACATTGCACGTGAAATTATTATTTTTTCCCTTTTCTCGGTGATTAACGAAACCTCTGGACGTAAAATGTCATAAGAATGTCTGGACGTAAAGTGCCTACTCTAATTATAATAAGATGCTGTTTTGCCAACCCTATTAATATTGGAATAACCATTTCAAATATGTTACAAGGACAGCCTATTAGACGGACGGTCACATACTAATAAGTTTGAAGGTAAAATACTTTAATAATGTACAGGTTATAGATAAATAAAACTAGTCGTGAAGCAGTAAATGCTGCACTTGTCTGGTATCGATCCTTATATCTTATTAGGTAGTTCAAACCCGCCCCCGCATCCGAGAATTAAGTTTATGAAGTGTTCATTTTCAAGTATTTATAGACATTGTAATATAAATTTGATTATGTATAACTGAAATGTTGCTAGTATAGCGTTTGTTTAATATTTCTGTAATGTAATATGACATTTTCTTTTTTTACTTTAAATAATATCAAAGCACTTTATATGTAGAAAACACAGAATCTAAATAGAGTATTTTTTTATGCTTTAGGAAATCAATATAATTTTCTTTAGTAAAGTTTTGTTTGCCTGCTGGAAATATACAATTTTGAATATTTTTCCAACTTTTTCAATGCAACGTAGTTTTTATATTTTATCTTCATATTTATTTATTTAAATTTTAGCATACAAAATGTACTGAAAGGATTATTATATTATAGGCATATTAAACAGTAAGTATTAGAAATAGTGTTGCCAAAAATCGGTCTTGATCTCGCATTTTTGCAAGAACAAGACCAAGACTGACTGTGCAAGATTTAAGCAAGAACAAGACCAAGCCTGCAAGACTCTTGCGTCTTGCAGTTAAGACTGCGGGTCGTTTCAGGGAGTAAGTACAGTAGTTCGGGGTATACGCTTACGGACTCGGACTAAAAAGTATATGATTTTTTTTGGGAATAATGGGTTTATAAAATACCAATAGTGAATGAAAATATCCATTAAAAGAAAAAAGAATACATCCCTAGTTTAGACCATCGGTATTGTGTATGATAGTGAGCGGTACCTTGTCGGCATCATCAAAGGTCGGGTACTGAGCGGTGCCTTGCCGGCATCATCAAAGGTCAGGCATACTGAACTCTCATAGAAATTTTTGCAGCTATTCGGAAGTACAAGGTCAAGATACACGTGCGGTGGCAGCATCGGCACTGATGGCTTAGGTCGTGGGTTCAAACCCCAACCGGTGTTAATTGAATTTTTGAAATTGTCATGAAATGTTTAGACAATTATTAATTTGGTTGATCTTTATCACGCCTATATTAATTCAAGCTCAAAATCTACCTACTCTGTTGTGTTGTTCCAATATCTAAAGTAACGTTTAATAAATAGCGACAGGCTAATCATTGCAAGACTTGCAAGATTCTTGCTGCAAGAACAAGACCAAGACCAGGTGTATTAATGCAAGATCAAGACCAAGACTGGCCAAGTCTCGTCTTGTTCTTGCATTTGGGCAAAACTAATAAGAAATATATATTAATGCTACTATAAGCTGTTTGTTGATAATATGTGAACTCTAAATTAATGTCTTCTTTATATAAAAAAAATGTTATAATCTCTTATTCATGTAAGCCGGCTTGAAACCTAATAATTTTAACTTTAATGTCAATCCCGAGTAAATGTTCCTTTACCCAAAAATATATACTTAGTCCGCCATAAATATTATTATAAATAAAAATGAAAAAATATTCCGTTTGAATTCGGAATCCGTTATTTCAATTCAGTGATGTTTCTTATTATGGCGCCAAAGTATTGATTTTTTTTTGTAAAATTAACATGAAATAAGATGGGGCTAAAGAGAAAAGTAAGTATGGACTACACACACTATACATAAGATATCAGTTAAGTGTTAGTGTTCCGTTCTATCAGTCGGTGGAATAAAACCTGTCCTGTTTGTGACTGACAAAATCTGGCCATCCCCTTAGTATTCAAACGAAAAAGGCACAAAAACTAATGCCAAGAAGTTGTAAAAATACCGTATATAGAACCATGAAACCTTTTTTTGAAAAATGGCGTAGCCCTTGCAGCCTATAAGAAACGCACTGGTCATTTCTAAACTATAATTCAAACCAGTATACGGTGGTAAAATTAAAATAAGGGAAAAAAATTGTATATGCATGAGTACTATAAAATGAGTGTATTTATTCTAAAACTTTTAATTTAGTTCCCATTTATCCAAAAAAGTATAACATGAGCATTATTCGGCTTGAGTGACAATAAGAATGGTCTAACCCACATTTAGTAAGAAATGAACGTTCCATAATTCATCAGAGCTGGCCATTACCTTGTCCTGATGTTAATTCACTCGACAATGATTTGTGGCCAATTTGAACACTCGCTCTAAACGCCATGACAATTTTGTTGCCCTAGAAGAATGCTAACCATTAACAGTGAAGAATTTTCTAATGAAGAGAGTGCGTACGATTGATAATTATCCTCAACGTTTAAAGGATTGTATTGCAAATAAAATTTATTTATTTTTACTTAATAATAATAATAATAATTAAAAAATTTAATAATTAACACAGCAGTTTTGTGTTAATAATTAAAAGTAAATGAAAGCTTTATTTTATTTTCTAACTCATAAACATTCCTGTTGTGTAAGAAAAAAAAATACCTTTAAGTAGTCTATAAAAATTAAAGAGGCAGTAGGTATTCGATAAGCCTAGCCATAAACCAATATTTGATTGACACTTCATATTTTTGCTTGTTCGTGTAGAAACTAATGCGATAACAAGCTTACAAATACGAGGGGTGATCCAAAAGTAAAGATTATCATAATAATACGCTGCGGTTAAAGTTACAAAAATTATTTATTTTTCTCTATAGTCTCCTAAGAAGTCAATAGATTCATTAAAAGTTTTTCTAAACCTAGGATACCTGTAGAAAAATATCTTTGACTCTCACAAAATGCCTCAACAGCTGCCAACTTAGCTGTCATCTTCAAATTTCCGTCCTCGTAGATGTTCATGACACAGAGGAAAAAGATAGAATTAACTAGACTGACTTGAAATCAACCGTCGAAATGTCCAGTCGACTTTCTTCACGTACAACTCATACAACTCAGCTACGTGCCTGATGATCACTCTTCGATCTGCCATCATGATATCCTGTATCTTTTTGACATTGTATTCAGTGGTGGACGTGGATGGGCGTCTTTCGCCATGTTCATCTTCCCTTGATGTTCAACCCAACTTAAACTTCTTGGCTCAAAATATTGAGGGCCAGATTGGAGATCAGGGTCAATGGTTTACACCAGGTCGTTGCGAATATGTTTGGAGGACATTATTTTCTGAGATATTTTTGATGACAGCACTGATTTCATTTTTCTCTAATTATGTTTTCACTTCAGTTGTCAGTATTCAAATTAATGTTTAAACCTGGATTCATGGACTATATATATATATTTTTTTAGAAATACCTGATTATCCTTATTTCTGGATCGTATATATGAGAGTAAAAGATTTGATAGGCTAGTACAAAATGAAAGTAATTGTTTAAAAGCAATACTATATTTATTTGGCAAGAGTTGATCACATATTTACAAAAAACAGTAAAGTCTTCAAACAAACTTATAATAATATCGTAGCTGTTGTAGCAACATGATTTAGGTTGTAGCACAGCTGCCAGTGTAATCTTAAAACTATATCAAGTATTGTATATAAAGTAAATGTATATAAATAAAATAAATTAAGTAATAATTAAGTACATCATTGGTACATCACTTTGGATTGTGTCATTATAAATAACAATACAAATATGTAATAAAAGAGAAACATTATAAGTAGATTATAGGCTTTAGAATTATTATCCTATGTAAATTATGCCTATTTACATTTATACTTATATAGCATATTGAGCATAGTGAGATTTGGACCAGTGTTTCATGTTAGATGGTACCAGTTGGCTACATATTCTGTTGCAGAAATTTCTTTTCATTTATGCAATTTTCCAGTTCGTCATGATACTTGTCAATTTTGGAATCAAACCCCGGACTCTGTATGTCACAATCGAAACTATTCCCTGTTATAACTTTCTCTTGGTTCAGAGTGGAGTCAAATCTGACCTTTTTGCTTGGTGTGTAAGTTCTATTGTTTGAGAGATCGTGGTTGTCGATAACTCTTTCTTTCAATGGCGTGATGTTTGTATTTAGTTGTGTGTTCCGTATCGTTTTTATAGTTTCATACTGGTGCTCTTCATCGTCCAGCTCTTCAATTTCAATGTCATCAGAGTTGTCCAAATTAAGTGCAGGATTCTCAATCCCTGGCTCCGGTTTTTCAGTTTTTATCTTTGGAGGTTTCCGAGGTACCTCATAAGGGTTCAATGTAATGTTATGCTCAATTTTCTCACCCTTGAACTTTTTTTTCAATGTCTTAAACACTTTCTTTGACAGTTTATTGCTTGCTTTTAGTATATGGTGCTTCAAATCTTTCTTGCTGTCATTAGATTCATTAGGATTATTTTTTTGGCTGTTTTTATTCAAATTCATGATATCGACAGCGCTGAAGTGGGATACGTCACAACCTAAGATCTTACTTTGTTTGTTAAAAGTGTCTGCCGTTCCATCCACCACATTTTCATAGATGGGACTCTCAGCTCGGTAACTATCTATATTTTCATAGTCATGGCTGGTTGATGATTCATTCACTGTTGATATAGTACTGTTAGTTTCACTTGCAAACAGTTTCCTGGGTATCATATTAGTTGGTGGAACATTTTCATTCATTTCAGTCATGTTATACTCCATCTCTGGATTGTTGTCTACTAAAAATGGATTCTCGCCTAATGGCACATCATTGACGTCCAGATTTGGATCCAAAAATGGGTTTGTAGTTTTCTTTTGTATTAGTTTCTTCTTTGTAATGATTGTAATAGTTTTTATCTCCATAATATTACTTTCGTTTAAGTCATCGTCTAAATACAAAGACTGGTTTGATGCTGCCGGTGAGTCTAAAGCGAGCCGATCAATAAAACTTAAATTAAGATTGCTACTATTGTTAACAAATATTTGATTAGTGACATTTGTTTGTATGTTTGTCGTGTTTATTGCTGATATATTATCTAAATCACTTGAAAATGTAGCTGTGTTCAATGACTTTTGTTCAAGAACAGAAATCCCCGAATCTAATTCATTCTCTTCAATATCTAAATTGGTTTCTTCTTTGTTGTTTTTTTTGTCATAATGTTTCATTCCCCTATTCACATCCATTATATTGACATATATAGGCTCAGGTTCAATATTTTCAGAACTGGTTGATTCAATGAGCTCATTATCATGCTTTATATTCTTCCGGACATTGTTAAGTTCTCGTTGAAGGAATTCATTCACCGCCGCCTTACTTATACCAAGGTCCAAGGCAGTGTTTTCAAATGCAGAAATTTCAGAGCTTTTAGCGCATTTACGTTTTTTATTTGGTGTTATTTCCATAGCTGTGTTGCACATGCGATCTTCATTAGCGAGTAGGTCTAACGCGGGGTTCAAGTAAACGTTTGGGCCACTTTGAATTTTTCTTTTGGTTGATTTAATTTCGAATTGATTGTTATCTATCGAGTTCATTTCTCACTGTAAAATTAAATATTTTTATTAATTGTTTATCAAAACGCAAAATTCATGTCGATTGCTTTTCATAACAATAAACAAAATGGGTGACTAAAGTAAACCAAAATCAACAATTTCATCCTAAATTAAAGATAATATAAAACTCGTTTATCTCTTAAAATATTTCTTATAGAAAAATCTGGCTGTTTATTTCATAATCATTGATCAAATTTTTAACCGAAGTTCCATTTAAAACGATGTAACGTCGAAATAAGTTTATAATAAATTAAATCTTACCCATTTAAACGAATTCTCAGATACCTTGATTTTAAAATAAAGGAAATCAATTAATTCCAAACCATTTAAAGCAGTAGTTGTTAAAGAAAGCTCTTCGAAAACTTTTGTGAACTTCGTAATTGTAAACGAATAAGGACAGGTGCGAAGTGACGGTTATTTTTTGACAGTTATTTGTTTTACGAACCATAGAGTAGGAGCAAATTATTTAGGCGATAGTAATTTATGGGCAGCATTAAGAAACATTTAACTAAGAGCTTGAAGAACAATCTTAATGTTATTTGAATATTTACGATTACTTTGTATATATTGTACTACCATTATAAAGACACGAATATACACGTATTCTTTAAGACTAGGTAGGGACATTAAGAGTTAATAATTTTAAAACCGTAGGTAAAATAAATAATAAATAAAATTATGATGGACAATACATAAAAAAATTTCTAAAGAATAAATTATTCAACTTCAATTAGTTTAAGTCTTTATTTATCAAATTTTATGATGTGAAGAAACAGTTGTTATTTATTTGTGCTCTTGTATTTTATTACATAAGCAAACAAAGTTGATGATCAACCTTTTCTTAATTCTTTTAATGTATGAATTTCATAAACCGTTGTAAGTTATTTATCCAAAATTTTGTTGAATTCCTGCCAAATTAACTATCTTATCCTTAATTTACTTTTCTCCTTAATTTTTAAAATTGTGATGAAACCTATAGAGTTCAATTTTAATGAATGAGTGTCATTAAACAATCTCCTAGTTAAATTGAAAACTCTTTAATATATATTTTTTATAACTATTATGTAGAAATAAATACATTTCTTGATCTTTTGTTTGAAATGAAGTTCGAATTATAGTCCACATACCTGTTAATCAGAAACTTGGAAAAAAAACGACAAATAGCTAAAGCTTATTTACGCTATTCTCTAGTTCGTATAAAAAATTAATGTCTGTTCTAATTATTTTATGAAAATTGCTCATTTACTTGTTTATATAGCGTTTTTCAAACCGAACCTCTTTGACCTTATACTATAGAAAAATATACAAGACGTAACGGACAGGCTGCATGACACTAAAAGGTAATAAAAAATAGAGTATTAACAAAAACCGGGAATAGATATTAAATAGCTATTTATTTACATTTTTCAACATTATACTAAAATTTTGCATGGTTCCCAGAACATAAACTAAATATCACAAACATAACATCACAATATTTAAATTGTCTTTATTTAAAATAAACTCCACCACCATCATTGACGTGCTTCAATACACCGAGTGTTTTTATTATAAAAACTCACATACATACGTATGTCTAATAAGTAAATAGATTTAATTTTTTACAAGTACAGGTCGAGATAGACTTTACTTTTGTAAGTCATCGTGTAGTTATATCTACTCCGTAACCAGCATCCATTGCAACATTCTCAAATCAGCTCAAGTCTCATTAAAATTAAAATGTAAAAAAACAGAATAGGTAAAAGCAAGTGTTGGTAACATTTTCGAGTCAGAAATTATTATTTTTTTTAAACATTCTGAAACTGAAATTTATAAACGATAAAATATATCACTAACATATTTACAAAAAAAAAAAAAAACAAAAATAGTTTTGAATATCGAACACATTTTTTTCCTCTCTATTGCTATAGCTATACCTCGAACGGCTCTAATCACAGACTGTCCTTGGTCATATTTTATTGCTTAAATTAATTGTCATTATTGTAAACAGATTCAGCGACTGTTATGTATGTTGAAAAATATTATGTCATTTATATATAGAAAATATTATTTACTTATACAATAGAAAGTATAATATTCATCTCCAACAAATAGACGAAAGCATCTATGTATCTAATAGGTATATAATTGTACATATATGAAGTTAATTTTCCTATATATTTGATATTATCCCTATATATTTTTTATTTTATGTATAAGCATAGCCTGTGCCCTACAAACCTCTTCCGGTCCAGCTTGCCACTATTATTAAGTAAGTATGTGTTTACATATGAGAAAATACTTATAATTACAATTGACATTTGACAGAACTAAAAAAGCAGTGCCTTGTAGTTATTATGTGCATTAAATTGTATATAAAATATATTTATATATTAATAATCAATTTAAGTATTATATTTTCATATAGCATTTAAGCTTTTTTTATTATATATTTTTATGCTTGAAGTATATGCGACGTACAAACTTCCTGTCATTTTGACTTGGGTAATATTTTGTGCAACATATTTTAATCTATGTCGAGATGTTTGAATGACCTCTCCAAGGCCTTATCACGTTTTTTGTCTGGCAGAGCATTGATTCTCTGTTCCTCTTCAGCTTTGAAGTACGGCTCTAGAGCTTTCAACGTCTGCATACATTTTTTATGAAGGGTTTGTGTATCTGGAAGTGTACCACCGTGGAGCGGCGGCAGCGCCGAACGCGGTATAACAGTCTGATAGAAATTCTCCAAGTCTTCGTTCTTGTGATGGAACTTTATCTGAAATTATAAATAAATCTACATATATATTTTAAATCATGTACCATTTTGAATTCTGGTATTGTGAATGTTAAGGAATGGATTAGGTTTTTAAATGAAACAAAAATTAAAAGACCTGTGTTTTAAAATTAACTGGAATCGTGTAGACACAAAAGCCATGCAAGTACATACATATTTATTTACGTAACAGCTTTATTACTATTTGTTTTGTCGCCAATTCCTTAGTTTAGACATTGATTTAGGTAATAAACAACACAAAAAAAGGACGTGGAGCCCAAGCATCGTTTTGTGTCAAACGAGTAACGACTTGACGCAAAACACATCTGAAGGCTTAGCAAAAGTTTGCATCGTTACACTCCATACGAAGGTTATCTCGTTTCTGATTCAATAACCTATTCCCTACTGTTACTTTTAATGCTGAGAACTTGAAGTAAGCACATTGTACGTTTAAATACTCTCACGTTGTACCAGCAACGAATGTTCCTAAGGAACTAACTGCAAGGAAATAATAATATATGAAAGACGACAAGTTCGTGTTATGTATATTCTAAATCGTTGTAAGGTTTTATTGATATATGTGAAATAGTCACAATTATATAAATAATAATTATATGAATGATGATGCATATATGAGGGTAGTCGACCTGTGTATAAATGAGATCAGTTATGAAATACATGCAACACATTCCGTCTGTACCATATCAAAGAACTTTTTATCCATGAAAGGTCTGATGAGTAAGAGCAGCTTGTCCAGGATTGGTTCCGTGTTGAAGACGTGTATCGCCCTCATTCTCACCGGCATCGCTTCCTGTACGTATTGGAAGAATTTACGTAGAGACCTGATGAAAAATAAATGTGATATCTTCATTTTCATGTTCTACGACATACTAACAATGATAATTAAATACATATATGTTAAGGCATTATTGCAATTCATTACATATTTTATTCTAAATTAACAGAACTTAAAAAAAAGACGAAAAAATTTGAATATCTAGTTATGCAAAAAAAATACAAAAAAGGTTTCGGAAACAGACAATCTTATTAAATATTTCTTCTAATAAACTATAGTTACAGCAATGCATTCAATCGTTAAGTATCATCTAACAAAAAATTAACTACAATACATTCTTTTCTACACATTCAAATAATAAATATATATAACATACTAAATTTAAAACAAAGAAGCCCCATGGAATGTAATAATTCATGCGCTAAAAATGAAACACAAAAAAATTACGCTACATATGAAAGACGTAGAGCCTTGCTTTTGCGGTTTCTCTATTAACCGAAGCAAAAACTGTAACTATATTATTAGAAATACAAAATAGTCTAATACGCAATGTTCAAGCTCGATCTAAGACATCCTAGGTTTCATTACCTTTGCCTGTCCTTCTGGAAGCTATTACAAAATCACGATGTTAAAATATATGCTATTAATCTTATTTAAGTTATGTCAGTGCAGTCTGTCCCTGAGGCTACCTTAATGAAGACTACGCTTAAATTAATACACAGTAGATGAGGTACAAAATACAAAAATAATATTCATACTATAAATTGAATTAGTTTTGTCATAGATTTATAAAACTTAACTTATCAGAATGTTGATAGTTATATAATACTTACGAGAGACTAACTCTGGTGAGGTGGCCGAGTTTAACTCCTTGCATGTCGAAGAGAAAAATGTAACCTGGCTGTGGACCTCTCTTGTGTAGACAAGAATCTGAAATATTGAACTGATCTTGTAATAATTACATCAACTTATAAATTAGTGATGGCAAAAACGAAAAAAAAATTTGTTACATACATACACACGTACATACATATAGTTAGAGGATATTGAAATAATTTTATGGGAAATTGTAATATATCGAAGACTTATAGTTTTTGTAATGAACTCTTAAATTAATAATGCATATAAAATATTTTAAGACCCATATTTAATATCTATACGTATAATAAAATTATAACAAACTCATGATATTAAAAAAAAAGCTAAGATTGGGGGATCTTCATACAACCAATAGAAGCCAAAAATATGATTTAAAAAATTTTTGTTTGTTTGTCTGTCTGATTGTTGTTCGCTTTTCACGCAAAAAACTACTGGACGGATTTTGATGAAACTATTTTTTTATATACCTATTAGTTCTCGCTAACATATAGGCTATGTTTTTTTTGGAAATTCGTTGTTTAAGGGGGTAAAAAGGGGGGGGTGGTAGTTTGTATGAAATCCGTCAGTTTTGAAGCTAATTTAATAAAAAATAATATTTGGCTATTTGGTTAGAAATTAAGAATGACGCAATAAGGATTTTTGGAAATTCTGCCTTAAATGGGATGAAAAAGGGGGGGTAAGTTTCTATAAAACTCCGTCAGTTTTGAAGCTAAATCGATGAAAATTAAAGTATCGTAAATCGTAAATAATAAGCTTTTCTGCCCTTGGTTTTGTGACGGTTACTTGTTTAAGGAACCATAATAATAATAACATAAGCTATAAGCTGTACCTCCACGAAATGAAGCCGGTAACGGTTCAATACTGCCTAAAACTAGCATTTTATTATAAGTCATCAGAATAGATGCCTTCCTACTCATGTTGTTTTGTGGTTTACGTATGACAATTTGGAAGTAGCCTACCCGATAACGCAGGGGAGCAGCCAACAAATAATCATACTCTGCAGTTCTTAGTCCAAGTAATATTGTGACAAGAATCATTATGCCTAGACAAAAGAAATCGAGTCCTTCTTAATATTCGAGAGAGTCTAAACGGAAACTGATGAAGAACATAAGGCACGATTAGCTGCGAGGCGGGAACCTTATGATTTTTGAAATGTTTGTTTACACAGTCATGTAATTGATAGTCCATTGAAAAGGCGATAACAAAGTGAAAAACCCAAATTCTGCCCAAAGTCATTATTCCACGCGGACGAAGTCGCGGACAAAAGCCAGTTTATACATAAAAAAAAAGAATCAATTATATGCAAACCAACTAGATACTAAACTAAGCGACGGAAAAGGATTTTATTTTATCGTTTTAGAAATCGTCAAAGAAACATTTTGTTAGATAAACATTTTCTAACCTGGTTTTATGTAAATTAAGATCAGTTATGCAATAAGTTGGATTGATTAGGTAACGCCATATAATATATTTATATTGCATCACATATTGTACCAGTCGTTTATGGTTGCTATATAATTGTCCATTGTTTTTTTTAATAAATTTAACTGACATTGCGACTTGCGTCAGTATTGCCACACGCGAAGTTCATTGTTTAAGATCTCTAATACGACGATATAAAACGTTTTTACAGACAAACAAACAGGATGAAATAAATTGAGATGTAGAAACAAAAAAAAAATAATTATAGAGAATATCGAGATCTAAGTGTTAATATTATAAGGAAATAAATTAACCTTGAACGGTCGTAAGAAGTGATGGCAACGATAAAAAATTGCGTTTAAATTAATAATAATTCACCTAGAACCGTGTTGATCTTTTAAAAATAGATTTTAATTTAAATTCTTATCGATATTATTAATAGTTTATTATAGTTTATATGTATATAAAATTTAAATCACCCTGCATCACGATACTTATGAAGACATTGTAGTAATGTATACTGTGGTCTTCAAGATTAAAGATGATGTTACAGACAATACCTCCCATATTTGGAAACATTTCTACACGGAGTTTACTTGCATGGAAGGAGACATGAATTCAGGATAGATTGTTCAGCAGACTCTCCAGACTGCTATTTACGTCATATGGATGTTCAGGAGTTGTGTCCTGACAGCTGACATAGGCTCAATAGTAAAGTGATGCTACGTTTAGATTAGGCTATTTATATAGTTTTGTTCTTGTTGATTCTATAATGTCACATGGCAGTTCGGTCAATAGTTCCATAAGCCTATTACCAAAATGTGTTCTCTGAATATTTTGTTTTGCTTTATATTTAAATCGTGGCTTTTCTTTATACCTTTTGATTTCCAATTTAATTAATTAAATTTACTTTATATAATGATATATAAAACAACGTTTTTGGGAAAAATAAACTAGGTTTTTGGGATTTTATTATTAATATGATAATGAAGGTTATCCCATGTTTGTGATTATATATTTTATGCCTCGATATCACAAAGTTTTTTGTCAGATTCATCACCAAGGATTCCTGTACATTGATGTATGGAACTTTAGATCTTTATAACAATTAGCAACTTCTAGTTAGAAAATCGATGAAAAGAAGCCTAAAAAAAATCCTTTATAAATTTTATTATGTAATTTGCAAAAAAATATATTTCCAGACTAAAAAAATGTACATTATCACTAAGCATGTAAAAATATAGAATTAATCGAAGTAAATCCAACCTGTTATCTGATAAGCAATCTTGGTATTAATTTTTGCAAAATATTAATTATCACTAATTAAATCATAAATCTGCACCAATTAAAATCCCTCAACTCCTCTCATTATTGCTTTTTGGTGTTTTGTATATCAGCGTTGTTTTTTCTGTTTCCAATTTAAAAAAAAAAAACAAACAAATGACAGCACTAGTCCGTTCAATGTATTCTTATATTGACATCAAAGAATCGAAAACTAACTAACTAGGTTCAACCAGCGTCTGACAGCACCATACACATGTATATACACACAGAATGTCAATGCAAAGCTTAAAAATGTTGAAATGGTTGTCTGGTCTCAGCAGTATCGAATTTCTTAGTATCTAGTCCTGATATTTTCGTTCATGAAGCCGTTCGTTATATATAAAAGTTTAACAAAAACAGTCGACGTTGACAAAATCATTAAGGAAACATCAGTAACTCACAGAATATAATAGAATGGTTGTCTATGGTCAAAATGTCACAAATCCTATTAAACAACGAAGTTCATAGTTATATCAAGAGGAATTGTATTGTACGAGTGAAACCTGTAAAATAAACAACATGTGATATTCATTACTTTAACTATCCAATGCTTAAACGCACTTCAACTAAAAAAGGATTATGTTTAAAAAAAAAATTAATATAAAAAACTAAAATTGAATTATAATAAACGGATTTTTATTTTAAAAGTATATTATACCTTGTAGTATAAATCATTACGCTTTTATCGAAGGAATCGTAATTTACCTAATTATTAAATATATGATTATTTTTATAGCAGTAAATGAACGAACTCTCACCAAGACGGTCGCAAGCCTGAACGCCTTGTCCTTATTACGTAACCTTGATTAAGAAACGAACTATCGAGATGCTAATTGCTTTAATTGTGACATAGATTATTTTCGGTCCAATATCCTTATTAATAAAAAACATTTAAAATTCAGGTAAACAAAGACACCAAAAAATATAAGTGCCTAATTTGTCTTTTTTTTTATATTTAGTTAACACTCGGTGTCTAATGAGGACAATAGCGATATTAAAAGTTTACGTATGAACAAACGATGCAACGAAGCTATGTAGCGTTTGTTAAATAAATTAAATGTAGACTATTTAAATGTCATTAATTTTTTATTATTATCTATTACGTATTTTCCATTTGAATGCAATGATTGACATTCAATGTTTCAAATTCTACGAAAACTTATGACAATAACAATATGAATAAAATGGGAAAAAAGAGGTCTGTTGAGATTTTAAATAAATGTGAATGTAATAAGCGAAATAGGACCGCTTTCAGCCTTACATTCTTTGTTTGAGAACTTTGTTTTGTTATTTAATATTACGGCTATTCGCTAATTACTCTTGGAGAAGATTTACATTTTTGTAACGCAAATCAGAATTCAATGGCATATTTCTAGACACGGTACTGATTATATAAGTTGTTTTATTTGCTTAATGTTATTCAAAATTGCTTAACATTTAAATGTTAAACAGTGATGCATGACAACTGTATACAGTTTATTATAATCATACACGAAAAGTCAATGCAAATAAATAATTACTATTTTAATATTAAAACATCCCCCTTCACCTAATATGTTATTGGTTATCGACATTTTTCGGGTGTCTGTCTGTCTATCTGTTTCGAATAATCTTTTAAAGGACTGGACCGTTTTTTGAAGACCCTCATTGGTAGATAGTTAATAACTAACTTAGTCTTTTTATTTTCCAGTATGTATTTTTTTTTAATTAATATTAATGATAAAAAAAACTGTTCCACATGGACGAAGTCGCGGGCACACCTCATTTGATAAATACGTTTTTAAACTACGGTATAAAGAAAAACAAAAACAAAAAAAATAATTACGGGGTCACTGAATTGGATATAATGGCCAAATTTTAAACGAATGGCAAATGAGTTTTAAATTATTCAAATCGTTTAGTTTATAAAAACTATATTACAAGCCTATTAAGACGTCCACGTGTGATGTAAAGAACTTTTATATAAAATTATATAAACAATGAACAATAACATTACAATGTATATTAACAAGGATAACAAGTTTGTAACTCGGTTAGTTAATTGTTTCCCATATAAAGTAGTTAAATAAGTAGTGTAGTAAACAAGCAGAGACGAACATAAGATCGTTCATACATTTGTCCTGCGGATAATGTAAATGCAAAACTTTGTGAGGATGTATGAATGTTTGTTGCTTTATAACGCAACAACTACTAAATCGATTTTGAGTAGACTTGACAATTACGTAGTTGAGACATCAGAATATGATATTGACTATAATTTATTCTAGAATTCCATGACATTGCTCTAGGAATACGACATAACACTTGTATTGTGTATAAAGTCACGTGTTATAAACTGTAGATGTCGCTGCCGGCTGATTACCATGTCTACTATTAACACCCTTTATACATATCACTCTGAGCCCAATCGAAAAGACCACGCATACGAAGTCACGATCAAAAACTTAAATATACATATATTTTTATAACTAAAACCAATATTAGAAGTCTAGGTACAAATTGCCAAACGCAAGTGTACAAATATTGTACACAGCAGATAAAATGTGAATGTATTAACCGCTAATAATAACGAAACAGCCATTCACAAGTATGTGTTATTTTTAAAATGTGTCTACTAAGAAACTATCATGTTCCTCTGTTATAATTTTGATCATTATTTAATATAAGTTTTGCTTGATTTAAAATTCAAACACTAACATAAATTTGATAAAGTGATAACTTAATTAAATAATCGAGTACAAATTACTCGAGGCTATATAATTTGTTTGACCTTTCAAACATACTTTGATTACGTGTTTTTATTTTATGAAGAGTACCTACATTCCTTTTCTTGTTCGATATATGTACTTATGTATAAGGGCTCACCGACGGTCATGAAGAGCAGCTTGCAGCCAGGCTCGAAGTGATATTTAGAGGGTTCGGTGTAGTGGAGTCGGTGGTAGATCAAGTCGTAACCATCGTGAGATTTCTCTGGCAGTACGCTGAACTCTCTGGAATCAAATACTGATACACTATCATGTTACCCTTTTCTATACTTGACTTTTGACTGGTGATTATTTACTATAGATTATTTTTTTTATAACTGCTGACATTTATTTAAAATTACGATCAGTGTTAAAACTGCTAGCCTAAACCTAGTATTAAGACCTCGTCCATTAATGGTTATACTAGTACCTTAAGAAAAACCTTTTTTTTGTAATGAATGCAAAAAATTAAGTAAGTAATAGTGTCTGTAAGCTGTGGTCTTAGACCTCAGTTATGATCGGAAAGATGTGATCAAAATGATTTATATCAATTATTAAGTCATGGACACAAACCAAGCGAACACTGTAATTGGTTAAGAAATTAAGATGATAAATTTGATGTTATGTTGCCATCAACTGTTTCGTTTATTAAATTATAATTAATATCAAAATATCTAGAAATATAAATTAATTTAATATCATGCAAGTCTAGATAGCGATAGGTGTTTAGAAGATTTTTTTTTTAATTAATGTAACAAATATTCTCATACGAAATTATTGGTTACATCATAAATAAAGCATGTTATGTGGATAGATAGACACATTCACTTATCGTTTAGTATCCTCAATTTCGAGTGCTAAAATATTCAAACGACTAAATTAGCAGAACTCTAATTTATAAAATAAATAAGTCATGATTATATAAAAGGCGCATTCATATTAAAGAATCGTATTTAAATAATTCTATTCATGTCTTTAATGGGTTAAATACAATGGATAGTTATTACATGTAAGACCACCATCGTCCAGTTTTTATGTGGGAAGTATATGACATTTACGAATGAAAGAAGAGGAAAAAGTAATTGATTTGTGTGAGTTAAAAGAACGTCTGAATTTTGGAAACGAATATGTATATTTTTAATTATTACGTTGTATTTTTTTTTAATGTTTTTTAAGAAATGCATTAACTTATCGCCAATTTACCGGAAGCGATTTCAACACAGAAAGGTCAAAACTACTTTTTTATTTTAAAAACAACTAAATTAATGTAAATATTTTAGTTATAGTCTTAATCTAACAAATTATACATGGGACAGTCTGAGATATTGAGTCTAGTTTTTTCTACAATAATTCTAACACGTCCACTCTGGAAAATATTTTAAAACGCACATTGTACTAAGAAATAAATTACTTAGAAGTTATGAACACGTTTAATCAACATTATATGCGTTGCAAATAAAATTATACCATTATAATAGAAGGTCATATGTACACGGATTGTACATTACATTTAAAGAAAAAAATAAGTTAGTAAAAAAGTTGCACAAAAATAGCTGCAAAGAATATTTTCTTCCAGAGAAAAAGCAGTTACTTTTTTAGAACCGAACTAAAACAGAACACATTAAAAAAACCATATTGTCTTTACACACCCAACACCGAAACAATGAGATATATATCTATACAAGAATATTTACATAAATGATAAAAAATATATAATATTTTATATTTTTTTAATTTTTGGCATTAAATGGAATAGATGTGTAATTAAATTGTGTATTTAGGGCATCCATGATATTGCGCGTAATGAGCAATTTCTACTCGATTGTGTGGAATTTGCAAAATAGTTTATTTAAGAGTTTTACACACGTCGCAATTTTCGTTTGGGTTAAATTTAGTGATTGGACTTAACTAGTAGAGAACAGTATAATATATATTTTAAAAAAAACCTACAATTCTATAAATAATAAGTAGCGGAATTCTATCGACATCACTATAAATATCGTTTACATATATACTCTGGTTATGCTACGCTATAGATTATATAAAAAATAAATAATGAAATTTTGTTTTCCTATTAATAAGCTGCGTTCAAAAAAATCTTATCGAAATAAACGCTACCACTTGACTGCCAGCCTCAACATCTATAATACTTATGTGGGTTACAATGGTAGTTAGGTTTATGGTACATTCCATATTGTTAAGTAGCGCGGTGTTGTGTCACGCGTGAAGCCTGTCTGTCTCATATGTTGTATGTCACTTTTGGAAATATAATTGATTCTACTTGAATATATAACAAGCACAAACATGACAACAAATATTACAATATTCATCTGCGTCCACTGTACGCTTTTAAATATTCCTTTGACGATTGTATTACTGATGGTTCCTAATAAAACTATTCCGTACGTACTCAGTATTAATATAAAGATAAATGGGAAACAAATTAATTATATTTTAGATGATCAAAAAACGTACGTGCTACGTTGCACGTAATTTTTATTCCGCTTAAAAAATTATAATAACCTGCTATAACTTACGTCAAGCGGCAACCATTGACGCAGAATAGTGCGTTATAAAAAAAAAAAATGTTTCTTAAATCGTTGAATAGTTTTATAAGAAAAGAATCTCGTTCTTTAAAAATATAAAACTTATACGATCCGATAGACGTAATTATAAATTTGTTCGCAAAAAGAAAAAGTAAATTACGTAACACTCATAGCCAAATGTTATGTAGTATGTATGATGAAAGACTTGCAGTGAAGTTACTTAATGGCCCGAAAGAACCTTAATGTGGAAAGACCAATTATTAAAAGGCTTTACGCTATATGAGAGAACATTTTTCAATGTTCTTTCATATGAAGCATAAAGGAAGGGGAGGAGACACCAATCAATTCAACCAAGGTCAAATATCCCCTTTTTGTAAATAAATCTAAAATAAAAAATAAGATAAAAAGTAAGATGGGTCATACGAGATAGACTTATATAAAGTACAAAAAAAAAACGTAATTCAAGTCATACATCATCGTCTCACAATAATGGAAGTGAACAATACAGGATTTTAGCTTCTAAATGTATACAGTTTTGGTATCTATTTAGTCTTGAGCAGGTATGTAAAAAAATTGCATGCAGATCACGCATCAAGTAAAATTTAGAAACCCTTGCTAAAATGTACCGCATCATTTATTTTTTTAAAAACTATGATGTCGGTGCATATAACATAAAAGATTGAAAAAAAAAAATTACATTATTAAATGCTGTTAACTGGGTACCTCAAGCATTTAAGTACCAAGCATCTTTAGAGAAAACAAAGTTTTTAAATATATGCAGAAAAAACTTCATTCAAATCTTAATTGTAACATTACCTAACAAGTCTTGCAGTATGCGTTATTTTAATTTGCAACTTAAGACAAATAAAATTATGAATGTCAATAAAGATGTCAAATCTTTATTTGAATATATGAAAAAAAAATATTAACAAATGTTGATAATATTGATCATTTTTCATAGACTGGGCATTTTAGTTTATTTTTTTTTTATTTTTTTCTACTTGTGTTGATTATGATAAATACTGTGAATGAATATTGATTATCCTAAAATCATTTTAGTGTGAGCACATTAAAGGTGACATTGTCTTTCAAATTCTGATGATAGTTTATTTACTGAATGTTAAATAGTAAAATCATATATAATGATTCAACTATATATTATTAATATTTTGATAGTATTTCTTATGTACAAACACATTTTAATTAAGTGTGAAACATAAAATTAGTCGCATGGTTTAAAACAATAACTTGTAACCCATTATTAAATTTTGTATGAATAAATAAAAAGGATAGCATTTTCATACAGCAGCGGTTACAAAAGTATGACTGAATAATTAAAAATCTTTTGATTCTCTCAACAAAATAACGATATTGACCCTGCCCTTTAATAACGCAGTTAATGATATAAAAATAACTAAGTATAAATAATAATATACAATTTATAGTTTACTCACAATGTTTAATGGATAAAATATTATGTTTTATACAACAAAGCAACCAAAGAGTACTACTGAATATTATAAAATCCCATGTATATTGATTATCCGAAGACAAAATTTTCTGTCAAATAAAAACAAAAGTTTCGTAATGAATTTCAAAACCGCAGGTAGTATTAAAATATATCTAAATGGTAACATTTAAAAGTAATTTATTTTTGCTTTAGAAGAAGCATTATTTGTGAAGCATAACATAACCTACTATTAGGAGATACTCTGTGTATTTTTTACAGTTTATATTATTCTTCATAAATTTAAAAGTAGAACTTACAGGGCTTCTACAGAAGGTTGCAGCTCATCCGAACTTAAACATCTATTGTCGAAGATTTCTGGAGTATTTTTTCTTAGATTGTAATATCTTTCTATACACGTTTTACTCCTCTCTATATCTCCATAGCAAGCGTTATAAAATAACAACAACTGTTTATCCGTAAGGTCTTTAGGAACATATTTTGACTTGTCTAATTTTTTCGTCCACTCTTTCAAGGAATTAAAATCTTCTTGGCAAAATTTATCCATGGCAGCTATTGCCGTTTCATAATCATATTCTAGTTCCACAGCCATTTTCTTCAATACTAAATGTGTATACAAATTCGATAAATAACACGATTTTCTGAGGAGCGCTACACATCCAACATATGCAACGATTATTTGACAACTGAACTTCACTGAAAATTGATCCGATACGTTCGAAAATCAGGTTATAATATTGACACTACACACAAACAATTTCTTTAATCTTTTTAAAATGTTGCTATATAAAACTATATATTTTTTTTATGTAGGTATTCTTAACCAATGAGATTTAAATTTCAGATAACTTTTACAAATAAAATAAATATAACCTAAATGGATACAAATTTATCGTAAGTCTTTTATAAGATATATATAATACCAAAACTTAAATTGGCATGCAATTAATTTTTTTTCAAGGGAAGGCAATCTTGTAATTATAACAAGAAAAGAAAGGATTCAGAGGTTTATAAAAGTGTACCGGAAACTGATAACTTTTATTATAACACCATTTATTTGGATACCAATATTATGTTTAGGTGATGATAATGTAAGTTAGTAAGTACTTTTATAATAGGATTGATGGTTGTTATCATTATAATACATTTTGTTTCATATTAAACAATATTATAGAATATTACCAGTAATTGAATATTACCTTTTCAAAAATATATTAATAATATTCATAATACTAAGTTTCGTTGTAATAGTTTTTGATTTTAAAAGTAGTTCATTTTAACCGTAGTAATTGTATTTCAGGCTTATATCAGTTTTTACGTATTTCTTGTGAATGGAACTTATTTGGTTGCTAATATCTTCCACCCAGGCGTTACTTCACTGATTCCAATAACTATTTTTACGATATTAGACGCTCTGGGAAGACCTGTGATATATACGGTACATATATATTTCATAACATTATTAAGTAATATAACAATTTCAATTTTATTTAAAAAAAAATCTTTTACCTGCAATTAGTAATCAAAATAAATTTAACTTTAGCAAAGGGTTCAATGACTTATGTCTATAAGTTCCTAAGGATTTATCCTCTTTAAATGGTTCTAAAGTTTATCTGAAAATTAAAACAATTAATTTTTAGATAAACATCAATAACTCAGTCCTGGACTGTTTAGGAGTTATGATGATCGTCATAGCCATAGAATACAGCAATATTCACAAGCGGATTGCCTTAAAGCTTCTGCTCACATTTGGGTGTTCTCATTTTAGGTAACTCATAATTTTGTTCAAGTGTTATCTTTGTATAAGAATGATCCCTCAAGTCTCAACTGAGTGATCCCAAGTGGTCAAGAATCATAAACAACGATTTTATTGTTATTTTATTAAAGCCTTAAAGCATATGACTGGAGTTTATTAAAAGAAAAAGTAGTAAAGGAAAGAAAAATTTGATTGTTTAAATGTCGACTGGCTCTATATTACTTATAGGAATTAGGATAGTTTAGGAACATTTATTTTTGCTTTAAAGATTGATGGCCCTCTTATTTATTTATTCAAGGCTGAGCTTCTTGATGTTCGCTATCAGCATGATGCTGTCCATGTGGTGCACCAACACCATGACCTGTGGTATTATGATGCCGATCATGAAGGCTGTTCTTGGTGAACTCGAAAGAGTAATGAGCTTTGTATTATAATTTAAATAACAGACTTACTCGAATCGACGAAACGGATTATGAATTCTATCAAAACAAAAGTGCAGGAAGTAATGTGTATGTATATATAAAGATATAGCTAAGGTCATTATTAACAAGAAAAAAATTAAATTTATTAAGTTTTACCTCTTTTCTTATATGACTTTTTACAAACTTTAACAACACTAAATTGTAATGTTAATCGTTAAATTATTTTTTTACCTGATGTGGATAAGCCTATAAAATCAAGATGATTAAGTGACGGCAAGTAAAATATTATAAAAAATAGCGAGGCCTTAATTAATGACAGTAAACTTGTACATTATAATTACATGCAATAATAAAGATGATCTCATTACGAATAAAAATAAGTCAGATCTAAAAGGTTTTTGTGATACCCAGTATAGAGATAACATTACAATGCAAAATAATATAAGTTGATCATCTTAGATTTTATCCAAAACGACTGCCATGGACATAAATACATATAAGGATTTGCCTGACATACTATAAGACGTAGGTCTAGTCCCCAAATATTTTGAAGCACAGTTTGATGCTAGGCTAAGTTACTTGAGCTGGGCAGATTATTACTTAAAATTTACACAAGTAAAGCTTAACCTTACTCAACAAAACAAATTAGGGTTCAAAAGTAGCTAGGAACACTCTTTTACGAAAGTTGCGTCATTATTATTTACGTCTTCGATGTTAAATGTTTTATTAAGAAATAATTTTGATATTGATTTTTTTTTACTAAATTCTTACATTTCTAATGTTCCTTAGGAGTCCTCAGAATTTTGGACTAAATGTTAGCCTTTTAAGTAATTTAAAAAGTATGTACAATACCGAGATATTTGGTATAGGGATAATTGTTTTTATATATTCTGTGCGTTGTACTTAACAGATTAAAAAAAAACATATTATTGTATAGATATGCATGTGTGCAAGTAATACATTTAATGAAGATTACGTCTTTAAATATTTCAGATGGGAGTGTTAGAAATTTTTGAACCACATAAACTCGGTGACAGTTCCCGTTACGATGTTGTGTAAGGAAGTGTAAAAGTTGTTTAAACTATTTATCCCTAAATGTTAAAATACAGATAGTATAGATATTATAGTAGAATATAGGATACTTAATAAATAAAAAAAAAGCATTTTGAAATAAAAATAGATAAAGTAATAGAACGTAGTAATGGGGAAGAGGTTTTAGGCCTGCGGCCAACCACTCTTCTAACGAAAGCACTTGTTTTAAGATGGTTCTAAGTTTCTAACAAAGATAAACTATCTTATACGAAGGTCAGACCAAAGGCCACAGCAAAAATCATACTGCAAGTTAATTCTAAGCACATTTCTCTGAAATATAATAACGATGCAGAAATAGACTACGTTACGACATTTACCGTCTGTAACTTAAGCATAAGTTTTCATCGACATTTACTTACCTTGAAACAATCACGTGTAATATATTATGAGTAAAGAAACTAGATACATTCGGTATGAAGTGTGACCGTTCATACTTATGATAATTATACTGGTATGACTTTATTATGAGGAGATTATGTTCGTTACCAATTGCGATAAACGTATTTTAATTTCAAAACAATTCCTTTTCGTTTCAGTGAAGCAAAGCCGTCAGATTTTACGATTTTTTATTTCTTAGGCATCGCTTACTCATCTTCAATAGGTACGTATTGTTACGAATATTATAATATTATTAAAAATATATTTTTATATAGTGTACCGATGGTTGAAGGCAGACTATGTAATTATGATGAAGAAAATTATTAGTACTTAGTAATAACATGTTTAGCTAAGGTTTGTGTAGTAAATTAAAGCGTCTGTATTAAAACAGGAAGGATTATTGATGTTTAGAAAGAATTTTAAAACAATTTTCATATCGGTGCATCTACAGACATCGCGTATACGAACTGGAAAAATATTTATATTTACGAAGAAATATTATTATGCGTACATTTATAATATAGTATTATAGTATTGTCTTTCTAACATATAATCATAATATGACCCAGTGTGACTTCTTAATTAAGATTTTTTTAATATTCCATTAATATAAAGAAGCTAGCTATAAAACAATATTTAAAACGGAGTTAAACTTTTCATTGAATTTTTATTACCATCATAAAAATGAATTATATTTCATGCATATAAAGTAACAAATTAATTAATAAGTATTTATATTTAATAATGAAGGTGATGTTAATTGCAATTATGTAATTAATGTTAAAACCTTGATATTCGTAGTGAGGAAAATGTGTGATTATTTAATTATCTGTTCACTTATAGCGAAAAAGGGGATAAAAGAAAATCTAGTCACAGATAAATTAAAGTATGTCTGTTATAATAAATAACTACTATTATCGTTTTAATCTTTAGGTGGCGTGTCTACATTCATCGGGAGCGAGTCGAATAAACTGTTTAAGAATTATTGCTCAACGTAAGTTTTAAGGATTTTAGAAATATTATAGCGTGGCCACAGAAAATTTAAAAATTTTAATAAAACATTTGCATTAGAATTCAGAAACCTTGTGATAAATTGTGTTTATCAAACTAAATAAGCATGTTTTCTAGTTTTCACTCACAAGCATATGTACGTTGATAGTTCACTTGTGGCAAGGGAACAGCTGTTGCTTTTATCTCTTATTCAGGGTAATTTTTATATTTTTATCAGAAACCTAACAAGATGTTTTATGTAATTTTATTATTTAAATACATAAGCGTCTTATTACTTATATATTGTGTATATACATATGTATATACATATAGATGGTAGGTGGTACCTTTTTTAATGTTTCTGATATTTTTTCGGTTTCCGCTCAACGATTGTCACATAACCGAATAAGTATTATTTGTTCAGGCCGTTAATAGAGAAAGGAATAAGTAGGTTTTTACGGCTATTGAAGTTTTGAACTGTGTCTGAGCGAGGGGACCAAGTCTTGCAGCATTAAAATACTCTAGAACAGTATAGCAAATACTGTCATAAATATGAAACACGTAGGGATATAGTTAGTTTTTTATGTTTAAATCGACTCAGTCCACCATTCATCCGAAAATACAGTAGGCCCATTTGATATCTGTGAGACCACAGAAAGGTAATTATAGAACAAATTTATTCGAATTTAATTATTGCTATTAAGATAATTTATATTTGTTGATATCTCAATATTTTCTCGAAATTTCTTCTTTTATTTTAAGGGTTTTCCCCAAGAGCCCCAATTTGGAAGCCCCCCACTTCACGTTACTCACTCTGCCAGGGGTGCTTCTCATGGAGATATGCCTGTACTTGTGGCTGAACTTTTACTTCCTTGGTATGATGCGGTACGGGATGTATAAGAAAATTTCAATGTAACATATATTGGTCAAATGTAACAATGGTAATGACCGGTTAATTACTAATGAGGTGTAGCTCTGCCGCTCATATTGTCTCTGTCACATAACTAGAACACGAACCCAGTAGAGTTCAACACAAAAAATATACACGTTGATTAACAGAGACGATAATAAAAAAAATTAAAAATTATTTTCATTAATTATTTCTCGTCACAGCCAACAAAGTTTTTCTAAACAACAGTATATTCCAGTGTACAGAACTACAGCTCTCTCCAGGCGAGTCTCACCAGCGAGGAACAGCAGTACGTTGGGACACTGCTGGAGGCGCAATACACCAGGTTGGGAAGGATAAGTCTGCATGAAATGGTAATTGTACTGAACAATAACTTTAGCTAGAGTTTACATCTGTTTTATTGACTCTTTAATACACATTATATTTCCAAATAGGTATGCTCTGCAATTATTTTCGCAATTGCAATTAACGCAGTTTTATTAGACCAGTTATTCTTTGAAAATGTAGACTTTTATATATATATTTTATTATTGTAAAACCGAATTGTTTTATGATTTGAAAACAACAAACTTTAACTCTTTGTATGGTACACATTGAAGTTCTATATAATAAGAAAATATCTATACGATTATCTCTTAGAAATTTTTCATACTTTGTATACTTTCTCACAGTACAGTTAGTTAATTACAAATTCGCATATTACTCTTTTTACTGGCATAGTAATTATAAATTTGCGATTTCACCTCCTATAATACATTAAATTATAAATCCAAAGATTGCTTTTGCTATCGACATTTTAATTAGAAAATTCGCAAATAAACATTTTTGCTAGTTTAGGTATATATTCAGATTGCTTTTACTAGAAACAGCTCAGTAATGTTTTCGTAATTTGGCGTTTGCTGGCAATTTATTATAAATTCGCGAATAAATCTTTTTAATAGTTTGAGTACAAATCGTCTGATTGCTCTTATTATAAACAGTTCAGTTGTAATTTCGCAGATTTTCCTGTTTTCCAACATTATAAAACTAATTTGTTTACTTTTTTTTTTTGACAGTAAATAATTAATAGTACAATAAAAAGTTTTATTGCAAACAGTACAGTTATACACTCGCATATATTATTTCTTTTTACAATTTCGATTATAGATTGTCTGTTTAATATAATTACGTGCTGCGTAAATCAAAATATTCGTTTTGTTATAAATATTTTAAAGTGTTGTTTATAACTTTACCACAGTCACAAAATTTTGAGATGATAATCTGTATAGACGGTGAAATAATAAAATTCGCTGATGCCTTTTTTCTAGAGACCTTAATAACATATTTGCAGCTTTCTTTTAAAAAAAAGTTTTATTATAAATTCGCAATAAGCATTAAATAAATACAGTTGATCGCTATGTAGTTAATATCGCTCATAGTTAATCGCGGATTGCGTTTGTAACGGCAGAATTCGCAGATTTTTTGTAAGGGTATGATAGTTATATAATATAATTAATACAAATTCCCAGATTGTTGGTTCGTTCGTAATATTAACAGCGATTCTCCAAGCCAGCATCAATTTAACAGACTTGGTTGTTGATCGTGAAACATTAAAAATAAACAGGTATTACGGTAACTTATTTTATATCTACTCTCACTTATATATATATATATATATATATATATATATATATATATATATATATATATATATATATATATATATATATATATATATAACACATTTCAAAGGACTGACGAAATATATTTTTCATCTACAGTTACATGCATTCCCCTTCTATTATCTGTGCAGCACTATTTTTCATAACGCCCGTAAACCTGGACTTCATCAAGAACTTTAGACATAACGGTATGTTACGGAGTCGAATATTATGAATGTAAAGAAAATCCTGTGTATCGCAATAAAATTATCATGTATTTTTTTTTCATTTTCAAGACCGAAATTACGGAAAAATATAGCAGGAGATTAATCAAAATATTACCATATAATAAACATTTTGTGTTTCTGTATTCCAGGCAATATAATAAGAGTAAATGCTATTAAAAACTGTCTCAGTTGGCCTTTGATAAGAAAAAATATACATTGGAGTGCTTTGTTCATCACTGGTTAGCATTAATTACGAGCAATTAACGAGTTTCTTGTTATTATAATCGATGGCCGCATCATGAAGTTCTTTGTGGTGATAATTATATATTTCTTATATTAACATTTTGTTGATAAAAAAACCAGTTGTGTTAGTATTAATGAATTAGCTGTAATGACTTTGTCTGGCGCTGTATCAGGCTTCTTTGTGCTGTTTTATGAGAATTAATTATTTCTTGTATCTAAACAGCTAAGATTTTCGTATAACTAGCACTTGCAACACGTTATTACATAATAATTTAATTCAAATGTATGACTAACACAGAAAAATCGCGCACACTTATGTTCTAATATATAGTCTTATTTAATATTTATATATATAAATAGATATAATTATTACCGTTAAAATTAAAGTTCGAAGTCTTCAGACGGAATGTTGTCTCGTCCACTTCCTTTCTAAAATAGTTCGTCACCAAAATATTCTTCACATCTCACGAGAGAATCACGTTGACCTCTTTAGTCCCTTTAAATCTGAAATATAATGTTTATTACATGGCATTGTTATTTTTTTCTTAAACCCATTGATAGTTAAAATATATCATACCTTTTAGATTCACAATTCCATGTTTCTTTACATCAGTGTAACTCACATAGCATAGTAAACAAAATTCCCTTTATTTTTTAAGCTATAACCAAATATTAGTAATTGTTTAAACAAAATCAGTGAAGGTAATTTTAGACTGAACGAGAAGATGTGAATGACAATTGAATCATTTCTATCACAGCCAGTAACAACGTTATCTTCGAGGCCATGACCTACACGAAAATGAACGACAAATTCGTGAAGTTTCTTTGGATGTGTCACGATCTTCCGGCGCCGGCTCTGGCATTCATAGTTATTCTATTTTGTAAAATTATGACAGAATTTGCCAATAACGCCGACGTTGCGACCTGCTTACTGCCCTGCATCGCTAATCTGGTAAAAAACATTTAAGGAATTGTTTAACGAGGTGCAAAGATTATAGGAATAAAGATTTCTCCAGTCATTTGTCCACTATTTTAGATTTTTGAAACTGTTATGTATTCATTGTAACCGTGTTCACAGAGGACAGGACATTGGATACAAAAAAAAATACAATTTAAATACATAATCTTTGACTAAATTTTTATTTTTTTTAACAATTGGCTCGTTGTTCTGAAAAATGATGACCACAGACTGATAGGTCATGTGTGTTAAGGCACGATAACCTTTTTTTCAGAAACTGTCGAATTAATGTCAATAAAGATATCTAGTAATTTATAATATTTCTTCCCCCAACTAAATATTGAACAAAATAAATTCCAGAGCATATTGACAAAAATAAATCCACGCTATCTTATGATCGGAGCAACACTCACAATATCTCTTCCATTCCACTTACTGCCAGCTTCACCTGCGTATGCCATGGTGGCCGCATATGCGGGGATACCACCCTCAAAAATGGTTAGTTCTTGTTTTAAATTAACCGTCAATAGCTATCACACTAGTGAATATAAGATAATCTATGGCTTTCCAATTGAAATCGTGGGTTTTATAGGGCTTTAGGTAAAAAAAAATGTTCTTTTAAAGTAAGCTCGCGAGGAAATTCTTTAAGGGCGTTTTTCATTTCCTTTCCTTACAAACTTATGCTCGGACGAAGATTGCAATTACGCCCGGAATAAATCTGTTTAAAATATAAATTATTTTTAACTGGCTTCAATATTTCTTAAATTTCAGATGATCGCAGGGATTGGTCCATCTGTGGCTGCAATACTCATAAATCTTTTCACAACAACTGTGTGGTCCAAGGTTATTTGGCCGGATGTGGATACCTATCCTGATTGACGTCATTTGATACGCAAAAATATTAAACTACTGAATATTAATAAATTTCATCTTGTTTTGTTGGCTTCATTACGACCACTTTTATTTACAAACAAATCCCGTATTTATTTTGTGACGTCATTAAATTTTGACCTCTTTCTTAGTTTTATATATATATAATAAATGTGACAGTTATATTTAGTTTCTTCGACCGCTTTTCTATTTTAGCCGTGAATATTTCGACAAGAAAATTTGTAAAATTGACAATCATATATTTTTCGACTCAAATAAAACACAACGATCACACATTTAATGTTTATTAACAATTAACAATACAATCAATATTTACATGAGCATATTTTACGTCTGGCAACATTATTAATAAGCAATAAAAACTTTTTAAAATGTTGCCGTGTAAAGCAAAATAAATATTATTCAATGGATCCGGTTGAACACACATTTTATATAAAAACGCATCATCGGATCTCAATTTTATTAAAATATAAGGAACAATTACTTTGATAAGAACCTAATTAGAATACTATAATTTAAATATTTGTGCATATCACCTATCTATAACCAAACCATACCATTTAAAATCCTTATAACATTAAATACAAAAATATCAATCGTCTATTATATTGAATAATATATATATATTTTTTTTTTATTTGTATATTATCTACCAGTCGTGTTGTGGTAACTGTTGACGAGTTTATATTAATAATATGTAAAAACAAAAAGAAACTACACAATCGCACTACGTTTTATTTGTATTACAATACAAAAGGTACATCTGAATATATAATGCTACTTTATGTTAATATTAATGTTAACTATGTATATAAATAATACTCTGACAGACCAAACTGTGACCTCTGATTTGAATTATTATAATGTTTATGGTAAAAAGGATTATTATAAAGATCCTTAATATATTGATTTTTAAAATATTGTATATATTTTATAGATATAAGTAAATGGATGAATCTTTTAAGGCACTATAAATGCAATGCTATTGGCGTAGCGGTTAACTATGGTTTAGTATATAAGTTTCATTGTAAAATGCTTCCGAAACTATTTAACCATTATGCCAGTAACATGCCAGTGATTGGCACGTCTACTTTAAATATCACATTGATTGATTTTTATTTTCAGATCTTATTCATTAATATATAATAACATCACAATGCACACGAGGAACACAATAGTAAATATATAAAGCAATAATCAGATTCATATATTTTATAAGAAAATGCTCTGAACTACGTTTGAAAATAAAAATGGTAACAGACTTTACCACATTAAACCAAATATCATTGGCACAACTAATATATTTTCTACAAGTTATTTCCAGTACCAACAATATTTATAAAAATTAATTAATAAGTGATATAATAAAATGCTATTAAAATGCAGGCATTTGGTAGGCATAATTTATGCTTTACATATATTTCAATTCAAACCTCTATATATAATATCTACGAATATTTACCAAAAAATAAATACTAAATATATCAGGTACATTTATTTCTTAAATAACGTATAATTGCATGCAAAAGAGCTATTACTAACCTGTAGGGCTAGAGTTTTATTCGCTATGCCAGTTACTGGCATGCTGCAGTTGTAAACGTGATTTGGCATAAGGTTACTGGCGGTGACGGCACAATTTAAGCTGATATTCTTAGTTGAGACCCTCGGTCCAGAGTCTAAAGCGATAATATCCTCCGGCTTGAAGATCAACGAACCCCAAGTTGGATAAGCACCCCATACAATGAGGGTAGTGATTATTTTAGGACCGATACCACCCACAGCCTGGAAATAAGATCGATAAATTAATTTTAATATGTAACAACACATATGTTATAATAGATTTTACTAAACTGATAATGTTTTAATAGTTTGTGTGTATGACAATTGCCTTTAATATTAGTAGTGTAAGTGAGGATAAACGTATGATTGGGTGTAAAATAAATACCACATCCAAAACATACTTTAATAATGGTGCCAGTTTCATCTGTTACTAAATCGGTAGCCATAAAAGTTGTCCTTCAAAAAATGGGTTTTAAAAAAAGCTTAATGTCGAAGTTTTAGTAAAATAACAGTATTAAAATATGTATCTACTTTCTTTAATCGGCACACATTGTGTTATCCAAATTTTATGATATATGACGTATGTATTTGTTTAAGTATGTGTTCTCACCATTCTAGAGGTAGGTATGTGTGCGACACCTGCCACTATAGCGTTGGGAGGAGTCCCCACAGGCATGTGGAAAGCCATAGAACAAGCCAGAGTCGCCGGGACCATTAAGTATCGAGGATCCATTTCCAGAGTACGGGCCTGTGGTTTAGACAAATTATATACATTTAATTCCAAACAGGATACTCCCTTACATTAATAAAAGAATATTAAGGTATAGACAAAGGTCATACCATATTGGCTAGCACTGGTAGTATAAGATTAGCGATGGCCACGTTGGATGTGAACTCAGTGATGAACTGTGTGACCAGAACTACTACAAGTAGAACGACAGCTGGTGGAAGACCATGAAGACCGGTCAACGACGAACCGATCATAGCTGAGAGACCCGTCGCCTTACTGCCTTCAGCGAGCGCGAAACCTCCACCTTAGGATTGGGGAAATATGTCAATTTAATTCCATACAAAAAATATAAAGTTAAAACTATTTATGTTGAACATGCAGACCAGATTTAGTAAGCATAACTTCACTCCGCTGCTGTTTCACTACTATCGTTACTCAATTTCTTTGTATTATAGTAATATTACATTAATTGATTTGTAATTATCTAATACTAATACTTATTTCGTTAACGTTTCTTCTGATATAATCATGACTTTCATTGTATTTGAAAACACAATTGTGCATAATTTTTTTGGCATATGCAATAACTGAGCATACTGTGGCTAAAATATTACATAAAAAATAGCATAACTTGTACTGAAAGACATTTTTACTTTCGACGCCACTTTCTAAACAACAAATTAAATTATATCTCACTCAGTAATTGATTTTGCAATAACATGAGAATATTATTATAAATTATTGAAAAATATCTAAGACTTTCGCGAGTATTCATATCATGAAACTAACATTTTTCGGATTACTCGGCGTATTTTATTATTTTAAAATCTTAAATGTGAATATCTGTCATCATAGTATCTTGTTAACAAGACCAACTGACAGACATTCACATCTCGTCTGCTCGTGATGACGGTCGCTGCAAAGTAACCGAAACGTCGGAAGTACGTAGTTTTTGAAATAATAAAATGCGCGTAGTCATCCGAAAAATATTAGTTTAATTTTTATTGAAAAATATGTTTTTTTTTGAAAATAAAACTTACCCAACAAGAAAAGCAGACCCCAAGGAATCTTCTCCTTCAGAATATTCCATGTAACAATTCCTGTGGAAGGCTTTGAGGCAGCCAACTCTTCGTCTAGAATACATAAGAACATGAAACTATCTAACTGAATCACAATTTTATTGATATTCAAAAATATACATTCTCACTAATGCTTATAACGAACAAAAAAAAATCTTTTTATCACCTTACTAATAAACATTATTTACTACATATTTTCTACTGGCAGGATATTAAAAAGTGTAATCTTGAGGCTTCAGCACTGATATATATTATAGTGTTGATATACGTACATGATGCGGTAGTTGTGAAGAACTTGATGAAGTCCACCGACATGGGCAGAATAAACATCAGGACAACAATGAGAATTGACACTACACCATCTTTTACTCTCCTGCAAATGAATAAGTAATGAAAGCATCATTTTTGATTAACATAATATGTTAGCAATAAAATCATATATAACAGGTGCAACACAACTGAGATTTGTTAAAAATATAACAGAAAATCATTCATCTGTACAGAGGAAATCAAATCCGAACTCAAGAAAATTGCATAGTTTATGAAAGTCTCATACATATTTTATTTAATAATAGCAAAACACAAACACAACCTATTGTATAAGAAATAACGCATATTAGTAATGTTGGTTGAGTCACACCGTCTCAAACACTTACATGGATGTTATGACATCAGCCCATCCCAACATGAAGCCCGGCTTCCTGAAGATGTACAGGAACACAGCTAGGATGAATAAGGTACCTGAAGCCTGGGAATGTCATAATACATTTTTAATCATCTTAAATATGTGTAATCATTGAAATAACGAAAGCTTTATAAGAACGTTTGCTCCTGTATCATAGACAAGAGATAGAGACGTACAAATGTACTTTTATTGTTATGTAATATTAATGTGAATATATTTATTAACTGTTTTAGTGGTTTGTGGTGATCGCTTAAAAAAAAAAATTCTTTTTTTAAGAGGTCACTGTTTATATTTCGTTTAATTTATTCTTATATTATGAATGATCATTTAAGTTATTACAGTTGTATTAAATATCATTTTTCAGTACATTTTAATTAAATAGTTTTTTTTTTGTACCCAGTATAACTAAAACTTGTGTATATAACTTACAAACATATATATATATATATATATATTTATAAATTATACGTTCGAAAAACATAACCCTCCTCCTATTAAAAGGGTAAATGAATACATGTAATGGTATACTAAAAATTAATTCCTACCTTCTCATGGAACGTGACCGGCCCAAGTCCCTTGTACTGTTGTCTTATAATGTTCATGGTGGTCTCAGACCCACCAGATGCCTGGGAAGCCCTTTTGGCGGCCTCACTATTTGGCCTAGTGAGTAACACACTTTTTAAAATCCAAAAATAGTTAACATAGTAAGAGAAAGAAAGAAACTCTTCTAAGGGAAAAACTCTTCAAGAACAGACTTCAATTTACAAAAAGCATTTAATACTTAAGGTATTAATTACTAACCCAGTCTTAATATTTAATATGAATCTTTATATCAGCATATTTTATTATTGAGATATTCGTTTCCATACCTGAACATACCCATGTATGTCACTTGTAGTGACAACCACACCAGAATCTGCATTAACAGCATCGGAGGAGTGCTGTATGCCATAAACCAAAAGAAGTCTACTGCACCCGATATTTCTGGAAACTCCCTGCGAATAAAATAATATAGATTTTGAGAATATTACTAATTTTAAATCTCTTCTTTATACAAAATAAAAAAAATCCTATTGGTCACTTTTAACTGCGCACTATATAAAGAATATACCACATATGTATAAGTAAAACTCATTTAAAGAATGTTCTTACGAGTCAAAAATCCCCTTGAAAGCCGAGTTGGTGGCTGTTCCAACAAGAGTCCCACATCCACCAAGGGTAGAGGCATATGCGATGCTCAAGTAGTAGCAGATGGTTGTGTCACTAGGCACAGGAGGCCTAAGTGGAAAAAGAAATATTAGTTCATATTAGACATGTCAATGAAATCTTAAATCCGTTGCACTTGCACTTGCAATCTATAGTTTATTCTAGTAAATTATTATTTAACAGCAACCGTTGTAACAAATTTCTGATACTGGCCTCAAATTTTCTTTATATTCATTATTTACGATACCTTCAATTCTTTCAAACTAAGCAATTCAAATTAACCGATAACAAAAAATATATATTAATGTTTTGCAATATACATGGTGGATGTATAAACTTACTCTTCTTCTGTATTCTTATCAGTCTTAACAGTGGTTCCATTTTCAGAAAGCGCCTTCTTCTTGTTTATGTACACTTCACCAAAGCCTTGCTGAAATTTAATATAAGTTACTAGTATTGTCCGCTAACTATGTCTGTGTGAGAAAATTCCTTATTGTGGTTCGTGTGAGTTTTCACACAATTTGTAATGATCATTATTTCATTCTAAATCATTGTCAGTAAATTGAATTCAAATATAAAAAACAAGATACTCATTGATTGAGTAATGAAGACATGATGATCGTTATAGCGCTTCATAACTTACCTGTTCTAAAACCTCCAGTATAGCCTCAACCATAGGTACCATCATTGTCGTGGCTGCTGCGTTTGAAACCCACATTGATATGAACATCGTCACGAAAGTTAGACCGAAGTTTAAACTAAAAGAGCAAATTAAATATGGGTATGCATTTTAACGACTAAGGATGTGATTTTGTTCTATTATATCGAGTGATTATATTGATTTTATTAAATAAAAAATAAAAAAACAAAAATTTTGCTGGCGGATTGTAGAATAAGAAATAAATATTTCGGTTTGGATTATTAAAAAAAAAATGATATCATTTTAATTTTGCATGAACCAGTTAGTAGTGAAAGTCTGGCAAGACTAACAAATCGCATTGCCAAGTTAAACGAACGACGTTGTTGATATTATTATAAATGTAAGCAATATATTTGGGATAATGAAAAAAACTGACAGTTGCTGCATGCATTGCTTTCATATCCTTATTAAAAGAGATTTTATGTATAAGCATTTTATTAAACTAATTTTTTCGTCCATCTATCCTATGTCACATTCAACCTTGTATCTCTGAATAAAACTCTCAACTACGCTGCTTTTGACTTCAATATATAAAATATTCACGATTATCCTGGGATAGTTAAAAATTATTCCCAGACGAATAAGAAGTGGACAACTAAAAACTTATCATCAGACATTATTGTTCACATGCTTCCTGAAGGAAAAGAAAATGTACTAACCGCCTGTGAGAGCAGCCAACCACCTGCACTGTCCACAAAGCCACCCTCTTGGGCAGTTTAGAGTGCTGCACACCAGCAGCTATCATCAATCCACCCATGAACATCATGTTCGTTTCTCTCATGTAAGCAGCACATGTGCGATCAGAGTCCAGTATTCCCATCGTCGGGAACAGCACGATCGGCAACATGGCGGTAATTGGAAGAGGCAGCAACTCCAACACCCAATACGTAGCCATTATTAACACCACATACATACAGCGGTATGCCTAGAACATTGATTTAAAAAATTGCAATTTTTATGTTGTGCATTTAGAAAAAAATTACCAAAAAAAAAGAAAAAATACAGTACTAAATCACAAGTTAATATTATATTTCAGAGCTGGTTACACAAAAATATATTAACCAGGTTAAGTTGAAGCAGAGAATTCATTTCAGATTTTCTAATTCATTAAAAAATAAATTTAACAAAACTTACACGAGCAAATTCAGATCCAGAATTTAAGATAGGCAATGGCAGTAAAACAATCGGTGTCAAAACAACGATAACAGACTTCCAATAAATTGAAAAGAAGAGACACAATCTCTGCCATATTGTAGCATTAGACCTACTCTTTGAGAAGTAGTATGTTGTGCCACTGAAATAAAACAAAAAATATTATGCATTAGAGATTTATTAGTACACTTATATGTTTTCATTTCGACAACCCATGTAAAACTGCAGTTTATATTTTCTAAAGGTGCCAGAACACAAATTGAAAATCTATATTTTTATTCATAACTACCTTTCATCTATATGATAACATAAGTTATAAAATATATTTTTGTTACTACTAGAAAATATTCTTTTTTTGTGATGGAAAAATAGGTAAATATGATTTCTTGGTCAAATATTTCAGAATAAATTTATAAATGTCTATTAAATTTAAAATATTAAAAATATTAATTAATACTATATAACAAAATATGTATTTTTAGTTGAAAGGTTAATATTAAAAATTTTATATATGAAAAGATCCAACTGTTATAAAATTTTACACAGCCAATACAACTTCATATTAACCCCGATTCTAGTATATATTTTTTCAAACGGTAATCAAATTTCTTTCTATAAATATAATATGGCTATTTAATATTACTTACCGTCCTTCTTCTGGAATACCACTTTCACCCGCAGCTGACATCGTGAATAATTTTTCAATAATTTATCAAAAATAATATTACGTATTCTTCTTTTAAAACATTCTCAGCACCATCTAAAGTCAAAAGAGTTCATTTAACTTTATAATTATCAGCATAATATGTTAAAATCAAAAAACAGTGCCATTTAATTCAGAAATATAAGAAAATTTATTCAGAAAATTAAACATTTTCTTCGTATTCAAACAAAACGTACACATCTTTCGATATAGTTCAAGGACTTAGCGGCGTCTAGTTTGTATAATTATGGCCTTTTCTTGGCATAGATAACTCAAAATTTGAAGTAACGAAACGTTAAAAAGAATTTAAAAAAAAACTTCATCGATAAAACGATTAACGTATTATTAATAAGCTTCTAATAATTTATAAATAATTTTATGAGTGTAAGTTAATTCTAACTTATTTTGACACTACACATGGAAATAATTTATAATACATTCAGTTGAAACGAAATACGCTGTAATTTGTAAAGTCATATGTCAAAGCACTGACAAGTAACATCAAAATAAAATGTCTAAGATTGCGATCGTTTATGTTGATGTGAGAATTTTTTGGATTAATGCTAGTTTAAACTAAGTGTTCTCCAGTTTTTGAAAAGGCGAAGTTGTAACCCTCTTCTTTTAGGTGATTCAAAGATTTTATCTCTGTAACAAAATGCCGAAACTGGACAAAAAAAGTGCTGAAGGTACGTACGTTTTTTAGAATATATACCAGACGATTAGTTAATAAATTAACTAATTCTAGTTATGGATGATGTCGTAAAACAAATAAAGCTACATACAAAAATTTCCCTCTCGCTACGTTGTTAGTTTCATAACCTAACAATAATTCCGGCTCTTGTGTTTTTGTTATCAGACTATGTGAATGCGTCAACTAGAACCGATGTTTTCAATGACTCCACCAATATTTATACATGTCAACTATTATTACTAATGCAAATTATTATAAATTGCTATAACAGAATAACAACATTATCTGCTTGTATATTGTAATAATTGAATGTTAACAAATCATTTATTAAACACAGAATTTTAGTTTTTTTGCCAATGAGTTAATAAATAAAATTTAAACATTTTCTTTGCAATTTAAGTGTTAATAATATTTAACATTACAAACAAAACAATTTCTTCCATATAAAACATAGACCTTTATTATAATGCCATATATTTGAGCGCTTTCTCATTATATATGTTTTCCAGTGATTTTCACATATTTATTAGCTATTTGCTGATATTTTCAGACAGTTCATTGATGTTAAAAGAATAAAAAAAACACATATTACAGTTTTTAAACTTTTTTTGGTCCTATATAAATAAATTCTTTAATACTTGATATAAAACTTGTTAAATGGAAATTCAGTAGAACTACAGAATATATAATTTACATTAAATTAATCATTTAAATGATTGTGTTCGCAATATTCTTAAGATCTTTTAAAGCACGATAACCGGCATACATGGTGAATCCATGTAATGCTGAGAAGTTTTCATCGTAATATCTTTCAGTTGACATATTATTAGTTACACCAAGTTAGTTTTGATTCATCAGATACTTTTAGACAATTTATAGCCAAAACCGTAGCAAAACTTTTAGATGATCGCTACTTCTAGTATAAACTATAACAAATTGTATTGTAACATATTCCTTAGTAAATATATATATGCTATTTGCATCAACAATTTCTGTACAGAATGCAACAAGATACTTGTGATTATTAAGATTGTCTGATGGTGATGGGCCATTAATTCGAGTTTATTTTGCATTGAATGTATTCAAGTCTATGCATGTTTGTTTAATGTATTGGTTTGTTTGTTCACTTGTTTTTGCAAATTTTTGTAATTATTATAACTCTTTGTTATATTTTATTTTATAATTGCATTAAAACCAAAAACACTTTCTTGACTATTTTTAATCTCTTGGCCACTGTAAATGAAAGCTCAGTGGCCAGTCTCAATATTGTTTTTCATGATATAACATAATAAATAACAATAATGAAGAAATATTGTAAATATTAAATCAGTACTGTGAATATTTTTTCTCCTTAAACTTGAAACATAACAGTAGTAAGTTTGATACTAAATCAGTTGTTTTATTTTATTTAACTGCAAAAAAGCTGCCATTACTAGATTATACTTTGTAAAAGTAGAATTATTCTTCATTATATAGGGTATTGTAAAAATCCAATTAAGATTTGGCAAAGGATTAAAGAAATAGTGGTCAACATATTTACATGTGTCTACATGATATAATTACTTCAGATTTCCTTAATGTTTCAATAATAATGTAAAAAAATTCTATGTTGGAAACGATTTGTATACACAAGTATGTCATTTTTATAATATTATTATTGTAATACCACTTAAAGTACAAGGACTTCTCGTTGATTAATAAAAAAACAATAAAATGTTCATTATAAAATTTATTGAAAGCTTAAACGTCATAGTAAATTTTAATTCAATCATTTGTTTGATATCCTCATGATTTTAGTGTATGTTAGGTAACTGTAAATAAATTAATTGATGTTCTGTAATATATGACACAGTGTTGGTCAAAAGCTAACATAAATATTTATGTTAACACAATTTAAACACGCTATGACGCAAATGCACGTCAGAATGTACAGAGCTTGGAAGCCATAGTATTTTCTTCATTAGATCTCGAGTGTTCTTATATTGTACATAGGCGACAACATCGGTCACTTGTACATAATAACTATCATTACATATATTCCAATATATGACGCGTTTATTAATAATAATTTAAGTCTGTTTGTGTTTGTTTAAAAGTACTAGTTATATTAAGTAGTAAATACGTCTGTTATTGTGTAAATAACTCTGTTAAAGAAAACATTGTGTTAATATTCATCTGTTCTACGACATTCTGCAGTTATAAACCTGTAATAAATATCAATAAAACAGTCGATGTCGAAATCTTAAAAACCTTTCACTTTTATTTAATACGTTTTTCATACTGATTTAACTCAACACCGACTATTTTATCCGCTCTGTATATAATTTTGCTCTTGCACAGATATTGCACATTAAATATATTCTTGCTTGTCCAAATAACTTAAGATTTAAGGCGAAATTAAATTTTTAATGTTATATTTAGTTCCAAATAGATTAAGTAAGTAAGACGTGTTAACGGTGTGGTTGTACCATATTTACGTTAATCTCGTATGTGGATAGATAGTAGTAAAGGAATACTGATACGTTAATTAAAATAGATTTTTTTTAAAGAATACATTATTAAACAAAAAATTATTTTAATATACCCAATATTTTACACACAAACATAGAGTAACAAAATTTTTTTTTTATTTCCTATTTGATTGTAGCATAAATTCCTTGTCATTATAAACAAAGCAATGTCAAAATTATCAAGATAGGTTAATGCAAAAATCTTTCTACACAGAAAATAAATGCATTAGATAACCATTAGATATTTATTTTAAGAGAAAGAATATATATTCTTTCAACATGGCTTTGATTTTTATGACCGGAGTCATCAGAGACGATTTTCTGACATATTCACTTGGAACCACATTCCATAAATTTATTTATTTTCAGCTCAAGGCACATATAAATTTCGATAACATCCGGTGATCTTAAAAACACCTAAGACGGGGCTGTTGATTTACGATCTTAAAAAGATATCAACAGAAAATAGTAAATACTAACATTATATACTGTCAAAGATATAAATAAAAAGATAACGTTATATGGCAAAATAAAGGAAAAGGAAACAATGCTATTCAAAATTATTTTTTTCCACTAAAACACTTTTAGTTTAAGTGATACATTTATTCAATAACACGAAACGCAATTAGTTTCGTTGAAAATTTATAAAATACTTTAATATTTAAAGTAACACTGAAATAAGAATGATGATAGGTTATCAGTTAGAAGTTAAAGAAAAATTTATGAATGTGATAATGTTTTTTATGTATAAAACTGGAAAAATATAATTGTTTTGTTACTAATTATATGTTATTAGAAAACTCAAATTAATGACACTTGTTGCTCTTATAACTGATACGGAGATGATTAATATTATTAATCTGTAATATGCCAAAACTTCTTGATCTATCCTATCATTATAAATACAATACCTTGGACGACAACGTACATGAATAAAATATTTTTTATATATGTAGGTAAAAAAAATCAGTATAATCCAAGTTGCATTTTAATTCTCTAGTATATTAAAACGCATGTATTGTCTTGTTATAAATCGCCATTCGCCATCTGGGACGTCGCGTTTGAATTAAAATTAAACAATTGCTTCAATGATTCTATTGTCTAGTTACAATTGTTAATATTTGAATTGTTAATTGTCAAATAAATCATTACAGTCGTATGCGACGAACATCTGTCTGGAATATATAATAAAGCTTTGCGGACGTTAAATAAATATATTACGCAACTATTGACAAACAAGTGTCCGTCAAAAGGATTAAAAATAAGCAACTTGATAGACAAACACAAAAGAAAACTCAAACAAAAACCATACAAAAATATTTACAAGAGCGTCTATTCCGGACGCATATAAAAACAAATTACGGATTCGCTCTTGAATATTTACAGATTCGAAGTCCAAGGTGAAAGAAACCAAAAGCAAACTGATGACGTTCGTGGGTTCGGTCATGGGGGCGTGTCTTTGCGTCAGCGGTTACAGTTATTGTAGAGCATCGGAATAGTAAAGCTGGCCCCGTTATGTAACGATGATTTAAATTTATACACTGTACCAGGGCTCTTTATTTTTATTTGAAGAACCTTTACATATTTTGTTGAGATATATCCTTGATGTTTGGATACCTAAGCATTTCAACAGTTTGACAGCTTCCGCTATTGCTGTGTAAGCGAGTATTTATTTAGTGTAATAAAACAATATCAAGCGACGTTTTGTTGATAACAGCCTCGTTATTGTATTTGCGCTCGTGTTGGCTCCCATGAAACATTTTTTTCACGCCTACCCTCCTCAGCCTATTAGAATAAGCTGTCTTGTATAGGGTTGGCGGTTATTGAAATCATATAACACAACTCCCTTTACTGTATTAGTAGTAGTTCTACTACTAAATTTTGTTTACTACATAGACGTAACATTGTATAGCAATACCTATTTTTTATATTAACATTAAACTACTTACATTATTTAAACCTGTTTCTAATCAATTGTATGTATTTATACATATGTATATTAGGGTCGTTTAAAAATGATTTCTAAAATAATTATGTAACACGTCAAGCCAACAACGTCGTATGCATTTGTCAGAACTATTACAGTTTTAATAGATTTTTTATGTAAAAATAATTTAGAGGAATCGTATTGTTTATGCACTTTGTTCTATATATAATAATGACAATGTTGAATAAATATATAAAGGGTTTGCATTTAAAATGAAATTGATGATTATATAAAATAGAATCCTAAATAATCACCTGCTCCTCAGGTCTTCACCTGCTTATGTTATGAATGCGTAGGCATTTTATGATAAGCAGTAAAAGCGATAGATGCAGCTACCAATATATAAAACCAATCGATTCAGTTATTTGAGAGAAAAAACCGACAACAATTTTTACAACTATTATTATTTCGGTGACACCGATAAGATCTTACACTTCATTTGCTATAAAAAACAAAAATATATTTCGATAACAAAGGAAGATGTTGCAACTTAGAACACACAAAGTTATGACGCGCGGATAGGCGTGATAGCTATGAGAGCTGAATTTTTATTATTTTAATAATTCCGAAACTAATCCATAATAAGTATTAGAAACAGTAAATATCTTTTTTATCACTGCATATAACTCTTCTATAAATATATACACTGAGCTATTATTGGACAACAAAATTATACACGTAGAGCTTATGTCATTTTTTGTTCATTTTGCAACATTTAATCACTCAGTTCTCATTTAGCTAATGTACAGTTATTGGTTTTCAGAAAGCAATTAAAGTTGTATTAAGAAAATATTAGCTATAATATCAACATTAAATAAATAAACATTACTGAGTTTCAACGCTTAAAAATACGTACGTCCTAAATCTTACTCGATTCTTGTATATGTAAATCGTAAACGATATTGTTGTAAGGTCGCGACTCGTTTTGGGTGTCGTTGAACCGATCCCTTAAGTTCAATAACCGTTACATGTTGAATTTGAAACTAGCTTACATCTTAAAATGCATTTTATTTTCTTTTATATTTCTACTTTAGTTACAATTAAGACAAACTATGTACACACTATACAGACGTGTATATATATAGTATTTTTTATTTTTATAAATTTTATTTATGTAGTTTTTAAATAGTAAAATCCGCGTAGTATATCCGAATAATACTAGTTTCATTTAAATGAATAAAACTCGCGAAAATCTTAGATCTCATTTATTAATTTTATCCAATAACAACATATTGATAGGGATGAATCTCAAAAATATACTTGTAAGCTCGTACGTGTTGATTGTTTGTCGAGACTCTGTACCAATACATATTTTTGGCGTTTGCAAAAAAATTAAGTATCAAAACATTTAAAACAAAAAACTACAGTTATATTGTATATATTATTTGCTAAGAAGTAATTTTTTAGTTGCGACTGTATAGTCCTGGATCGTTGTTCCATCCGCTCGTACGTGGAAATATACTACCGGCTTATTCCTATACAACTCCATTTGACATCCTTTCTTTTAATAATACATTTTTACCTTCAAAAATTTGTATGAACGATAATATTCAGTATATGTATCAAATATAAGGAAATACGCATTGGAATTTAAAATGCATATTTAAATAACTCAGCATGTTGTTTATTAAATTGATGTAAATATGACTAACTTTAAGTGCGTAGAAGCGAAATGAGTATGATTATATGAACCTGTATTTTTTAATGTGCGTTTGTAAATGTTTAGTCGTAGCTCGGAAACGTGTTGACCGACTTTGAGGACTGGTGTAATGTGCTTGGGTATATTATTAGAGTCAATATTAGAAAATGTCATACTTTCATCACAAGAATAGCAGGATTCTATTTTTGTCTCTTATATCCAATGGAATGATTATGATAAAATTTGCTATTTATATTTAAATTAGGCATATGATAAAAAATATATCTTAAATTCAAATAGAAAATCAAATTTAAAAATCATATATTACGTTTTTTAAATCATCATCATTATTTTGAAGTATTACGAAAATATGTAAGTAAAATCATGCAATATGAATTTTTTCATAATACATACATTTCTGAAGTACAAAGTCTTTGTTGTTCAAAAATTAAACAGCGGTCGATTGATTCTCCTCGCCATTTATGATCTCATTACAATACCTAATTGCTTATATTGTTTTAGAATTTAGTATAAGTAATAAGTTATTTACTTTTAATATGATATACCTACTTCTTATTTACATAAAGTTATCAGAGGAAAGCTTTGTTCAAAACCAACGAAGACATTAAAATACTCCTGTGTAGATTTTAATTATGCTGATAAGTAACAATGAATTTATATTGTATTTGAGGTGCCAGGTGGACATGACCAACCAACTTCTCCCAAGTTATCATGCCTCATCGCATTTCTAAAATATTGGTGGTCACAGTCACATAACTGTTTTAAAAGGAAAATTTATCTCGCTAGTATCTGATCTATCGGGAACAGAACACGGCTTCCAGGTTATATTCTATTCTAAAAATAAAAACTTTTAAAATTATAGCGATGCTTAGTTTAGTCGCAGAAACATAAAAAATACATCATTTTTTATTACTAAAGATATCTCTTACAACCGACGTGTTTACAGAGTGTTAATTTTACTGTCTGTAAAATTAAGCCAAGTTAATATTTACTTTAAAAATTTATGGAACTATCCATTGTTCGACATTGCCATGTCATGTATTAATGCATAATACACAGTTACACACACAAAATGTACATTTGTCTTATTTATTCTATTAATTTATGTTAATCTCGATATGGAAATGCGAAACATGTTTGAGCAACTTCACGTATTTTACACTTTATCTATACTCTGTGTTGATGTTCAAATGTTTCGTTTAGGTTTCCTCGTGGTTTATGCACTTGAAAGTTTTCAACGTTAAAATGACACTTAAAATAGATCGTCTGCGGAACGCAACCTTATGACAATACGTATTACCAATTTTTAAATATCTTTTGCGATGTACAACGATACATTTTTGACGACAGCGTCTTATTTATTGTGATGTCTAAAGTTGTTCTGACCTTCCGTTACATTATTATATCTCGTGAATTGAGTCTGTTTGTATCATCAAATTTAGCTGCTGGTTTCTGAAAGCTTTGATACCGTTTCATTGGCGCCGGGCGCCCGCGCACCCGAAATAAAACGAATCAAGGTCGGCTCTGAATATTGGGGAAGGGAAGCCGTTATTGAATTAAGAGCTTTATATCATATGTGAAATGTTACTTTGTTTTTATCGGACCACATCTATTATTTTTATAAGTTCATCCTTTGTTTGGTGTTATACAGTCTTTCGAGGATACTCAGCATGCTTTTGTTTACTGATATGTAACAGATGCGTTATTTTTGCGAAATGATTCAACTGCAGGAACAAACAGGGCTAAACTCATCCGTATCATGTGTATTGTAATACAAAGAATTTTCCAAACACTCTACGGATGATAATTAATACACGATGAGATTAGGCTTATAATATCTTAGAAACTATAATTTTATACGAATGTTCTATTTCATTATAATATAAAGGCGAAATGGAGTTTGTTCGTTTGGCCTTTGAGCGGAACTTCTCGATCAGCCTTAGGACATAGTTTTCCCGAAAAGTTGAGTGAAATATAATTTAATATGAGCCCTGCCGCGTTCAAATCTAGTTCTACTTTGGTTATATTTAAGTTGAACGATATAACGATTATAACTTTCAAAAATTTATCCTCAAATATTTTATTTCGAGTGTTGTTCTACAAATGTCAAGATTGAGGGCAATCAGTCGGTTACGATAGACAGCCTGGGTTATTTGGTTATCTCGCACGCGACCGAATATGATAAAAGCTCCAAGCACACAAGTTTAATTTGTTACACCGTTCAATTATTTCAAACTAATTGTTTACTTTTAATGAGATGCGATTCGTTCGTCTACTTTTTTTTATTTTGTTTCAATCTGAACACTGGTTTTGTTCGGAATTTAAGTTATTTTTATAACATCGAAACAGGATTGTGAGTAAATACATTAATGTTATCAAATTAGTTTATCATTTTCGGAGGTAAACACGAAGAAAATGTTCGGTAATTAATCTGTGGTAATAAATGGTATCTGTTATATATAAGTAAGGAGTTACATTTTTTTTTTTGTAAGAGTTAAATATTTTTCAATTCATCATAAACTTTGGCTAAAAATTTTTAATGAAAATCTTTCTACTGTATTGTTTGGCCAGTTTTTGGTCATCTTGTTATGATTATGTTACGGAATGCAATGCAAATGTTAACGTAACAAAAATAAACCAAACAGAAATCAAAGGCCGTAATGACATTTCGATAATTTTGTCTCAACTTCCTTATAATTTAGCGATAGTTGGTACATGCTGATTGTGATGACCTTCGACTGACTCCTTTCTTTCCTCATTGCTATGCAAACAATATAATATGTAAAGTATTTTGAGAACGGAAATGTTGATTATAATCTAATGATGCCATATTTTGATGTAAAAAATGTCTTGATAGAAATAGGTTTTAAAATAAATTATGGCCTCCTATGTCCACGATCACATTTTTTTTAATTTTAAAGGTTTATTGACAATTTTATTTATCAAACTAATTCATGATAGATTCCATCAAATACGGAACAAATAAAGGTACCAACTTAGGTCAAAAGAAGAGCCAAATTTAGAGTTTCCACCTTTTTTGAAACTCGAATAGAAATATATGTTATTATTATTAAACTTTGGATTCATACGGATTAATTTAACCCAATTGCTTGTTATAATTCACCGGTGGCTGTATGTTACTGAGCTATTAATACACGGACGGACTGTCGGGAGTTATTTTAGGTTATTTGTACCGCCTATATTCATATAATATCTTCATTTAAATCTCTTTGTACGTCTTGATTCAAAAAGTCCTTTATCTTTGCATGTCATTACAGTTAAAAAAATTATATTATATGTCACTACACGGTTTGTGCTTTCACATGAATCATCTTGCAAGTGATAAAACTAGTTCCTGGCGTTATCTTAGTTCTCATCACAAACTTGGAGATGCCCTGAATAATCTTAACCTATCGTTACGTAACACGTCGTCAGCGGTGCTATCTACCGTTAATAATCTAATTAGTTTCAAAGTTTATCTCGTCTTGGCAAATTATTGATTTTATTGGTCTCCAACTGAAATATAGCGTTAGTATGCTCAAATATCGTTCAATTCTTAAACATAAAGATGTTTCGTCGTTTTCGTATTTAGTTATTTCGGAGGGTATTCAAAGGAAATGTTTATTCAAAAATTTACATAATTGTTACACATCATACATGAACGTCGTTTATTATTTGACGTCACAAACAGATTATAAATTATAATAGCTCTCCTCGTCACCGTGATAACGAGCGGTGTAAAAAAAATCCATTGTATAAAATTTGAGAAACGAGGGTAGTCTGCTGAGCAGTTCGCACGCGTGCTGTTAATTCCGTCTATTGAATGAATTGCGTTGGGAATTAATTTTTTTACATTATTGACATCAATTGATGTCGACTGAACTTTGCGTCATTGCATTTTATGCCGGTCTTAATGGATCTTGTTTTTGAATTGTTGCAAAATATTATGTTCCATAAACGACTGGTAGACGATAAATAATATAGTCAAATATAGTTAAAAAAAATTAAACCTGTTGAAATGGTATGGTGATATTACTTATTTTCAGTATTTAAGAAAATATTCGTTTAATATATATAGTAAACATTATTTTTATAAGCAAATAATTAAACAATGACAGTAATATGATAATAGTTGAGAATAATTCATAGTTTTGATGATAACTCTTATATCATTCATTGTTTACTATAAACACTGGAACTTTGCTAGACTTTGATAATGACAGCCATTTTCTTACAATTGCTAAAGAAGGATAAAATGGCTCCCAAAGTTCATAAGGTCGTCTTCTGTATGATGGAACAATTGATTGAAAATTATAATCAGACTGTTATATAAGATAATATAGATTAAAAGGAAAAATGTGACTTGTGATAAATATTAAGATAATTATTAGCATAGTTCATATTAGAGAAAATTAAACATATTTACATTTAATTTAAGAATCGTATGAATATGAAACTATTATTCAAATATATAAACAACAAAATGAACAATGTTTCGAATGATGTAATCATTAAGATGTTTATGGTCTCTCGAATTATACAAATATTTCAATGGAATTCCTCATTTATTACGTACTATATTTTGTTAAATACCCATGATAATGAATATAAGGAAATTAGTACAACGAGGATTATTTTTAAGGATGGAAGGGCTAAAGTCGGGCTGAAACCGCTTATGGGAAAATCAAGAACGACCGCAGCCAGAGTTTGAGTACATGTATATGTATATATATATAAAATATTATACGTTCCAAATATTTCATCTCTGACCTATATAACATCCGAAATTAAATCATGCTTCTCATCCTTGGCTGTCTGTTTTTGAAATATTTACTCGGAACGTCTCTCTAAATCCCCGACACAGACGACATTGAACTATATAAACAGTTCTTTTTCTAATTCTTATCACCGAATGACCGCTGATAAAAATTAATACAAATAACCCGCCGGAATTTGTTAGTTGAAGGTAAAATAACATTACTTTCATATGTTATTGTGTTGAAAAATTGTTCTGTACGTCTATTTCGTACTATTTATATACTATTCAGCTTTCTTATCGTTACTTTTATATGTCGATATGTATATCAATATGTCGGATGAATGTATAACACAATTTATGGTATGCCAATTACGTGCAAAAACGTTTTACACGTTACGATTAAAATATCATGAATTTATGAACAAATCTGTACATTAAATAAAAAAAAGCTATTAAGGTATGTTAAGGAATAAAAGAAAGTAATAGTAGATTAAAGATTTACACTCGCGTACAAGCCGCGAGACGAAGCACAAGACGAGGTACGAGGCTAGAGTGTAAATGTAGTATAAAAGTGAGAACTGATAGGAAGCCAGCTATAGGTAACAGTACCAGCAGATAGAATACTAGCTTTGACCTTGGAAGGTAAATCATTTCTGCAGAATGAAAAAATGCAAAACCGAACATTAAAACAGCAATATTAAAAAATCATTAATCTGTCTATCAAAATAATCCTATTGCTGTGTAAGTAACAAGATCAGTAAATATACGCAGAACCCCATCATCATCAAACGTGGTATTCCCATATGAAAATTTCAGTCGATTTTCATTTTATGGATCACTATCCTGCGTCATCAACGTTGAGGAAAATTTATTAAATATTATACATAAGACATATCAGTCAATAAAGTAGTTTAATATTTAGTACGTCGGAGTATATTCCACAATACTGCATATAGCCAGATATGAGTTTATTGTAACAGGTGGCATCTGAACGGTTAACCAAAAATGGGAAAAGATCTAACTATGGTAAGTTTTAACCGGGTTAGTTCAATTGTAATTTACTCTGAATGTTTTTAGTTACTGGTCATTATATAATATATTAATGTTATGTATATGCTAGCTGTACATACAACTAAGTAATATAATTTCTTATATAATAGTCACACATTGTAAATGCTTAGAACAGTTGTAAGGTTATTATAATGGGATCCATATGTAAAACAATCTTATAACATTTCTTGTTGTTATTTCATTAAAAATATTAAGTCGTAACTGGTGCAATATCAGTCAGGTTTAATTTTATTATTCCTTTTAGTTACGTTATATATTTTTTTGAATTATCTCAATGAGCTCACTGCATACAAGACGAGTTGAAGTAATATTAACATTCCCGTTGCCTTACGAATGATAGACATCTCTCAATAAAAGCATTGTCGCATACTATAATATACATCTCGATATTTAACGTCGCTAGAAATAATTATTATTTATTACATCTCATAGTTGTCACGTTAACGGATACTTTTATATTAACACTATTCTCAAGAATATTAATTACCATAATAAATATGATGTATAGTTTTGTAATGGATATTTTTTGTATTATGATCGATTAAACGGAAATAGATGAAATAAATTATATTTATAAGAATTAAAATAGCTTCTTGATGTGAGTACGACTGCTTTAGTTGAATATTGAATCAAAGCGGCATATACATATATATTTTATGATTGGTTACGTGATAAAGAACACTGTAAAACTTAATTTTGCATAGTCTGTTTGTTTACGAAACAAGAGTTAAAGTAGGCTTGTGAAAATTTTTAGACATCTTAAAATATGTTTCTTTCATTTACCTATATTCTTTTTATTTTTGTATACCTCGTTATTTACAATTGAAACTATAAAATAATGCAAGACTTTTATGTATATTGAAAGTGTCCATAAAAATGTATTACGTTATAAATTAACTTTGGCATTGGTAATTTGTATAAATTAATAATGGCTGATTAGGTTTTTTATTTGAAAAAAAGTAGCACTTTTCATTTATTATTTCTATTTGCCCGATTTTACTTTTAATAGATACAATAAAAACTCTAAATAGGACTTACCTCCAAGTTAGAATATATCGTTCTTTTCGAACTGTTTATACACAAAACGGGAACCGAGACACAGTTGCAACTTAATATTCAAGCGCACGTACAGCCGTTGCGCCGTTCGTGTTCTAACTGACCAGTTTTACTTTTTAAAGAGCATTCCCTCGCCGGGAACAGACGCGTCGCATTTGACATTTATACTTTTTAAGTTGTCGGTGCGTGAAACTGATATTAATCCACGTGATGCAAGGAGGTTTGTATGTTATTAATGTTGTTAGTGATTACCGCGTGCGCATTTAGATGAATGGTCAAAGTTCGCTTTTTTTTTAATGGATCACCTGATATGACCAGCCCGTAACATATTCGTCTTACTATTCACAGTTACGAAATGAATTTACATTCAAGACGCATGCAAGAGAAAATTTAAATTTTATGCGCCTATTCAGTTTTATGTTTTAAATAATTTTATCAACAAATTATTACATTATTAAACCGCTGCTGAAAATTTTAAGTAAATGTTTTTCCATTCAGATATAGACACTTATTGTTATGCTATTAGCGCCTGGAGTAACATTCCATACGTTACCAATCAATCCGTCTTTCGTATAGATCTTCGTAATGACCCTGTACAATATAATTTAGTTTTTCACTTACTTACCTACTTCATAGTAAAACAATAGTTATGGCGTCCATGGGTCGTTAAATCTGGGCCAATCACGAGCGTCTGACGCCATCGTTCTTAACACGGGACGCGTAGAGCATCTCTTAAAAAAGTTACGTAACGAATGGTATACAATTACGGAAATATATTTATTGGCAATGGCCTGATGTTTACGTAAATTTAGTTTTTTTAATTCAATGCCGCAGTCTCTAAAATGGGTTTCAATAATTTTTATATTTAAATATGAATCACTAGGAACTGACATTGTTCGTGAATGTGGGAGTTGCTCGCTTTCAAAATCATAATCTTTTTTTATAGAAATATTAAGGAATAATAAATAGATGTGAATGTTCAGGGACATGTAGATATTTAGTTGTTTGAAGAAATTATAAGCGGTTTAAATTATATATATTTAAAGTTTTCATTTGCCAGATTTGTGGTGATTCCATGAACCTATGATTTATTATATGTCCCAGATATTTTATTTTTACTCACTGATGAAAGCTTTGATAGTATATTAAAATCACGAAAGCGTCCATCTCCCTCTGTCGTATCCTCAAAATATACAGATATATTATCTATGGTTAACATTACCAGCTGGGGAGACAAGGGATTTGGTTTTCTATATGATAAACTTGATTATCTGTTATCTATACTGTTAGATTATTACGACAAGCTTACAAACCAAAGTCTTTTGACACGGTTTCGGCCGTGAAACGTCTATTAAAGTCAAGGGTCATTAATTTTTGTTCTGTGTTAAATTTCTGTGAAATTTCATTTATCTTATACTAGCCAATATGTATGAAAGAGATTATAAACACATTTAAAACCTAAACATTGAAATGAAAACAATAAAATGATGTAGTGTAGTAGTTTTATGTCGCATAGCCCTTATTTCAATTCATTTTGAATATCAACAAAATGTCTTACTAAACGTATAATTATACATGAATTGGCAATGAATTTACACTAACATTTATATAACAAAGGATCTCTAAATTATTTTAAATTATCACAACGTCTCAGTGTGGTGTTTACAATATACGAAGCCAGGACTTGCGAGCAATGAACTCATACAGCGTACAAAATGGCGTACTGACTGATGGGTTAACTGACGTGAGTTTGTGGAAATCAATCGATTCGTAAACACCTTATTCTGCATGTGACATGGTTGATGGAAAAATTTACCCAAACTGAATTCCAATGTACGCTTTAAAATATATTGTATTGTATTATAAAAGCGAGTCTTAGTGTTTGTCTGTTTGTATTGAGTTGTGTTATATATCTCATTCACATATCATTTCCATTCCATTAAATCATTCTTTATGGTGATTACTTATTATAACATACGTTTCCGCTAACATGTCTAATAGGTATAAGTAGAGTGCATCCTTGTCTAAAACCATAAAAATTAATACAAATGTCTGAAATCATAAATTTGATTGTCACATCACGTTTTCGTCCGTCGTCCTTGTGTATTTCGTATCTTTAGCACTTCCGTTCTAACTGTCATAAGTGACAGTGTCAACAGATCGGCTTTTTGATCGCTACCTTCACCCTTGAATGTTATATATTAAATGTGCCAATCTCAATATATAAAATAATATCATATAAAAAGTTATAATAGAAATCATTATCATCGTCTTTAATAAACATTCATTTCCTGTAACCTATCAGCATTGAATATATAGAAAATATTTGTAATGTGAATATAAAAGGAAACTTTGTATTATACACCACGTTGTGTTGATTTCGTTCTTGAATAAAATAAAATGAATTTCCGGATTCAGAAAGACAGTTTTTTCTCTTCCTATAAATAACCAGTCAAATATTTTAAGACAAATTGTTTATTAAGTCTATATGAATACTTTTCTAAATCGTATTAATCGCTTCTATAATTAAATAACGATTTATTAGAACGTTAACAAAAATATTACGCAATAATTAATTACGTTTTTACGTTTTCCGTGTCATAACGGTATTCAGTGTGGTTGACAGGAGTTGTGGCGTTGAACTGAACTGAACACGGCTGTTTTGAATTCCACCCATAATTCCATAGCGCTGTTAAATGACGTGCAAAAAATTAAAAAAAAATTGTACAACAAAGAGAAAGATTACTTCAGCATACGAACTAAATCACATGACACAGTGAATCATAAGCGAGTATTTAAGATCTGATAATGTCAACTGTCCGTGGGGCGGTACTAGCTAATTAAACATGTATTCAGTATTAACACTGTCATGTATATATTTTTAACACAATTACGAAATTACACAGAGATTATATTGTTTTATTTGCTTACGACTTCATAAAATTAGGCTAACTGCAATCATAAAATGATTTTTATCTAAGGCAAATATATCTCGTTGATTCGTCATCCCAAATTAATGTTGAGGTTGTGAATATATTTTGTCGACAATGGTTGTGATTGGACGTTTGCTATATGATTATGCGTGATACAAAGAATTCCACTGAAGTGAGGAAGAATATATAGAAAAACTTAACTAAGAAGTACGAAAGACAATTATTCTCTATTCTTTTTTTGTTCCTTTATCTTTTTTTAATTATAAATCTTCTTTTAAATATAATTCTCCCTTAAAAATGTTATCAGTAATATTATAACAACTAACCGCATTTATCATAGCATTACTGCGTCATACTTTTTCTATTCAATATATTTTTATTCTCATTCCATTGGTTAAGAATTGTTTTAACAAATATATATAATTAACATTGTGTAATATTTTCTTTAAAATGTTTTTAGTATCGATAAACATGATTACATATTATTGCTCTCGATGCAATTATATTATATAAGAAACATCGCAATGTTTGCATTCAAACGGAACGTAAATACCTATATTATGAACATTATTTATATAGCAATTATTTATACAACCTATTGGGTCTTGACTAAAGTTTTTTGTAATTAATAATAACCAAGTATCCTATTTGTTTAGTAAACGACGATACCAATGCTAACCGCATAAAAGGTTTGATTACTGTTTCTTACAATAACATCTGGAATAAACATTGTTATTATACGCATAAAAAGTAAAACAAAGTCCTAAATTTGTAGATCTTACTGTGACTTAACCGTGTCGAGCTAGTTTTAATGGAGGTAAATACAAAAACTTATAAAGAAATAAAAGACAGCATCATTTACAAATAGTGCAATCTTTAATATTGTTGACGCACTGGAAAGTGTAATTTAATCTGTGTTTAGTATGTGACGCAGTGATCATATAGACGATGGGATCATGTAAACAAAAGCTTTCATACTGATTCTTATGAAACCTATGCAGTCCGATACTATCCTCCGAATCCTACAGTTTCGGACAATTTATTAACCAAACGTACTCATACATTCGGTATTATTGTTTGGAAGAGATTTTTTTAATATATATAATATTATTGTATGAGTAGTATAAGAAAATCGCGAAGTTGCTTATCAAATAGTAATTATAAAATACGTTGGTCCAATTTCGTTCCAGTGTGTCCGATATTAGGTCAATTATTTAAATATATCATTCAACATTGATGGAGCAAAGTGATCTCAATTACGCCTCGCCTCACCGCTTAACACCTGACCCCATAACATGATATCCTCGCGCCATCAACTTCTGCGTCTTTGATAACACACTTTGTCATCGTTGATTGTTTGTATTACTGTATATACGATTACAGAAACGTGGTTCCATGCCAGGAGCTGAATTTAATATCGTCTCCGCCGACGCTATGCGCTTTTTATTTATATTAAATTTTCCACTCGGCACCACCCCCGATATGATTTAGGTTTTATCTAAGCTTATGTATCTGAGAAAAGAAATTTTATTTATTCAATGAATTTTAGTACCTATTTTTATTACAAAATTAAGAAATTAAAAGAAACCTTATTTATAGATAGCTGATTGTTGGCACTTTGTCTCTTATTTTAAGTACTCAGCATGAACACTATATTTGGCTTCGAAATTTTATCCATGAGGCTGTTTTTCACAACACAGGACGATTCTGACACGTAAGGAGTTATAAAAATCCAAATTCTCATTTTTGAATACGGAAATGTTCAGAGGTTTGTTTGTATATTCAACCTCATAATGTAAGTATGTTTGTAACGAAATAAACATTGATTTTGACTATTTACATTATAAATAATCTTGAACTGTTATCAAAGTGCAATATATTTTTTGTGTATCAGACTGCATGAATTGAAATTAAACATAGGATAATTGATTTTAAGAAATCAATTTTGTTGCTATTCATTATGTTAAAGTTCAATGATAAACGGACATTTATTTACTTTTCGTGTAGTTAAATATCATTTATAGATAAATTTGTAAATCGAACGTATTATAATCTCAGTGCTGTTCGCATTTTTCGCAGGATGAAGGCTTTTAACATTTAATCTGTGACATTCGAATATACGATATCATACGTACTAAGTCATCGTTTAATATAGTTATGTAATATTTTAATCGATACACACTGTAACACTAGGTTATATTTATCAATATTCAAAACATTGTGTCGCTCCAGATTATTAATCTTCAATAAATATTTAATTAGTATTAATTTCAATGCTTTATTTTTGTGCTACCCTGCAAATTGTTATATTAAGTTATTTCCGATTTATCGCTCAAATTTTCCTATTAACGATATCATTACTATTAATTAAAACAATCAAGGAGTGATTCACGTCATAAAAAGTATCACGCAAAACTGTAATACATTGAGAAAAAAATTGAAAAGTGTACAATCCTCTATAAATATATATATATATTGAGATGAGAAAGAATTTAAAGACATTAAGTATGTATATAATCAGTTTTGGTGATAGAATTTTTATATGATTTAATTAATACATCGGATCAAAAAAAAGTGTGTGAGGGAAGCCAAGCTTGTCAGCTATTATGAAACACACATATTTTTGAATGAAAATAGAAAAAACGCCCACAATGACGAATTCTACGAAACACTGGAAAGGAAACGCTTTGAAACACTTATAAGATGTAATGACATTAAAATTAAATATTTATGCAACATAGACAATGGCGGGTGTTTACAAAACATTACATGCAGGTCATCCGACTTCGTATGCTTTATTGTTTCACTAGAATTTTACTTTTATTCATCAGAACACATAGCTGTCTTCCTGAATTTTCATTTACTATACATATTATTTTGCTATAACCTATTTTACATTTTCAGTTAAGGCTTTGTTTTTTTTATATAAGTATAATTTTATTGTATATTAATGTCTACGAAAATTTTTCATTGCCTATTTCCTTTATGATAATTATAACTTAAAATATATTAATATTTCAGAGGCTAATCGTATGTGGGCCAGCGCGTCGTTTGTTGGTGTCCTGATCATTATAGGCTTGCCATTATGGTGGAAGACCACTGAAGTGTACAGGTATGAAATGAAGTAAAAAATAATATTAGTATGGGATTGTTCAGGAAAAAATATTATCATAATACATTTCTCCGCGTAAGAAGAGACCTTTGCTCAGCAGTGGGCTCCGATAGGGTGTGGTCGTGATGGGGACTTTGAATAGTAAATCCTTTTGTAATGTGATCTCCACCAGTCTATGTAACACCTCAAGCTAAATCTCAACTTATGAAACTCTCGAAAGATTTTTTCGGAGATGAACAATACTAACCGTTTTAATTTTGTTAGTAAGCTGTTCGGAATAGGCTGAAAGGATTTTATTTTTAATACTTTTACTATAATTGGTTCTGTAAGATGAAAGCTAATAACTTAAAAGACAACAACAGAGAGAGAGAACTATCTACATATAGAACGAAATAGACTTAATAAATAGGCAGTAATAAAAGGTAAAAAAAAAACGATTTCTAAATCACGCAGATATTTATGGACGATATGGAAAGATATAATAGTCAACTGGTTAAGAAACAAAAGAAAACTGTAATATATATTATATTCTTTTGATTTTCGATTAATCCCAGCTTTATGTTCAACACCGTTTTGGTGTAATGATTTGTTTTTATGTTTATTGCAACACTGCTGAAACTACACAACAATATGCCTAGTCTCGTCTCATAGTTACATCACATTAAACGTTTCCCGTCTTTTGTTTAGGAAGTAACTTTATTAGTCATTACTATAAAATACGAATATGTATTTATGAATGAAGTACTGTTGACGTTGTGTGAATAGTAAGACGATGAAAACTAAGTAAACATTGATATACGAATGTGTAAAGTACATACGTTCTTTGCATAATTATTACGAAACTCATTAACCAGGTATCTAAAACACCAATGTTATATCAATTCAAAAACCATCGTGTTTTTTTAACATTCAACTATATTTTTTTTTGCATTAAATATTTACGTTACAGCAGGTATATCTCAGTAATAAAACTCGATATATCTATTATAATAAATGTTATGCAATATTTTGTAACACATACACATTTTAATCGAGGAATATTAAGTTTGTAAACAAAATTAACATTCATATTTCGAACAAGGGTGGCTCTTCCCTACGATGAGATTAACGCTTTCGATACTGATTCCCACTTCATCACAACCGAGCTGGTGGTGCTGGCCAACGATGAGAAGACCGCTGCTAAGATGGCCGAGGATATTGCGAAGGCTTTCGAGCAGTCAGGTGAGTCGAGAGAAAAGATCAGAACTGAATTGATTAAAAGCCACGTCCCATCGGGTCACATTGGAGCATAACCTTTTAAGGTTAACGAACATATATCATACCTACCGTACCTATACCCCTACCATAGAATTCAAGAATAACTTGTACTAGACTGACTACTGATGTGTGACTTGCATTTTTAAAAATTATAAATCTTTGTTAAATGACTTAAATGTTACGAGGCCCTATCATAAAAATACCATGTCCATAACCATGCATTTTCTATCACTAATGTTTGAATATTCTATATATATTTTTTTAATAATTTTTTGTTTTAATCATATAAAAACGAATCTTATTCTAGATATAATAAAACTAAAGATCAGGCACCAGAAGTTATCGGACAGTCTTCGTCAGACCCTGGACATGGTTGCGGATGAACAGGAGGCTCTGGAGGAGGTCGCAGCGGCGGTTGACGTCACGAGACACAATACCTTCCACGTGGTACAAAGAAGACACCTATTCCAGAATGTGTGGATTGGAGGAGAAAGGGTGGCATTCTTCAGAGACTTAAAAGGTTGGTTACCAACAGAAATTGATCTCTTTTAATGGGTTATTAGAGTCTATTTCAGTTAAAATATTATTAATTTATAAACATATTTAAAATTCATCGAGTCTCGTAACCTACTTGTAACGACACCGTCGTCTGTCGCCGGCATTGTTCTTAATTCCCAACAATTGTAATACCCACAAGACGGTAAAATCTTTTAGATAAAATATAACCGTATTAATGGTGTACAAAACAACTTAAATTTTATAAGAAAATTAAGTTGATATTCAGAATTCTTCGATAAGATACGAAATGAAAGGTAGATTGTGTCTTTAGAGTCAATAATATTTGAAACAATTCGCGTCATATAAAATTTAATATATTTTATGTAAAAAGAAGCTGTCTTCTTCAATTGTAGAACTTGCTTTTTTTCTTACTTAAATACTATTGTAAACTGTTCTTGTAATTATCTAGAAATTCAATAACTCGTATTCCTAGTCGTCTGCAAGGAGATTTAAGGAACCCGTTTATTTTTGTATCGACGTATATTTTTCTGCACAAAAAAAAAAAAGAAAAATTTTGCTGTAATCTTGTTATAATCTGTACCTACTTAAATTTTGTATATTTTTTTTACACTACAAGCTACAAGAGTGAGTTATATTACGTTACAAATTTTCCAACAGCAATCTCAATTCGTAAAGATCACCATATTCAAGCTCATGTTATGTTTCTTAAAATTAATTGATCTCTATCCAAAATAAGTTGACCTTTACAAATAATTACAATATACTCAAATTTCGGTCACAGTTTAAAATTATTTTTGCAATGTAATTCACAATCCATACTGTATTAATTCTTCGAGTCTCGTCAGATCATGTGGTTTAGAAGCAGTGCTATCTCTGAAACAATATAAGGGCTGGTGCTGAGTTCAAAAACACATTACTCTCTATATTACTAATCATTTCCTTGACAGCATCGGAAACATTAATCCGGGCGCTGTCATCGTGGGTGCTGCAACCGTTATTGCTGGAGGGCGCTCGTTCGTTAACTGCCGATGACGCACGACGCGTGCGGCTCCCTAGCGAGCAACACCTGGACCTGCTGATGACCGTGGTGCACCCGCGACCTCAAAACATGAAGGTTGTGTTCGACGCGCCAGCTGTACTAGAAGGTGGGTAGCAAACTGTTCAACGTTAAGCATTCATATTAGGAAAAGAAATCTTAACTACTAAAGCATATTTTATGCAATATTCATGAGCACAACCAACACTCATTTCGAAATCTTTCAACAGACATATCCTATGATATTATATTTTAGATACAAATTATAAAAATGTTCGTAATTAATGATTTATTGAACAAAGCGTTTTGTTAAATATATTGTCATTGTTGCAGATTACGTCGGTTCATTTGTTGACGAGTTGTCATATTTACACAATGTCACCCTCAAGTCACAATGGCTGCACCTCACGGAGTTCGACTTCCAGGCGAAACAGGTCAATTAAATAAAAAATCATCGGTAGTGTTAGCAATAATCGTATAGAATTTAATTACGGTATATCTTCTGATACTATTGATCTGGCTGTTGGTAAATTTCGTTCGTCAAATGATAATTATCTGTTCATTTTGAAATTCTCGTTCTACCTCCCAAAAAAAAAACCTAGTAGGGCCTCAGTTATGTGTAAATCGTAATTCCATAAAGTACCCCGCGGTGAACGATCTCAGCTGTGTCAGAGTTCTTAGTCAGAATGAAAAGTCCATCTTTACATAATTCAGTGTAATATTCATGCATGACATTGGCGAAATCTGTAAGCGTTGGTAAAGTCAAGGATTTCCAGGTGTTGAGTCCTTCGGGTCCTCAGTGGTGGGTCAGCGTGGACCGGCTGCCGCTGCTCCTTACCCAGCTGGACGGACGAGGGCTAGGAACTATTCGTCTTGCGGCGTACATACTGCCCTGTGACGTCACACCGCTTGTATTACACGACAGAGGTCCGAAAACCCATGCATTATGACAACTATTTATTTTATTTATAAGCTCAAAATTTATTTAAATACTAATCATTTCTCTATATTTACTTGAATAAATTGTTTCCTGCACAATCAAATAGTTATCTTTGTACTTGTTTTATATGAATAGATTAGCAATATGTGTATCTTTTGATGAATTAATTTGTATTGGCCAAGCAGGATTTGAATAATATAACCTACAACCTACTAAAAGACTTAGACCTGTCCAGAACTAATATCAATTCATTGTTGGAACGTACTTCGAAGGCAGACCTAGTAGGCTCTTTTCAAATTTGAATAGGGAGAGAGAGGAGCTTAGACGGTGTTTTTAATGCGTGTTAGATAGGGGCCGCTTAAACCTACACCTGGGCTGCAAGTCCCAGATACTGTTGAAGCTCCTCTCCCTACAACGCGATGGACCCGGCACCCGCACGGTGAATCCATTGATTGCTGAGAGGTTTCGTCTCATTTAATTTCACTTAACTCATTGAGTGACTGCGCCGAGTGTGCGAATAACTGAATGCTATATGATTGTCATCACATAGCTTATTAAAGATAAAAAAATATTATAGGAAGTCGAGTGGAGGCTGCAGTACCAGCTTTTATGTCTCCTAAATGGGGTGGTGTTGTATTACTGAACCCCTCCTGTGAGGAATGCTCCAAGGGTCAGTACGTGGTGCCCGTGAACATGCTCATGGGAACTTTCATCTCACAACTCAGGAAACTACTCGGTATCACTGATAAGGTAGCGTCTATACTATGTATTCTCTACAAATACCATAAATCCAGAATTCCTTATATGTGCATTATAATATTGTTGTACGTACTCTTGTAAAATAGATATTGATTTAAATGATTATGTACTTCATATAGTCCGTCCATTCTATATAAAGCCCTGAATGTTATGTGTTATTTTATATATAAATTAATATAGTGATTTCTGTCCTCAGGTTAATATTCCCGAGGCGTATCTGCTTCCTCTCGACTCCGTCTCACCGCGTCTTTGGGAATTGGATTCGCTCCTACGTCTGCGTACCCTGGAACAGGTCACTAGCGCACAGAGGAGCTTGAAGTCTCTAGCCAAACTTCTGGGTTAGCATTTGTCTTGTTTTATGGAACAATAAGATAAACAGTCAACATGAAAGACAATAAAAAATTAAATTCATTGATTGGTTCTATGTTACTAGTAGTCGTGTAGATTTCTCACGAGCTTTATACTATTGTGATTCAGGCGAGATCCCGAATATCGTGATAACGGATAAGGTGGGAAGCTACATCCAGTCAGCTGTTCAACACGCACATGAAGCTCGCGTGTACTGCGAACGTGGGTCCCTGGTGGAGGCGCACGAGCACGCGCGCTCCGCCAACGCCGCCGCTGAGACCGCCTTCACGGAACCCAGCCTGCTGGCACTGTTATACTTCCCCGACGATCAGAAGTCAGAGTCCATTACATTACAATTATTATCCGATTGTTATATAAGAAATAATGTAAACGAAACTAATATTTTCGGATTACTAGACGTTATTTAAATTCTCTAATAATAAAATAAAGCGCAGTAATACTAAAATATTAATTTCATTTAAATGAATACTCGCGCAAGTCTCAGATCTCATTATAAGAAAGTTTGTTTTAACCAGTCGCAGCCCTATCATTGCTTCAGACGCTATTACTAACAAGTTTTCTTGAATCTCATATATACAAAATTATTTTGAACTAACCTCAGTATAAATAATACTAAATGGAAATAATTTCGCTAACATGACATTAAAACAAACTATAAACTCATTGCATGTGTTAAATATATTATTCTTAATGACGTCGTTTTGCTTTTTTAATTTATTCAAAGCTCATTAAAATGAATTAACGTATGCCAATGATATAGATAAGTTCTCTATAATCATTATATTTATGAAATTTTCTGTTTGTTGTGTTGAATAAAGGACGTACAATAACATCATTCGTACAGAATTTGTGCCCGACCTTGAAAATAGTGTTAATTATTTAAAGAATTGTTAAAATCATAATATGCACAATAAACAGAAAGTATAACTTTATGTCTACCATATATTATATATATATACGGACATTCTTCATAATTCAAATTGCTGTGATTATATCCATTATAAATTAATTAATTATAAGTTTTTACCACACATCAAATAAAAATATATAAATTATTCATTTTAATTTCAGATACGCGATCTACATACCATTGTTCCTACCCATCATGTTTCCCGTGATACTGTCGTTGAAAAATCTTATTCTGTGGTTTAAGGGGAAACCGGTTGTTAAGGAGAAGACTGATTAAAATACATAGAACAATGCTTGTCCTAAGTCTTATTATAAAAGTGAAATTCATTTCATATTAAATAAACAAACTGAATCACCTATTATAAAAGTCTTTGTCTATAAAGAGTGTTTATATTTTCTCTCAATGTGTGTATATGGTTGAAAAATAATATCAGATTGTCATAATACAAAGCCTATTTATATTAATGCCACTGTATTCTTTGCTTTACCAAATGTTGATAGCAATATAAAACTATAAATTATTCGGACTTTATTATTTTACATAAATAATCCCAAAAGCTCTCAATTCAGATATCTCCCGGATGTTTTTTTTTCATGATAATCTACTTCCATGGAACGGTTCTTAACTGATTTAAATGAAAGTCATTCTGGCTTGTTCCATACTCTTGATCTTTAAACAATACTTTAATTAAGTATTATCTATTAAAAACATTTTCGTTGTCTTCTTAAAAAAAGAAATATTTAGAAATATGTATTAGAAATTTCCACAAAAAATCGGTTTATCCTATGTTTTAAAGCACAGAAACCTCCCATTAAAGAGTTTAATTTGAGATGTGCATTGCAGATTTAAATGGTAGAACAATAAATAAACATTGTTTGCTTCACATAACATATATTGAGGTATTTGTTAATATTCAATTAAATATAATTTTATAATTAATTTATCTAAACATGGCAACACCAACACGAGAAATATGTTTATATTGTATAGTTATATAAAAAAAAAAGTTCTGTTGATTTATAACAATTCTCTTCAAGCTATTTAATTATTTGATCAATATTATGGCATGAACTAATATAGATTTATTATTGAGAATTACTTTTTATTTTTGTGGCATCGCCATATATGTGCGAATTATAACTAGAAGTGATTTATTTAACTACAATATCTAATTCATAACATTAATAAATACGCTTGAAATTACATTTGATATGCAAGGATACATTTGATAGCAATGTCAATACAAGAAAATGTGCTACAGGTATAACATTAATACGATGATATTTTTAATACATTAAAAGTATTAATTAAATTTTATGAATTACAATTGAAATATTTAACAATCATTAGAAATAAAATATGTTTTAATTAAAGCTTTCATACTGATGACATATACCATAAAGATTGGCTAATATAGAACAGATTATATTGTATACAATGATGTACATTATGCATACATACATATAATATATTGTTAAAGTGTATTTTGAATTATAATTAAATCCAGTATTTTATTATAGATATCTATAATTAATATTATTAATAAATTTAAAGCATAATGCATATATATTTATGATAAAGCAGAAGAAACATGTTGAATGTCAAGTAGTAAATGTTTTTCACATGCCTCATAATATGATATTATGTTTCAAGCCAATCCGTCTCAGTGATCATTGCTACATTATACCCCTTGCCCGGCAGATATTCCATTTCCCACAGAGAGTTACTCAAAACCAAAGTTTCCCCCTCATTCAGTTCCACATTAAGTGAAAAACAGACCTCTTCACAAGGGACTCTTGGCCGTAATTGTATATAGGTTTTGCCCTTCAATTGAGACATAATTATCAGTCCAATATCCAGTTCTAGGTACTTGAATCTATAAGTATCATAATTATTTGATAGCAAAAGCCAATTGAAATGTGATGGTGGGATGTGAGGTGATAAGAAGTATGGACGAGGAGCTAATATTCTAAATGATTTTACAGCTCTGATATCGCAATTCTGGAAATGAACAAACCAGCTTGGTATATCAGAGTTGATGATCCTAGATAGTACTTCCTCTAAGTCCATTGGTTGCTTGCCAATCCGGATATTGGTGAGAATTCTACAGGGAACTGAGTACCGGAGACGTGTGTCGTCACTGATAAGGCTTGTGAGGTTCAGCTCTGGCGACGACCAGTCTAAGTAAGAATCGGTGACGATGACTGGAGCACCTCGCAAAAGATGATGGTTGAAGACTTCGTTGTAGCTGGTGTCGGATACTCGAACGATGTTTTCTGAAAACATTTTCTTTTTTAATTACATTACTAATTTTAAAGAATAAAAATAAAAAAAAACTTACTTATAGCTTCACAAGTAATACAATCAGCAGGAGTGACGAGGTCATCATCGAGAGTTGAGGGCTGAGATCTTTCTATTAGGCATTTATTATAGTAGAGGGGTGTCCAGTCCCAAATGGGGAGTATTTTTATCAATGTCATTCTTGCTAATGCTGTGGCGTGCCATTGGAAGGTGTCTGTTTGGCTCACAGTATATCCAATGGCTATGATCATTACTAGGACAAGAAACACTCTTGTCCATCGCTTGATCGATGCCTTACGTACAGCATTCGTTAATGGGCGACAGATGATATCCATTTCCTCATCAGTTATTCCTGCTTCTTTACAATACTCATAAAAGGAACGCACTTCTGAGTTAATTAACTCGTATTTTTCACGTTGAGTAATTGTAGTTAGCATTTTATTACTCATTTTAACGTGACCCAAATCCACCTATTCCATACGATCAATATTTAGCATCGGACACAGTAGTATCGATAACCATACAAATTTCGCGCGCGCGCGCGTGGTGGTCACTAAGTAGTACAGATAAAAAAAATCATGTTTTAACTAAAACTGTTAGCATTTTAATTCTAAACACGTTTAGTATATTAAAAAGTTTATTTTGGAGTGTTTTTTCTTTATTATAATATTTTAGTGTATTCAAGTATTTGATGATTAATAGACATCACCAAATAATGCAACCATCAGGTTCAAATTAACGAAAATTATAATATATACTTAATTAATTATTTTGATGTCGGTTTGTATAATTGAAATATTTTCTTTTGATTAATCTATCTAATTTTTTCTTTATATTATTATAACCTAAGAGTTTATTTTAATTTTGCAACACCAAATAATATCAAGAAATTTCCGCCATATTGGAAGTTCTCTGGTGGAAGTTGATCAATCATTAATCCTAATTATTATAATTCTATGTCGTGAATTACAAACGTTGGTAAAATCTTAAAACAATTTTGATATTATTTTAGAATTGCAAGATTTTGTAAAATAAAGAGTATTTAAAATTTTCGCAATACTTTTGACGAATACGTCACAGCGCCATGTTGTATTCCTGCGCTGATTGCAGGCACGAGAAATCTGCCAACCCGTTTATTTTTTGGGATTAGTGCCCGAGAATAAATCGAACTGCGATTTTGTACTCAAATATATTTTAAGTTATATTTGTTGGCAAATGTCAAATAGCTATACTGAAATCGATGCATGCATGTTGTCGCATTTTAAGAGCTAACACCTAATTTCAACTGCAGTTCAGTGCATCCGCGAAAGTTGAAAGGACTGTGTTGTAAAAGAAAGAAGTGATAATTAGCCAAAATTCCGGTCCCTACGCGCAGACGAGAAGGTGCCTACCCGCCAGGGCAGTCGGGCGAAGGAGATATGAACAACAAACGAAAAAATCGTCAAGGGCCGCCGAGGTAATGCTAGTTTCATGTCCATACATTTTCAGCGCTAAAGCATGACATGTCTTTGTTATTCAAGTCGTCGTGTCTCGGCAGCAGATTTTTGAACATTTGTTTTGTTTGTAAGGTATTAAAATCTCAATCAGGAAGAAGTGTAAACAAAACTTAATAATTTTAGTTGCGAATTATTTGCGGCATTCGCTTCGGTGCGGCCGCGGTGTGCGCTGCGTACGCTTAGGTTTTGATGTTTGACCTACTTTTGTTGTATACTCATGACGATTAATATAACCGCGTGCGAACTACAGATCTCTAAGTTTGGGAGACCATACCAGGAAGTAGGTGCCAGCTCTTTTACTCTTTTTGTGCCCCCAACTATACAGTTGTATAGGCTGTAAATAATGAAATCATGTCATTTTTGCAATACCTACATTATAATGGTCAATATTACGAAATAACAATTCTAAAACAATTTTTATTATAATTATATTACCTATTAAGAAATAATGATAATGGCTGGTATTTATCCAATCTCTTATTTAGTAATATCTTCCTTCAAACATAATTAGTGAAGTAGCTTGACCAGTTAATTTCTCAGGACCATCAAAATATAAATGTTTATATTGGATGTTGCTTAAATTTTGAAAAAAGTTTGTTGAGTAATAGTATGTGTTATAAAAATATTAGCAATAATAGCAGTTATTGCTAGTATTAACACTGTGCGAAGGTTTTTATTTATTTTGTGTTTGTTATTTGGTGTGACACTGGCATGTATCAAGTAAGATGAAAGCTGAGATCCAGGTAAAGCAGATTAAGATATATTATACTTATATATCTACATATAACCTATATAGTATATATTTTTTTTTAAAAGATTATTATACAATGAACGCTGCCCTTATTATAAACAATACCTCCTTGTTTTGGTTTGTGTTATCAAATTGAGTGGAAATACACTTATTACACATTAACACCAAGAGCTCAAACCATTTTGTTGTTGATAAATTAAAATTATAACGAATGAATTGGTCTAAACTGTATTGTATTGTATGTAAAAGTAAATCAATATACAGATTTAAATTTAATCTATACATCATTGCCTTTGCTGTATGTATTTATTTATGGGTAAATTGCCATGAAAGAATTTGGATAGAGTTAGATTGACGAGTGTCAAACAATTAAACATCAACTTCAGAGTTGGGATAGTATAAATATGCCGAATGGGTTGTTCATGTCGAATGATTTGAAAGAATGCTGTAACCATACTGAACACAAGTCACTATTACAAATCCTGATGGTGGCAGTTGTGTTAATAAGATTGGAAAAAAAAAGTGATCTTATTTAAGCTTTGCTTAGTTTTAATGAACATTTACCCTAAAACCTGACTGATTCAGTGTAATGGTAGTAACATTTTCTTGTATACACATTTAAATGATACTAACTTTTTCGGTTTCTATGTGTTTTATTATTTCATGTTTGGGTTCTATAAGGAAACTATGATAGCAGCGGGTACACAAAATCCAGTATGTTATGGGACAGTCTACAATTTTATTATATATGAAAGATTGCTGAAACAGTCAGATTTTAAATGAGATGTGCATATGTATATATTTAAAACAATTTTCATCTATTTTTGTCCCTATTTTTTAGCATTTTACTGCTTGTGTTGTACTTTTATCGAGATTTTTGATTATGAATGCTTAAGTGACATCTAGTACAATTTTTTTTAGTATATTTCAGTACAATTTCTTAATTTTTAATCAAGTTACGCTTATGCATCTATGTAATTCATATCAGTCATAGTTTTTTTATGATGCTTCAGAATGATGCGAATATATTTGTGCATACAACAAAGTCTTATAAGTATGTGTTCAAAGTAGCTCTGTTACAGAAAACTGTTTATAATGCCATCATTACATTTATTATCATTTGTCATGTATTGATAGTGTTTCATATTTGTGATTATTTCAAATAATTAGCTGTGCATGAAATTACTTTAACCCTTGCGAATAAAGATATTTATATATATAGTTTTTAGTATTTCATACATTTCACAATAAATCTGTTTTTAAATTGCTCTTATATCAAAGAATATTGTGTTATATATCAAGCTTAGGATGTCTTCCACACATGTCGTGTCGGACTTTTATTACTTATTCGTATAATAGTAGTCATTAGAAGGGGCAGTGAAAATTTTTTTGTGCATTTTATGAATAGCAATCTCTGTGTCATGAAAAATAATACGTCGTAATTATCAAGAAAGAATTGATTTAGAATTAAATTTCAAACGTAGGTAGATATCAATTAGCTAACCGTAAATGTCGTAGTTAGATGTCCCCGGAAGCACGGTACCACGCTCGTTGGGACGTTGAGAAGCTGGTTTAAAATCACAAATATACATTAAAAAAAGAATTTAACTTCCGGTTAACTAAGAAATAGTAATGTAAAAGTAATGGAACTTCAATTTTTATATCAGAAATATACCAATTGTTTTCTTATTATTTAAAAATTTCGTTACCCTCATTAATAGCATTAAAGATGTTTGAAACAGCTATGATGAGAGTTATATAAAAAAAAATATTATACATTATTATATAAAATTATAATCGAAAGTTCCGTTGTGACTTCTAGCTCGTCATGTTTGTCTAGGGACATTGCTTGCGACTTAAATTTGAAGTTCTTTCAAAATATAACTGTATACAAATAAAATAAAAAAATTGCGTTAAAAACATTTAATTTTATATCAACATTGGTTTAACAAATGTAGGAAATGTACTCCGAAAAACAAAATGAAGAAACATTATTATTATTTCTTTTACTGTAATGGTTGCGCACTCATTAATCTCATATTAATTCCGCATCACAATAACCGATCAAGGCTAACGATGTATGAGTACTCTCCCACCTAATCCAGACAATGTCTTATTATCGTGCTGAGTTTTATGTATGTATTTTAAAATTATTTGATAATCCCTAGGGATCCTTTGCTGGTTACCGACACTAAATTTAAGTTATATAGTCATAAGTATTAAATAATTATAAGGTATGTAGTTACTATAATCATAAGGATCCGTCACAATGTTCGACATAAAACATGAATCTATGACAAATGCAGCATTTTTCCTCTAAACCTGATGCAGATCGCCGCGCGGTCGTGTCGTAGCTGAGGGTGTCTATAACAACGCGCACTTCATGCACGCCGCCACGTCCCACGTCGGGGACATCGTCCAGGTTCTCACCCAGAGCGGGTCTCTCTGGGAGGGAGTCTTCAAGACGTTCAGCGCACAGTTTGAGGTAAGTTGTAGTGGCATTGATGTTTATACGGTTACGTAATACTAGCATTTGTGGCATCGTGAAAAACAAAATTGATCGGCGTTAATGACGTCATACAAACCTCTGGTAACTACGGAACGAAAGAGCGGGGTAGACGATTCAAAAAATCACAAGTAGAGGACATTTTTACGAAATTTCATCATATTTAAAAAAAATATATGATTAAGTTAAGTGTTGCTGCTATCTACTCTTATTTAAAGCATTAAAAGTAAATAGCAGCTGATAGATTCATATCTGAATTTGAAGCATTTACTTTGTGAAAAACATACCTATACAGATTAACTCATCGTTTAAATGACTGAGCGCGAAAACTCACAGTTACCAAATCTAGACAAATCAAATGTCCACTGTCCGACTTTGCAATCCGGAATACGTGTAGAACTTTCTCGTTACCTTTGGTCGGAGTAGTTTTACTTCGCTTAATATTAATTACATTATCATCTTCTGTTAGAATAATATTTTTTTAAATATGATGCCCAGGTGATAGAAGTAACAAAATATAAAATCCTATCTTGTCCAAATCTGTTTCCATTCGACGGCTAAAAAACTGTGGAGGATATTTATTTAGAATACATCCCGATTGTTTAGTTTAGTTCGTTGCATATATTTGAAAAGACACTTTCAAAGCTATGTCTCTCACATTTAATCACACGTTATCTTATCAGATACTTCCTATACAAACGGCCCTTGTAATCTCTTGTTCAGTGAAATAAGGAGAAATATGTTAAGATCAACGTTTTTAAAAAACTAGCGACAAATATGTTGCATGTCAGAGACATGTTAACATCACTGTCATTTTCACATAAAACTTGGTACAATATATTTATTCCTTTAGTTTCTTATTGAACGTAGGTACAATATTTTTACTCCTTTAGTTTCTTATTGAACGTAAATTACTGTAGAATTTTATCGAAGTTGTAACAGTATCTAACTCAAAAACCGGGGAAAGTTTAAACAAAAATATAAACAGGACTGGAATTTATTTAAGATTTGCCAGCAAAACTTGCCCGTCACAATATATCCATCTGTGTAAACTGCATTTTTATTGATTCAAAGCAGAAATATCAAATGTATATTTATCCTAAAAGCTAGCGTGTATCTGAGCTCCTTCGTACTCAGATAACTGATGCAGCCTTAAACGTTAAAGTCCTCTTCTCAGATTACCTACAGTGCATACTGCATAAAGTAACAATCTGTTTGTTGTGCTAGTTGCCTATCCTTACTGTTTTATCGATCAATGAACCAAATGGTTCTCTGTATTTACAAGTAATAAATTGAACATAATTGTTACGTAAAACGTATAGTCCAAAGTCATTAATAACCGGTTTTAATCGTTGCCTGTAATAGAATACATTGTTTGAGCTATATCAAGAGAAAACCCAACCAGAAATAATATGTAATATATAATAAAATGTATAAATGTAGGTTATTTTACAGCGGTGCGGGCGGGGTTGCGGCATAGGTCTATATTTTAAAACGGCTATCATTTTAATCAGACCAAATGTCATTGTATCCCGGTTTCGGTGGTTGTCAGATATAGGTCATCTTATCTGCTTTCATTCGCCGATAAGTCGGTTATGGTGTAGTGCTATATTTTAATCTAATTTCATATTTGAAAAAGTTATTATAGAATATAAAAATTTATGTGAAACTTTTTTTTTTGTTAGTATTTTAAAATTGGTATTTTTTTTGCGTAGTTTTACTTCATGTCGAGCCCGTTTTGAAAGTATTCATCTGATTTAAAACACACAATAAAATATATCACGATTTTTAAGATTCCTAATTATAATTCAAACGTATTTGTTTTTGTAACCGAATTTACAAACTAATTTGCCAATATTTTTTTTGTTTTTTTGGACATATAAAATATGTACTACCAAATGTTTTTTCTTACTAATATGTGTGTGACATCATCCAAAGTATATAGTATTATTTTTATTTAATCACAAAAAACTCTTAAACATTAAAATAGTTCGATAAAGTTAAACTGGAAACATTATCAACAAATGTTGTTTCTTATCAATAACAAGCAAGTTTATCGTCACAAGCATTTAATGTATGGAATTTTTTATACATAAAAACAAAAACAATTTAGAAAAATCATAAATATGTAAATGTTAAGAAAAGTAATAAAAAAAAATCTCCAGTCTGAAATAGAGAAATAAGAATAGTTTCCAACTAACAAAGAATCATAGAAGGTTTCTTAGGAAGCTATATTTAACGTTAATAATTGATATTCCACACGAGGCAGACAAGGGTACCGTTCTGTGGTCCTTGGCGAGAAGTAAAATTGGTCAATAGACCTTATTTAAGTTTAAGCAAAACTTATCCGTGTAATTGAAGCATTTACGTATTGTAAAACATGTATCGAGTGAGGTTTGGGTATAGTGGATTCCACTCGGTACTATCCGATGAGAACTGTTCTCGCAATATAACTAATGTAGTAGTATTATTTAAAAAGAATTCAAACTAACCATGTTTTTATTAAATTCCACTAGTTTTGTAGCTGTACAATTAATATGGTCCTTGAGTTCGGGCCCACACCTCTATAAAGTTCACTCGCAGTTATTTACAGTTGGCTACTTCACGCTTTTCATTACTGCTACAAAAAGTAGAGAGAAAAGAAATACCTCCCTAGTTTCTATTGCTGCAATTTCAATGAAATATTTAATTTATAATTGCAATTCTTCTTTCAAATATTTCTTTATGATGTTGTTAATTTTTGTGAACCTTGCCGAGTCTGAGACGCGAAGTGGCTGTTTGATTTATATATAGCATTCTAAAATCGTAATATTAAATGTGTGGAATACTGCAATATAGTACGAAATGTTTAACTACTTTATTTTGTTGTCTTCCACTTCTGGTGCTTCTTAAATAATAAATATCATAGTTATGCGCAGGTCTTAATAATAATGTCATTAAATATATTTTGTAAGAAAAAATATTAACGTTATATACCATAAAACCGTGAAGTAATATAAATATCGTGGTAGAATTTCAAATTAATGTAATAATTATTAAAATTTTAAATGATATTTGATAGTTTTATAACGCTAACAGCCGTTGGATGCTGACCTTCTATGATAACGGTTCAACATGCACACTAATATATTTCAATAGATAATTCTCTCGTATCATCCCGGAAGCTGAGTGTACTGTATACACTCTGATTAATTGAATTCGGAAGGTGTTTAATGTTTTTTTTATTTTTGTGTAATAGTTTATTTTCTGTTGTATTAGTAGTTTTCTGTTTTATGAACTCGAAAAGTACTCTTAATTTTGTAAAATTTAGTTTTTTACTTTATTAAAAAAAATCTTTAATCTATATCGTTTATAATAAATTAGGATTCAGTTTTGCATTTCATACTTTTTCTATTATCATCATGGTCAACATATAACATAACGATGCTTTATTTTTACTCCATTCAGTATAAATCATATTAAATAGTGTTAAAATTGAATATATATGTACTATTTACAATCTATTCAAGTTCAGGGCTTTTTAAAAGCAATGGTTATTTATTAGAGAACCAAATACAGACTGAGTGCCTCATACAGACTGAGCTTAATACTAATACAACATTATAATGTTAACATTAATGCTTGCTTATTATAATTATTAGAAAGGCCTTTATCAGTATAAAGGTATCGTGTATAATTCTTTAAACATGCTCCTGGGCTCTAGGCGCCAGGTCAGCGGTATGCGATGATGACTCCCTCGTTTGGACGGACGTAACACCTCCCCCCTTAAGATCGAAGATTTTCGGTGAAGCAGGGGAAATACGAAAGCGCACTTTTGATACAAATTTACGATTCTTAAAAATTAAGACACATAATTACTATAACTATGACACACAGTCCAATTGTCCAAACACTGATATTTTTCACTATTTTCACTATCATCCCAATTTTAAACTTTCTTTAATGTGGACGCGAGAAGTTTGAGATCTGTTAAATCTATTCCTTTTATGTTTGTAGGGTTCAGGCTAGGAGTTTCAGGAACATGTATTAGTGGAAAGTTCATTATTGGTACTTTCGAGAGATTTTCATTTTCTTGAATCATCTTATGCATTTTCAGAGTCATAGATCCAATTTTCACTTCAAAAGTGTCAGCTAGGGTGATTACGTAAGTTCCTTTGATATTTCGTCACAACATGTCTTCTTTAACATATCCTCTTTTCTAGTAAAAAGTGTCCATTTGTTAGTTTGCAGCGGTTGTAGACCAATGTCTTCAGTAGTTACAGGAGTACATGAGGCGTTTTCAGCGTAACTCATTAGCTCGGTGATACAAGGATCATTACTGAACTGTAGATCTTCATCTCGTTATTATTTTTCTTCCATTATCAATATCTATAAGGTAAGGATTTTTTGGGATAATGATAACAAGGGAATCGGTTTATAATAGATATGTGTAATTCTCAGTTATATGTATTTCTTTAAGGTAGGTAATATAATTTCCTTAGAGATAAACTTTTATTGATATCGTCTGTTCTAATGTCACTAGTTATTTAATATTCGGCTGTAAGCAAACTTTTCTGACTTATATTCTCTGAAGTACATAATATTATGTAAGAATTGATTATTGATTAATGTAATATTCCTAATCAACTAAACGCAAAACTAGTTTCTGTTTCACCAAATTTTAAATAGATAGTTTAAAAATTATGAATCAACAAATTGTATGTACTAATGTTTTGGGTTTCTATATGATCGAGAGAATTCGTTTTAATTATTTCTAAAAGATTGCACCTAAAACCTTGAATATCCACATTAATACTATTAATAATATCATCTAGTTGAAATGTAGAATTTGCTGTTGTATGCGTAATTTCAGTTATCAACGTTATTTTATTTTTATTCTTGTTTTGTTCGAATTGCATTTCGCTTGTTAATTTTTCGTATCTAATAGTATAGTTATTATGTAGATTTCCTGTAATAACTTTTATTATAGATCCTAAAGGATTCATTAAGCCTCGTGCTAGTTGCTAGTGCTCACAGTTGGAGAAATGTGCTCTAATTTTATTACTGTAAAATTTTTCGTATAGTTTGGTTGATTATTAACATCTACAGAGTTTTCAATAAAATTATATCGAAATTATCAACTAACTTATCTAACTCGATACATTTATTAATTTACCTTTTAAACTTTCTATTATAGGTCTTAAATCTAATGTTTTAGCTACTGTCCACTTATAGCTGCTCACGATAGTATCGCCTCTTCTTAACGGTAGCTTCCAGGATTGTCTTTCGGTTTCTGAATTGAAAGGCTTGGGACCATTTCACCAGGCCCAGGACCAGAACCAGCAGGTGGTACCATATTTGGCTATTCTATAAATTTCTAAAATTGTTGAATGGAGTCTTTCTATGAGATCTATAGAATTGGGATTATTTGCAGTTCCTATATGTATATCTATTTTATACATAACTAAAAATTCCTTAAATAAGACATTACTAAAATCAGTACCAGGATCAGTACAAATTTTTTGTGGTAATCCCTAATAAAAAAAGTATTTCATTAAAGCTCTTCCTATTTCCGGACTCGTTCTATCAGGAATTTCAATTGCTTGACCAATTTTACTAAATGCATCAATTAATGTTAAATAATATTATCCTTCAATAGAAAATGTATCTACGAAAATTTTCTAAAAACGTTTAGTTTGAGTTTGAGACGATTGTAATTTTTGTTTAATTGTATTTCTATCTTATTTCATCCTTTTGCATATATCACAAGAATTTATGAAACTTTATAATGTTAGTTCCATATTATACCAAAAGTAATTTCTTTTAATATTTCCTAATGTTTCTCGAATGCAGCTATGAAAAGTTTCACCATCATGATGGTTTCTGATCATTTCTCTTTGATTATTTCCGTCACCCATAAAACTTAAACGCTTGGTACATTCCTTAAATAGTACACATTAATTTTTAAATAGAGATATAACCGATTCGGTAAATTGCTTGCGATGTATATCATCTTCAAAACAAATAAAATATTTCGTATTATACTTAATATATTCTTTCGAAAATTGTTTCACTAAATTACGTCTATTACTGGGTAAAGTGAACTTCTAATATACGCTGTTTACATCTAGATAAACCTTTAACTGTTAGCTTATCTATAAATCATGTAAAAACTAAAATTTGTTTAGGTTTAGTATCTATTGCTTCCTGTAATACCGGGATACCTTTGGATTCTAATATCCCGTGTTAAATGATCAGTATCAGTTTCTGATGTTGTTAAAATGGAAGTGGAACTAGGACATGGTATAGAATATGGAGATCTATTTCTACTTCTAGCAGAAATGGGTTTTTCTGAGTGTTCATCACGTATATTTATAAGTTATTCTGGTTCCTGTTCGTTAATATTGGGTGATTGTGAAGTGGGAAAAACAACTTTTTTTAAATCTAATTCTTTCAAATCGTCTGTTACTTTTCTTATTTCTTCAAGACAATTTTCTTCTTTATCAACATTAACATGGGTAGAAATTTTCTCATCTTTGTCTGTTGCATTGTCGCGGATACGGGATAAAGCATCAGCATTGCAGTTTTGCCACTCTTATAATATTTCGGAGCTTATATGAAAATTGTTAAATCCTTCGATATTATGATTGTTTCTTCATGAAAAGTATGGTTGTTATAAATATAATATTAGAGATAGATAGATAGACTCGAGTCTTCAGGGTCTTGTTGCTCAACAACATGCTGATTTAGGCGGAAACCTTGTGTTTTACCAGGTGGAGCAGTTGTCATGCATACATCTGTGCTGTACATTGGTTGTTGAAGACGATAACCAAAGGGTTGTTGATCTTATTTTGATTAAATTGTGGTCGATAATCAGCGGGGATTTTGACCTTGATTTTCATTAAATTGACATCGGTACCCATTTAAATTTTGATTATACTGAGGTGGAAATCCAAATGAATTTTGTTTTAATTTCATTTGTTTACTAGGAGATATATCAAATTTAAGTTTGGGAGGTTGCGAGGGATATACGTTTTGAAAAGTATTCAGATATTTTCAGGGCTGCAGCTGAAATTGAGTTTCAGACTGAAAATTATAATGATTTAAAAATACTAAAGAAAGGTTTCGTATTTTTTTTCTCTAGATATGGATTGGAGGATGTACCATGTCCCTCATTTTAGTGAGGATGCTTCCTATTCCGAGAGTTATATTAATGCATGAAACTCACTTCCTTTAATACTACACTTATAGCGTGTTCAAGTGAAGTGCATACTTTTAAACGAACAATTCTTAATAAATCTTCGGGTAAATTATATAAAAACACATTCATATCAAAATTATAGTAAATTACGGTTTCACTTTCACGCAAGCTTGAGTTGAGTATTAAATTGACTTTAGCAAGTAACGTATTTTTAGTATGTTGTATACTGTTACAGAAATCTAAATAAAATTCGTTACTTCGTATTTTTAAAGTTTCCAAGTCGATAGCAATACCGAAATGCTGCTCAAAGACGGATTTAAGGCTAGGCCATATATTCAAAACTTGTCTTTCACTTGTTAAATTAGCCGCCTGTTCCGTCAATTTGGATGTTATAACGTGAAATACTTAGATGTTGATCGGTATTGCCTCCTATTACACGCGTTCCTATCACATATTCACACTTTCTAGTGAATAGAAATAGTAATTTTTCATTACGTACGTAACTATCTTCATTCAGTTTGGGAACGAACTCTTCACAATTATGATGTCCGTGCCAATATAAATACGTAACATATATAATTTACTCGATCTATTCAAAGTATTGTTTGGTTTTAAATTAAATGTGACTCTTGATACTAACAATTAACCTTTGTTCATTAATTAGTTCTCAATAAACATTAAATCGTAGTAAAATATAACAACGAACGGTTTGACAACGAAGTTGTTGTATAAAAATATATGATAAAACAGGCATTGTATTACAATGCTCCTTTATGCTTATGCTAAAATGCGTGTATTGTGTGTGCTTGTTCCTCATTCAGGATGAAACCGAGCTCATGTGTTATGGAAGTTTACATTATGGAAAATATGAATAAGGCAAAATAGAGTGCGAAAGTCAATTATTTTATAATTCAAATTGCTTCAAAGCTGTTTGCATATTTCTTTCATTGAATGTACGTACACAAATGTTTTGTTATATTAACAAATCGAAGTTACTGTACCTTGAAAGTGAAGGCCATATTTAAAAATTGTCCATAGCAATTATGTCGTCTGTTGAACTCAACAATATGAATAAATATGGTTAATATCTCAATATCGAATCTTAAAACGTCTGTCAAATAAAATTTTCATATCAGAAAAATACGTAACAAGATATATAAAATGTTTGTATCGTTTTTGTTCATATCATATTTCTAGATAATACAGACAATATTCTAACAATACCTAAACGACATCATAATGTCGTACACAGTTTAAAAGTAATAACTCACGCCTCAACAAAATATCGATCGATGTTATAAGTGGCATAGATGTCTGATATTTAAAACACCCGTATAATTTAACTGTTTATCTTCGATCGTATAGTGGATTTGATTATTGGTTATGCTGCTTGTATGAACTATGAACTACATAGACAAGAATGTATTGAAACACAATTTATTAAATTCTTCCACTTAATCACAAAATCAAATTCAGAAGTAGACGCGGGTAGTAGTAGTCATTTTTTGTTACGACTCTTGTAAACTAACACTGAAAAATGTTACCAAATTCTCATGTTTTTCGATCAACCTACGTCGTAAAACGAATTTGAACCCTGACGAGGTCCTTTAACCCGGCTAGACGCTAAAGTTACATTATGATTGTCTATATTTTATCATACATCTTTTTGCTACAGAATTTGAAAAGAAAATTTCAAATATAAATACAGTGAAAACATTTTCATAACAAAAGCTCTATTTTCGTTATTCTTTTATTTATACAAGAATTGTGATATTTTAGAAAAGAATAAAAAAGAAACAAAGACCGATAATTTGATTCAGATAATACATTTTTATTGTTCAATGTTATCAGGAAAACTCTGCAGATTCAAAGTGTACTCTAAACTCGATAATGATAATTAAATTCTCGGACATGAGTTATCGTTACATTATTATTACTACATTATAGATTTTTCTAGAATTTTTTTGTCTGCTACTTTTTATTTTATAATATAACATACTCGTATATATAATATACAACTATAAATTTTCTTAAAAATATGTTTAGATTTTTTTCAATGAAATTCAAGCTTACCACGATATAAAAATATTATCTATGTCAATTCATGAATTTTAAAACAGTTTTACAATTGTTACCAGTAATTGCTTAAATTATTTCAATGGGCTCGATTTAGGTATCAAATAACAAACAAAGTTTAGGTCATATTGGTAAAGACTGAACGAGAGAACCCTGTTAGTTTGGCATCAAACGTCGTTAACTAGTACTAAGTTGGTATCGTCTACATTAAAAGCTACTGTTTCAAACTTTTTAATTCAAATAACTTTAATGCTCCCTATAACTATCACAGTAAGCTAAATAGTACCGAGTAAAATGGAACTTACCCCCAGATAGGCGCCATTATTAATATATTGTCGCAACGTTCAACTTTCGTTGAAATAAATATTTCAATATAATTTCGATCTACCTCCGCTTCTAAACACATAATACTTAGAATACATTATACATGATTAATTAATTAATTTTAAACTTGAAATATTTTTCATCATATACATTTATTTAAAATGTATATCCATAATCAGGTGGTGCTTGAAGTAGCCCACCGCGTGGACCAAGAGGGCGGTATCGCAGTGGATTCTGTAGTAGAAAAGCTGATCTTCAAGCCCCAGGATGTTGTCTCCATCCGAGCCAAGGATTCGGATCTTGAGTACGCGACCCACGACGTGTTCCAGACGGACAGCGCTATATCGAATAAATTTAATGGTAATTAATTTTTATAACTACCCACACCACCACCACTACTACCCACTTTATAAAAAAAATCGTTTTATTAAAATTTTACGCCTACTAAAGCTATGGCGAAAAGAAACAAGTTATGTAATCTATCGAATATACTATATTATGTGAATGACATCTCCTATCAATTACTATTAAGGAATGTGAGGCGAGTAGTTGATGTTGCTTTTCGTGATACATAAAGCTTTATCATGATTAGAACAACATACTTATATGTAGCGAGTCTAAAATAAAAATTAAAAAAATCTGAACCATGGTTATGTTTAATAATATGAGTGTAATGTACAGGTAATGGCAGATCAGTTGAAGAGCGCCATCTGGAGCCGTGGCATGGGGAGGGAGACAGCGGGGACGCGCCAATCGTTAACGGGGATACCAGGCTCGAGGAGTTGGAGGGAGACCATCGTGCCAATGGCTGGGACGCTAACGACATGTTCAGAAAGAACGAGGAGGTGTACGGAGTACACAGCACATACGACCACTCGCTGGCCGGGTACACGTTGCCACTGCAGAGGAAAGACACCCAGGACTATAGGTGATTGACATTTGCTATATTAAAATAATAAAAAAAATAACACTTGCACTGAATTCTGATATAACTTAAACTTTCCTTATAATGTAAATCTAATACAGCCGAACATTAACAAGTTATTTTACTTGACCAGAAGATAGATCATGTCAAGGTAACGTCATCCTACTAAGTAGCTCTTATGTAAAAAAATATGTTTGATGTAAACAGAGAAGCAGAAGCCAAAGCCGAGGAGATAGCAGCAGAAATTGAAAGCGCTGCATCTTACAAGGCGAGAATGGACCTGGAGAATGGTGACGAGGAGGAGAGATTCGCGGCAGTGGTCAGACCTGACACTGGGAAGTACGTCATACCTAACAAGAGGAAGAATTTACAGGTGAGTCTACGAACCCAGACACTATTATAACCAACCAATATCCCCAAAGACCACGCCATCAAGGTCAATAAGTATTACGAGCTCACTAACGAACTCACTAAAAATAGGTTCGTCGTAGATTTGTACGCGGTAGAAATAGGAGCGAGAGATATAACAACTAAATCTCTAAAAGCTACTAAACCTACATAACCTACTAAAAGACTTAGACCTGTCCAGAACTAATATCAGTTCATTCTTCGAACGTACTTCGAAGGCAGACCTCGTAGTCTCTTTTCAAATTTGAATAGGGAGAGAGAGGAGCTCAGACGGTGCTGTTAACGCGTGTTAGATAGGGGCCGCTGAAAGCAAGCCCCAGGCACTGTTGGAGCTCCTCTCCCTGCATTGGTTGCTGAGAGGTTTCGTCTCATGTACATTGTATAATCCTTACCCTTTATGATATGAAATCTCTTAAAAATTATAACAACATCGTATTTCTTATATAAACTATAAATGTTTTATGCTCGATAATAAAAGCGGTCTTTAAATTGTTACCATGACAATACGCTGTTAACCTAATACGGTACGGAAAGTAAAATTCACAGCGGTTTGATATTTATTGGAATACAAATACATACATATATATCTCACTGTGCGTTATTGATACTGTCGTTCCAACGACATCCACTATAATAATTCTTCGTTACTTCAAATTTTTCTAGCATTTTAGACATTAAATTGCCAGTGAGATAAAACGTTGCATCCGATCGAATGTGCTCTTATTGGAGATATGATTACTATACGAAATGCGTTGACGATAAAGATGACAAAAGTCTTGTTATTAGGTTGAAGATTTTTTTTTAAATACGCTTGATTCATAACTTGAACCTTATTATAATAGCTATAAGATTGTTGTAAAGCAATACACTATGTATATTTTCATTATATCATAATGAAAGCTGAATACTAGTGATTATTAATATGTTGTGTATTTTATTGCAGTCGGGTAAGTTAGTGAAGCCCTCAAACAACGGCGGTAACCCGTCCGCGGGAGCTGGAGGGGCGAAGCCGCCTGCCTTCGCCCACCCAGCAAAAGAAAAGGAACACCGTCCCCCCAGGCACCACCTCACCCCACCATCTGACAGAAGACCAGAAGAACAACAATCGGTATACATACATACTATAATATTCTGCTTTACATAACACATACTATATAGAATAAAAAATATTTTTATATGCGTTTAAATAAGTATTGTGTAAAAAAATACAGATTTGATGGATTGTGTTATAAATAGGGAGGTTTAAATAGCAGTGCCTCTTATAGAATGGCGAACAAGTCAGATGATGATATTAATATAAGATTATGTATATGTTTATAAACTATAATGAAATATATATATACTGCATAAATATACCTATGCTTGAAACGAAGATTAGTTATTTAATTAGATATTAATTAAGTTTTAGGTAATTTTGTTTAACACTACGTTGTAAGTGATACATAATGTGTAGTGTTTGATATCAAGGATTCATTCAACGTTCAAGGACATTATCAATTACACATTAAACATTCCACTCTCATCACACTTTAAAAACTCACATAATATAGTGTAACTTTATAAAATCTCATTTATATGTTTACATTATATACTGTTACTAAACAATAACAAGTAAACCAACTAATATTTGCAGGCCGCGAGTCCAGTATCACTACCATCAAACCCGGCTGTGCCCGCCATCCCACCGGCTGGCGGCTCGTCGGGTGCTAGCAGCAAGAGTTACGCGGCGCAGGCGGGCGGCTACCACGCGCCGCCCTTCCCTCACCACCACCAGCACCCTCCACCGCATCAGCACCACCACCACCCACAGTCAGGACCACCATTTATAAACTTAAATTACGACCAGAATATAATAACATACCTAAAACATTGTTACTTACAGACTTGACTAATCTCACGATAACTCTTTACCTGCGAATCGCTGCCGTTTATAAAGAATATGAAATGCCATACATGAATGTCCATAAGTATTTAAAAATGAATCCTATCGAGTCGTTATTGTAATAGAGGAAAATATAAAATAAAATATTACCGTAGATATTCTAGATTCAGTTCGTTCTATGTTAATTTCAAATGTGTTTTCTGTATGGATAAGTAATACTACTAGCTTATGAAACTATAATGGACAGTTATATATATGAATATTTTTTGTTGTAGATCATCTAGTGGTAAAATAAATGGTGAGCAAAGAGCCGCTCCCCTGCCTCGACAAGGTTTCCCACCGCATCATCATCACGTAAATATCCACATACAGTTACTTCACAACACGGCTCGTGCTATAGATGTAAATATTTATTATACAAATTTATACAGAACCCACCTCCGGGCGCCGAAAATCACTCCCGCGCTCGCCTCCACAATCCCGAACCACGAAGGCAGGATGAAGTACAGGTAAATTATAGTTACATTTTTAAAATAATAGCTACCAAGATTAAGTGATTTTTATATTCTTTTTTTCCTCATAATTACCTTAATATTAACAACATTTTATTATTTAGCACAACAATTGTATTTTAAAAAATGTATCTTGATAAACATTTAATCATAATTCCCAAATATATTTATTACAAAAATTATATTTAGCCCAGTTTTTTTATAATATTATTTTTTTATAATATTGCAGGAGCTTCGAAAGTTTGGTCAAGAATTTAAGTTGGTATCGTCACCTGCGCCGCACGCTCCCGCCCATACGCCTCAGCCGCAGCCGCACACCCAGCCACCACAGACACACCCCCACGCGCACCCTCACGCGCATTCACAGCAGCATCCACAGCAACACTCACAAACACACTCGCACACATCGCAGTCGACATCTTCAGCGCCCTCGGTTAGTATGAGAGGAGAAATAAATATCTAAGATAGTCATCTAATATTTACAGAAAAATCATGGCTTCAGTTACATAAATTAATCTGAGTTGCAATCGTCTCTATTGGTAGCCACTTTAATAATTAATTGCTACGGAGGCAGCTGCTTGTTCAATGGCAATTGGCATTTAAATTAATATGGAGATACAGCTGACACCAAATAAATGACAATAACAAAACAATTTTCAAACCAGTCATCTGGCTCGTCGAGTCCTCCGGAAGTATCAGCCAACTCTGGTTCGCCTTCCACTCCACCTAAACGTGATCGTCCACATAAACATGACCCGCCAGCGCTACCACCTGCTCTGCCGCCGACACCCCAGCCTGGACCGCCTTCACAACATCACAAGGTACTGCATATACCTTGATATACATCATTATTCACTGTTACCCTATGACATACATTATAATAACCATTCCCATTCCCAGCCACCATCAGGATCAAAGCCGGAGGAGGGCGAGGAGTCTCCAGACAGTTCCCCACCAGCTACTTCTCCGGGCGTGGAACGTGTGCCCGTCAAGAAATCTACCCTAAATCCTAACGCCAAGGAATTCAACCCAAGCGCAAAAACGTTCACACCTCGTAGCCCCACAACACCAGGACATAGCAGGTAAGTCCCAAAATAATAAAACTTTGCCTATAATGTATTTGGAGCAACTTCGTGTAAGTGCAACTTAGAATTTTAAAGTTATTATATAATAATATTATTAGGGTATCCTGTTAATAATATAAATAATGTCGTGCAATTTTTCAATAAAAAATTATGTTTATTGTTTCCAAGGAACTAAATAAATAAAAACTATTTCAGACCACACACGCCGGGAACACCAGTGGGTGTGGGCTCAGGCGTGGGTGTAGGCGGCATGGGTGTCGGCGTGGGCGGCCTGAGCGTCGTGGGCGCCGGGGTCAGTTACGTCGCCGCGCCGCCGCCGCCACAACACATGGTCAGCCAAGTTTATTTATATATTGATTCCTTTTATGATTTTCAATTTTGACAGCTCTGATAGTTGACAGCATGTGATATATCTAGATGAATTCAAATGTCATCAGATGCTGAGCAATGACAAGTTTACAGGATAATCACAGCTGCTTTTCTTTTTTTTTAAATTTTGGTATAAATATGAAAACAATAGATGAAAATGAATTCACGAATTTTTATAGTACTCGCTCCTAAATGATTACAGTGTGCAATAAGAGCAGTGTATTAAAAAAATATGTTTGTATTACACCAGGTGGCGGCGGTACCGGCGTACGCGATGGTGGCCGCGGCTGCTGCTGCCGCTCAACAACCTCCAGCATACATACCTCACCCTCATCCAGTAAGTTTGTATATAACGATTGCAAATCCTACTCTGACCCACCGTAACACTTAATTTACGTAACTACGAGTCCGTAAAACTATCCACTATGTCCGTCTAATAGATGGTTCAAAGATAGGTATTGTTCACATGACTGTGTGTCTGTTCGTGTTATGTAAAACGTTGTGAACTAGATGGAGATCCCGTGCGAGTGTCGCCAGTATGCGCCGCCTTTGTTCGTGTTGGACAAGAGAGAGAGGGAGACGGTAAGGAGTGGAGATGAGATTCTCTGGTTTTAGATTTTGCTGTTGGACCATATGAAGTCTTGTTTGTTATGAATTAACCTTTCTAAATCACAGTATTTGAGTCTGTTTATTCGTTTGAAAGTTTTGTTTAAATTTATTGTTTGGGGCCTTTCGATTATTTTCGTGTGCGCTTACGACCGAGAAAATATAACTTATGCTATTGAGATATGATTATCTCATTATTCAAGTGATGTATTTTTATATTAAAAGACCAGATTTGTTTTCATGAATGTTCGTTTTACTAATCGAATGGGTAATACCTCAATGTTTTTTTTTGACATTCTAACCAATTAACTGATTTTTTTTTTTGTAACAAATTGTTGATTACAATCCAGTCATGTGGTATCATTAAAACATTGACTGATTTCCTCCGGTGTCAATTTTACGAGATCCTTTGATAATTCCCACAACTTGTCTCTTGTCTCTTCATCATCAGTCTTATAGGACGGTCGAGCTTCCTTGCAGTCTTCGAAGTACTTTCCGGTAACCTGATCGCATTCGACATCGACAGCTAAATATAAAGACGTCTGCGCGCCCTCTTCTGGTGTTTTAAAGAAAGCGTATAGCATCAAACTCCTCAACTTCTCCAGGGCTGTTGAGCTTCTGTACAAAGATGTGTTCACGAGGCCGGGGTTTAAACTGTTGACAACCACTCCCGTGCCCTCCAGACGCTTGGACAGCTCCTTACAAAACATAATATTACACAACTTGCTATTAGCGTACGCCTGTATATAACCATGTCTATCGCTGTTCAGTTCATTGACTGTACCGAATTTATGCCACGAGGACGACACGATGACTACACGACTAGGCGATGCCTTTTTCAGCTTCGGCACCAGTAGTACGGTCAATAGAAACGGTCCGAAGTAATTGATCTGCAAATCCTTCAGGATACCGTCTTCAGTTCTCTCCCTGGATGTCAGTATAGCGCCGGCGTTGTTGATGAGAACATCTAGCTTAGCTTCTCTTGACTTGAACTGGTCTACAAAGTTTCTTATTGATTGTAAAGATGTGAGATCTAAATGTATGTAATGTATCCTATTATTATTGGTCCTCTTGATGATTCTGCGAACAGCTGTCTGACCCTTCTCATGGTTTCTGCACGCTACGATAACCTTGGCTCCCCTCCTCGCCAGCTCTAGTGCCGTCTCGAAGCCGATTCCACCGCTAGCTCCGGTCACCACAACCACTTTTCCACTCATTACAGTATCCGAATAACATTTCCCGGTGGACAGTTTGTTTAATATCTTTATTAGAAATAGCAATGCTCCTATCCATGTTACTATTATGATGATCATTTTTATTATATATTTTCTCTGGACCAAAAACTGTCACTGTAATATTGTCCTTCTTAAAAAAATATTCTTTTGTAATTTAAATTCCCTATCCAACAAAGCTGATATTGAATCCCGCAATAGCTTTCACACCAATAACTAATAATTACAGTAAATCGTATCAGCTACGTTTAGGTATTAAAGATTGCTGACAATAGTTATTAACGCTGATTTACTCATTGATTTCAACAAAAAAATTAAATCTGTAATATTTGCAAAAAAAAAAATCTATTTATTTACGCCACGATTAATTTAATTCCTTTAAAAAATTCACCCACCAAATTTTAGTAGTAATAAATTCGCAATAAAAACCTTGCGAGACATACAGACGTACGAAGGTTTATTTTATTAAGATTAACTAAATCATTATCGTACATTGCGTGTCAGAGATGTCATCCAATGAATAACATTAATTGTAAACATATACATTGAAGCGGATTTAAATATCACTAACGAGACACGTGGCCCGCTCTGTATTGGATGGGAAATGTACTAATAACTCGTTAAATTATATGTATATATTTTTTCTCTACACTGATCCTCTAACAGGTTGTTTGTTTTTATTTATTTCAACATTATCTAACATTTATTTTCTTTTCACTGGTAATGTTAATGTTGTATGAACAGTTGTACGGCGCAGCGATGGGCGGTGGTGCCGTGGCTGGCGGCGGCGGACAACACGCTCCCATGCAACCACCCCAGAGAAACTTCAGGAAGGGTGAGTACCGCGCTATGTGATAAGCTTCTCATGAATTTGGAATCCTTTTAAACAGTCAGTGAGTCATTGCACAAAACAAAATACTTATGCTTACGTTTACCCGGTATGAGGTTGAGTTTAATGGTTTATTAATTACCTTAAATTTTATTTGGATTCCTATGTTCAATAGCGTTAAAAAAAATTATACTGCGCTATAGAGGTAATAAATAAACAATGAAAATCTATCATGTATTTCTTATACCAGAACTTCTGATTCACAACTTGAAAACAGTTCAATAAAATTTCGGCGAAAGCATATTCAACCCATTCGGTTACAGGTTCAGGGGTGCAGGTGGCTGCAGCGACCGGCCAGCCACTCCTGACCCCCGCTCCCATGCAGCCCTTCGTGCCGTACCCACACCCTCACCCCGCGCACCCAGCACACCCCGCACAGCCTGCGCTCCAGTACCAACACATGGTAATGAACGCTTATCGTATGCCAAATTTATGGCATATTTGAGAACATTGGACACAAATACTGACTATCGGTTTACTTCTAGGTACGCATGTACAGCGGCGGCGGCGTGGGTGTAGGTGGTGTGGGCGTTGGCGGTGGTGTGGGCGTCGGTGGCGGCGTGGGCGAGTACGCGCCGCCCGCACCCTCCCCGGCAGCTGCCTCCCCCGCCCTATATCCGCCGCCATCACCCGCACACACCCCGCATCCTCATCCTCACCCACATCCACACCCGCACCACCACTACCAACAACCTCCATTTCAGGTGAGGCGTAGAGAATTGTGTATACAACCAGGCCAAATTAAATTTATCACAAACATGCAATCCTATAGTTCATACTCGCGCCTATTTACTTATTCTATTACGCTGGTTTTATTATATGAAAAGAGAGTAAACGTAGTTAAAGATATGTCTAAACACCTATTAATCTGTGTAGCTGTGTAGAGTTTAAAGAAGTATATATATGTATATGTTCCCCAGGTTCTGTGTCCCCTGATGGGACCGGGCGGCGCGCACCACCACCACCACCACCCGCATGTTGCATACCTCAACCATGCGCCACCCACCGCCAGCCCGCCCCACCACCCGCACCCCGTGCAGGTACCACCACACAACATACACATCCGTATAGCGTAGACTATACCTATACTAACATGTCGGGTCTACCGGTAGCACTCCCCCATGAAGTCATTTAGATGTATAACAACAATATTTTTAATTCTATATACTTTATATTTCATGTGTTGATTGAACAGAGGTTAGTTAGTTCATTGTTTGGGTGTGATGGTATAATATGGGGTTGTTATTTACTCGTATGTATTTTTATGACTATCATCATACGTCTCGTGTCGTCCGCTTGAGTGTTTTGGGTCATATTCTAACAAATACTGGGAACAAGTCGTTTTGGTTCAGTAGCTAACATCTGAGAACGCAAAACGAACAGTATGACAGACGCCGTTGTCACTAATAATAATTACCACTGGGTTGCTTTGGTAACTTGAGGTTTTTCCAATATAGTTTCTGAGGGAGGGTGAAACGCGGTTTTGGTGAGAGAAGACCTTTGTTGACAGAATTACCGCAACCCGTTGGTAAGAGAACATGGTTACTAACGGCACCTAGACAATAAATAGCTTGACTCTACACGTAGAGGTGCGATCGACGTGTGTGCGTAGCGAGCCCTATTGTATATTAATTTTGCGTTCCGTTGTATTCATTTTCTTTTTACACCCGTCCCCTGGCTACTTGGCAACTAATGTATATCATCGTACATGTCTACAGTGCACCATTTCTGAATATATAACCGCTTGACCACCGCTTTAAATGTTACGTCATCCGATATTAGATTTGTTTGGAGTCGTTGTGTATGTGGACGGCGTGTCGGCGAGCCAAGCCGGGTCTGACGGTATGTTTCCTTGCAGCAGGTGTTGGTGCCGCAGTCGTCGGGCGCCCATCACCCCCACCCGGCCTAGTGCGACCCTCACAGCCCACGGAAGACTGTCTCGCCATCTCTGCCATTATTTGTGGAGTACTGAATGTTATCATCGCAACACCTAGACCTAACCCCCATCAGTGCGGACAACGCTCTAATATCAGTACTCGATGATTAAAGCAGGCGGTGTATGTTAAGTTATATATAGATAATCCCTTTTATTTATTTGTCTGTATTTTTATTTTACTGTTTTGTTTATCGTAAGATCTTAAATGTTTAAATCTTTATTCACTGCCATTCGTATGTGATCGTGGACGCGTATGTAAATGTCAGTGAATATCGCACCACTGCGGCGACGATGATTTTTTTTTTTATTTTATTTTTTTATGTATAGCTTTTCAAATAACTTTATTTTCCTTTCGTTATGGTAAACAATGTCATATTGTCTTGTGTGAAATTTACAAGAGAATTTAATATTTTTATGTAAACTCGAATTATATATATATATTAATTGTCAGGCTGAATGTTTAACTGCTATGTCATTGGCGTTCTGTAATTAGTTTTAATTGTTGTTATTTTTATTTTGTTAAAATAGTGTTAGTGAAAGTTCTAGATTGGTCTTTTTACAGATATTCATTTTTTTTTTTTTATAAGGTATTGTAATATTATCACAGTTTTATTGCCATTGGCTCCAGGTTCAATATGTATTTCTAAAAGGATGGAGCTAATATATTCGGCAGTATATTATTTGTTATATAAATATTTAATATATAAAAAGTAATGGAGCATACACGAAAAAAAACTATATATATATATAAATATTTATATATTTAGAACTCTTGTTTTATATTACATCTGAAGTTTTATATGAATTAAATTTGTATTGTGACTATGTAATGTATTAGCTCTGTCCGAGGTTCGTATTCGGATGCCTTACACATTTACACGGGGACGCGATGACGTCGATGTAAACATTTAGAAATAAAAATTGTCAGGTTGGCAGCACTATGTAATATATCCAACAGTAAGGTTAGATACGCTTCTTATAATTCCGATTCAGTGTTGCCAACGTTATTACCAGTGTATAAACTCGCAGCGTATGTGTGCGTGCGTGCGTGCGTACGTGCGTGTGCGGGTGTGTTTTCGTGTGTGAGACTGTGTCTGGTGTGTATATGTGTGAGTATGCGTATTGTATGAGGACGAATGTGTGTTATAAGTAGATAATTTACTTCTTTTATCGGCGGGATTTGTATATTTAGATGACATTGTAATATCATGGTTATTATAAAAGCATCCAACTTGTCGATGATAGTTGTTGATTGATGATATTATCATGTACAAATCTCGTCATGGATATACCCTCGCTGCAGTGCGTTCCGATGACGTCATTAGACTATAAACACTGGACTTTAATACCTTAGGGACCGGAGAAACTGAGACCGTTGTTGTTATTATATGAAGTCAATTCTGATGGTTACTAGAGTGAGGACAGTGATCGTATAAAAATACATTCTATTGTATCGTTGTGATTATAAAAAAGTTTAAATAATAGAAATTTTAATACATATATTCTTGGCCTTAAAGCTGAATAAGGGCATCGTATAGGAGATCTTAGTATACAGGTGCGTGGAGTAGAGTAGACTTGGGTATCGGTCATCACCACGTCTGTTTAATCTCAGTTATCTGGTCGTAAATCCTAGACGATCTCTATAATATCGTGGGACTAGTAATAGAAGACTCATCTATAGATATAAATATGATTATGTTTATTTCTACTATTACTGCCTTTAAAATGTTGTGCTCCCGTTACTTAAGAGATAAAGCGCATTAGAATTGACAATAAGAAAGAAATTGATAGATGTAGGGGGAGGTATCTAGGATTTTTCACTATAAATTTTGAGTCTTATGACATGGGTAAATAGGGCTCAAAGTGATTGACGTGGCAACTACAGTAATTATGTACATATAGCTAGATTACGGATAACGATGACAGTGTAATATAATATCACATAACAAAGGTCTATATATATTGTTCGATTACTTATATGATTTGATTTCTTTTTCCTAAACAAAACAACGAAATATTCTAAAACAATGTTAGAGTTTATCACGTTCCGCCGGTTGGAGCTCAGCGGTCCTCGGAGCCGGAGTGCTGCCGGCGCGGTCTGCTCGCCTGTGAATGTACGTCAGTTTATATTGAGGGGGGCTTAGTCCATGACCTCCGCGCGGTGCTCCCTGGGTAGCGCAAAATGTGGACTCACATTCACATTTCTTCCAACCATCGTCTACGGCACGCGCGACATATATGACATAGCAATAAATTGCTTTAATAGTAACGACCAAAAGTTTACATTTTATTGTTGTATGAGTGATTCGCCTTCAACGAACACGGCGGTGTTCCGTTGCAGCTGTCTGTAGGTTGGACCCCTTGACGGTGTCACAGGTTACAATACTCAATCACAGATCGCACGTCGATCACCGACTATGATAATTAGATTATACACCTTTTATGACACGTTTAATATAGATATAGTTATATTATATTTTTAATTTTATTACAACACACGGTAGATTGGTGACGTATGTATAAACTTTCCTAAGTCCATATGTAGGATAAGTTAGATGTAAATATGTATATAAGGTATATCGAAGGGTCGAACATACTCACCCCCGGAATGCTTATTCGTTTATGATTTGGATGTATAAATTCAAAAACATTAAAAAAATCACAAAAAAAGAGGAAGGACCTATTTGTCCCGTACCACGATGTTGACGTTGAATAGAATCGAAATCATGGTACGGGTTATATGAGAACTGTGTTTCATTATTATTATTTTTTTTTTTTTTTTTTCAACTTTGTTTTTATTTCTAAAAAATTTTATCTCCGCGTGCATGTGTGCGCGTATGTTTGTTGCTGAATGTACTGTATGTGTGATATACAATGTGCGTCTGTTGTTTGTTGTGCGCCATATATTATTAAAGTCCAGGGAGGGAACGAACGCGTGTTTAGTGTTAAGTTAAACTAGGTACACGGAATTTACGTAGTGTATTTTCTTTATCGGAAAATTTATGATAATATTCTGTACCTCGATCGTCTCCGGTTATGTTATATGTGGTTGTGTAACATTTACAAAAATTAAGACGGGCTCACGCTGCACTGCAACATCGTTTTTCGAAATGATGCAACTGTGTGATATTTATGTGATGTTTTATCTACAATGATGATTTCCGTTTGTAGGCATCATGTTTAACGTTTACACGTGAGCCCGTCTCGTGTGCAACGAAATAACGACAAAAAAGTGAAAATTGTAACTATCGCAATAGAGTTTACATAGGGTTGGCGTTTATGATACGACGCCATCGCTTTAATATCGTTATAATACATGTAATTTTATATGCAGTTGTAATTTGGTATATATATATATATATTATTATTATATATATATATATGAAAGTGAAGAGTCACTGTTGATTCGACGTTGTGTATTGTAATTATTCGTTGGATTAAGTTTTGATACATATACATAATATTGGCACTAAGACACTGAATAATAGATTAAGACGATATAAATTATATACTTAAACGAATAGTTACAAACGATACAAGGAATAAATGTACATTCAAAGGCAATAATATGAAGTGAAATATTCGTACTTGTGATTTTTTGTAAGCGCTGTATTGTAATTGACAATCGTGCCTTTAACAACTCGATCTGTAATAATAACACGAGCCTTCCGTAACGTGGATTTCATCACTGCCAGTGTCAGCACCGACGATACTTCTAAACTGTCCGTGTTCAAGTCGACGGTGCGGGCTCGTTCTAAGGTTACAATGATTCGCACTGATTCACGTGTCGGGATCAAGCCCGTATTGTAATACTACGGTGTATCGGCTAATTACAGCTTTTTATGTTATGTACCTGAAATATGGCACTCTTTATTTTGCGTATGTAAAGTATATTGCAACTGTAGATTTATAGGCAGGGCCGGCGGCGGCACCACCCCGCCCACCACGTGGGTCGCCTTTTTTGTATTTATATACAGCAAATGCCTTATCGACTGTCGCCCCCAGGGCATCACGAGGAACACCAGCTAGGCCGGACCAGGCGGGGGTTAAGACTGATGTGGATGGAAGGTTTTATATCGATGGCTATGTATGTGTGCTTGGCTTAACGTTTAGTTCGCGCCGCTCGCTTGAAGACGTTGCCAACCGGCGCCCTCACTCCTCGGGACCCACAGCCACCAGCTGTCTCGACGGATATTTTTCAATAAAAAAATTATAAAAAATGTGTTTTGAACACAACACTTGGTCGTTTCATTTTTAAATTATAATATTAATGACATCTGATTCCAAGATAAAAGTTTTCGTGTTAAGATATAATTCTTTATTTGGATTCAACAAAATTTATCAAATAGTATTCAGCAAACATTAAATTTACATTATTCTAATTTGCATGTATCCTATAAGAGGTCTGGATAAGTTGTTGGAACATGGCTATAATGGAAAAAAAATATGTTTACAATTATTTATTGTAATAAATACAGATTAAACATAATTTCAAAGGACATTAAATAAATAGGTTACACATTAATCTGATAAATAAACAGGAAGGAATATTCCTTAACTAATTTATTACATCTGAACTCTGAAAGTAGAAAGCGGTTATAGCATTTTCAAGAAAATTTATGATACTTGCATAACATCAAAGTATATTTATATAATATCTAATACATAGGTAAAGATAAAGTACATAGTGATAAATGTTTGGTATATCAGACGTCTAGACTTCATAATTAGACTTAACTAATATTAAAAGTAGGGAAAATACGTACAAAATCTTTCATACCAACCTAACAAAACATGAGTCCACGCCTTACTTTCATTCGGATGTCATGCCCGGAGACAAAAATTTGGTAAATTTTTAAGCTCGTTGTTTTAATAGAGCTTACGATTCCCTGGAAAACCAACATCCCCAAAGACCGTGCCACCGAGGTCAATAAATACAAGCTCACTAACGAACTCATTAGGAATAGATTCGTCGTAAACTTGTACAATTGGAAGCGAAAGGTATAACAGCTAAATCTCTACATCCTACTAAAAGACTTGGGCCTGTTAAAGATCAAATCAATCCATTCTTAGAACGTACTTCGAAGGTTCGTATCATAATTGGGGAGGTAGAGAGAGGAACGTCGAAGGTGGGAGTGAGCGTATAACGCGCGTTAGATGGGGGCTCCTTAAACTTACACCTGGGTAGCAAATTATAGGCAGTTTTAAAGCCCCTCTCCCTGCAACGCGATGGACTTGGCACCCGCAGAAAAAATAAAGTACCTAATCATCTAGATTTCTAGAATATAAACAAATCAGTTTTTTTAAATTGACAACACTGCGACATATGCTGTCGACAACTAGCTGCCAAAGTTTAACGTTTTATACAATTCGAATTGTTAGATAGACAAGATGGCGTGAGCGCAGTGTTTCTGCGATTGAATTGATATCAGCGGTTCTTAAGAAAATTGTTAGCCTGATGAGAGGAAAGTTTCATATGTAAACTGGTATGGTTTTGTTTTAATCGGCATGTGGTTTACCTGATGGGGTAACTGTGAAATTTATTTATGCTTGTAACATTGTAATTAAATGATTCTAAAAATTTACAACTTTTAAAATATAATATTAAATTAATATATTCCGATTTTTTAACTTATTTTACTCTAACCGTTATCATTCACTATATTAGTTTTGAATTTGATAAATACTGATGTGTATCCAGTTATGGGTATTGATAAACAAATACAATTATTCTTTGTTATACAAATGGCTTCAAAAAAACATTATACGCATCAATGGGCGGGGCTATTGAAACAGTAAAAAATGGTTTAAAATTTCCAAAGCAAAAAGCAGAAATTTAGAAAACAAAATTGAAAACATTTATCACCAATAATCCAGATGAAAATAATTCTCCAAAAGAAATCCAAACAATTCCTGTTTTGTCTTGTAATATAAATGATCCGAGCCGAGCACCTGTTTAATTACCACTTGCTTGTCTAAAGATCACCAGTCAATATCCATAATCCTGGTCGGTAAGTTAGACCGTTCACGAGGAACGTCTTATCGAAATCCAAACGAGAAAAGACTTCCATAAATAAAAAAGAACAACTACTGATTTGTGTTGTAATGTAAATATTGATGACTCCGAAAACAGCACTTCCGCACAAACAAATTGCTAGTGTGTGAAAACTTGAGATCCCAATTCTTCAAATATGGAAAATGTAAGCCAAAAATTATACGAGATAATTCTTTACAAAAATGCAATCGCAAAACATCCATTAAACGATTGATGTTGGCACTTCAAACTATGTGACTCCATCTCCTTTTAAACGAAACTTATTTTGGTTTGAAACTGACAACGTAGATGACAGTGACGAAGAAATTTGTCAAACATCGATCAAGATGACCGAGGTTGAGTTTGCAAATATTTAGAATGACCTTTTTTCTCCTCAATGCCTGGAGAAAACTGGTTGCGGTGTGTAAGCTGCTCGCACTGGGCACACGCTTATTGAGAAAACGTTCCTAAATTAACCAAGCGACTTATTTGCGAGCTCCGATTCAAATTTTAAACTTTCCTTGCGAATTTCATTTGGAAATTTAAACTAGTTTTTTTTTATTTTCCAAATTGATTTATGTTATAAAAATGTCTATGCCTGTATTAGTATGAATACAAATTATTATTTTTTTGTATTTACCAAATTAAAGTGCTTCGATTTAAAAAAAGTTATGATCCAAATACAAAACTGTACATCATTTTGTACCTAGTTCCTCTACTAGATGTCGCGGTAAATATTTGTTGAAGACTGAAATTAATATTATAAATGATCTGTGTTGTTTATCATAGTTTTCGACGATGGTATTTTTTAGTGACGATTTACTACTTTCTGCTATACATGTCATTTAACTTATTTCTTTGATATCCTATATAATACCCGAGTGTTCAGACACTGGATCGAACGAAGCCATTTACCACAAGAACTAGACGACTAACTGAATGGCCAATTTAAACTGTGTTATTATAAGAATATGACAGTGATTTATAAATTTCTAATATGCCTCGTGTGTGTCCTGTGTTGTCCGTGCATAGCCTCCTTCACCTCATTAAGGAATGTGGTGGAGTTGTGTATGGTGGTACCACCGAGCACCACGTTCACTCCAGGGTAGGACTGGTTTATTTGATGGACGCACAGCGCCTCCTCGTATGTGGTTCCTCCTACTATGAAGACTATGATGTCTTGGGGTCGCCTGTTGAGAAGCTCTCCTCCCACTGCAGGATACAAGTTCTCTCTCAGTTTCCCTTTGATGAGGTCTTCCAGAGTGTCCTTGAGCAGCGGCGTGTGCTGAGTGTAGATGTTTTCCACGCCACTGAGACCCTAACATAACATATAGTGTTATAAAATTAGTTAGTTTAATTAAAATATATAAAAATTTAATGAAGCTCTTTAAATGGACTAACATTTGCTAAAATTAGGTGACGTAACCATCTGTACAATGTGTTAGAGCAAGACATATTAAATTTTTTATTTACAAATGTATTGAAGCGAAGAAAGGAAAAAAGAAGAAAAACTTATACATTTCAAAATGAATACAGCTCTAGGTTTGAAGAGAAGATTTGAATTGATAATTAATATTGTCATTTCTTTCAATCGTCGTACCCGATGGTGTCGCATTGGTTACCGCGTGTGTCATCCGTCAACATGTTAATATATTAATAATAATGAATCACCTTGAAAAGTCTCTTAGTAATCTTGGCGGCATCCTGCAGTCCGAACAGGTCGCTCTGGCGAGCGTGCGCCCCTCCGTACTCCAGTAGTAGCGCGGGCGTCCGGTGCTCCGCCCCCCGACCCTTGAGACTGTCTATGAGAGCCGGCAACGCGTTGGCCGCGTGTTTCTCATAGCGCAGCGCGTACAGACACACGAGCTTCACCAGCTCCGTCCCGGCGATGGCCTCGTCCGATAACATGGCTTTGAGCCGCTGGGGTCACACAGTCATGTTATATTACCTTTGCCCTCAACCTCGTCGGAGTCTCCTCACAAATTGGATTCACAAGAAATAAATCGTCTGTTCGATTCAAATTAAAGAACTATTGTGTTGAGACCCGTGAGGACTACATACAATTTAGGCATGAATAATGATTTTTTTTATTATCACTTCAATTCTATTTCATTGACATAATCATGAAAAGTATTGTCTGTTAGCCAAACAGCTGAACGGCCTCCTGGCATATTCATCCAATTTTCATGTAATAGATTTTTAAAAGTTCTAATAAAAGTCTTATCCGATTAATTGTAATCGTTCTTAAATTATTTACGTACATACATTTCGGTGATACACTTAAATGTGAACCAGTCATATCAGCTAAGTGATAGTGTTACTGTTGGTTGCGGTACCTGCAGATGTCTGGTGTGGTCCGCGTGACACGCCAGCTCCTGTTCCAGCTCGGAGACCTGCAGCAGGCGACGTGACCCCACCACTGATGACAGCTGACCTACCACTGTCACGTGCTTCGTAACAGTACCGCACATTTTCTGTCAACACGTCATTTTAATTTAATAATTATTACTATGAAATATGAAAAAAAAAACTTATCCAATCCATATCTAACATATGGCATATGTAAACAATAATATTGTAACGAATTTAAGTACTAAGGCTAGATGTGAATTGTGTAGGAGCATAGTGATAGTCGCAATATGTCATGTGTATGTAGTGTTATACTAATACATTTGAAGAGGCAAGTGACCGTGATGATAACACGAAAACGTTCAAGTGGAGTATGTAAATAAAACTATAGGGATATTACATTTATTTATTACCCCTTATTATATTTTTATCTGTTATTCATGAACACACGAACTCATCGATGGATTGATATCACATAAATATTTAAAGTCTATTGCGAGTCATATGTGTACGTCCCTTGAGTATGTTTGGTATTATTATTACATATCAGGTTCACTTGGTATTATTATCATGCTCACCTTAAACAGAGGATAAGTTTCCACGAAGTTCTTCATGTCAGCAATACTCTCCACCTTCTGGTGGTTCTTCGCCTTCTTTTGGAACTCATCCATCAGAGATTTCATCGTTTGACCGATTTCACCGAAATTAGAATATAAATTCTGATGACAGAAACAGTTCAATTAAATAAAACCAAAATCCATTAGTGAGAAAATGTCCAATATAACGAAAAACTTATAAGATAGTTATTAGACATAACAAAATTTTTTTTTTTCTTGTGTTCTTCAATACTATTAATTCAGGACCGACAATCATTTTTTCTGTCAGTTATATTCTAAAACTTCGGGATAGAGTACATATATTGAAGTCTTGTTAGTAACTCCTGTTACCTTAGCGTAGAACTCATCTTGTTCTGATGATAGTACAACCTCCTTCAAGTCCTTGGGTGCGTCCTGAACCCCGGCGAGACTGACGCGATTGTTATCGATGGTTAGCAACTCGTGGACCATAGCCTGGTATGTCCACTGGATAACAAACAATACACTTTAATGAGGTTAAAAATATTGGGTGGATTGTCACTCAATCATTCGAGAAATGTTGTATTGCAACAGATAAATGATCATAGAAAAGAAGTAGATCATACTATATACATAGTGAGATTGTTTAACAAAAATACTTATACTCAAAACATAGTGCAAGTTTTCAATTGTTACTCACAAAAGTCGCTGAAAGAAATGTCAGAAGCTACAACTCAATAAATAAATCCCTCAGGTATATCCACAAGTCCTTAAAGTTCTAAGCTTCATAACTTTTCAGATTTTCTTTATAACATGTCGTCAAAAAATCCTACCTGATGTAACAATGGTGTAACGGGATCATCTCTTCTGTCCAGCACCAGCAATTGCGGCGGTGGTATATCACCATTGAATGGTATGTTATTGTCCATCAAAACTGCCTCTCTTCTTATCAGTTCTTTGACCCGTTCTGCGAGACGTGCACAGGCTTCAGAGCTAGCTTCATATCTGATGATTGGACGTCTCTTGAGGGACAGCAGTAGAGCCAACAGACCCTGTGAACACCGCTGAAGGTGATGCTGTTTCCATGAACGACCTAGAAATATTTAATAATAATTAATAAATAGGCCAAGAATATTAAGCAGTTTCAAGATAGATGTGTTCTCTTGACAAAACTATTAGTAAAATCAGTTTGTTACTGTTAGTACAAAGACAATATTGATTTTTTAATATATTAAAAAAAATGATACTTTTTGTCTATTCATACAAACAGTGGCAAGTGACCAACTACAATAGTATTGAAAAACAAAAAGAAAACAAATTTTTGTAAACATAAAAGTTCTAATATTATTTTAAGGTGTTTATCAAATTGATATACAATGCTATATTACAAAGATAAAATATATATTTATTTTACCATGCAAGCAACTAACAATGTTGAAAGAAAACAGATGTCGGTCCACAGCCAGGTAGTCAGCAAACACCTCCTGAACCTCACGCACTGTTTCCTGCTCATCACACTCAGCTAACGTCTTGATGTCAGCTTTGGAAACAACATTGCTAAAATCTATAAAAATTTATGTTTATATTTTATGATGACAACCCATATCCAACTACTTAAATATAACATTAAGTAGCTAAACTCACATATAAAGTAAGCACCATATTTGGGGCTTTTCAACTCCCTTGAAAGTAATGCAATATTTTCGGATGTAGGTCTCAGGAATACAATACATTTCATGTGTTTTAAGTCATCCCATTTCGAGTGACTGTCAATCCTTTCAAAAAGGTAAACCTCCTTTTGGAGTATTTCAGATTGGCTGAATACCATACTGACTATGCTGGTCTAAAAAACGAAGTATATTTTAAAAAGCATTACCTAGTAATAAGTACTTTAAAAATTATATATCATCCAATAAATTAATATTTTTGAATTTTGCTTGTGTATTTTTAAAGTTTGTATGTATAAACAATATAATTATTACTGTTTCTTTATCCATAAGTATAACTTTCATTCCAGGTCCACTCTCTTCCGTCATTTTTATTATATACATCTTAACAGCTTGAATTACGTTCATTTTTGTATTATAAAGTTATTAATTTGATATGAAATTATAGGATGACTTTAATTTCAATTAAAAAACTTCTTCAAAAACACGACATTAAAACATTAATTTAATATTGACTGTCATACGTCAAATCAGTAATCGGCTATGTCACAGCGCTGTCTTCCTTAATATGCTGTATGGCTTCATTCACACTGACAATATGAGTTAATTTTTTATAACATAATATAATAATAATATAATAATAATATAATAATAATATAATAATAATATAATAGGGAAAATACAGGGAAGTAGAACCGTGAAAGAGAACGGCCAAAAAAATAATGGAATTTATAATCCACGGTTAGGTACATTTCTGATCAGCTCCAGTTACAACTAAAAGAAACAATATATAAAAACCTAAATAGTATAGTTCAATAGAATGTTATAAATTTTAACGCTAAATCACAAGTCTGGAATTATAAAACTTTTTGATTTGTTTCCAAATCAGAAAATAGTAACAGTACTATTTAATAGGAGCTACAAAGGCCCTATAGAAAATACTAAACATCTGTTACTCGTGGTGTACACGGATGGAGTAAATCACAAGATATGGAGGTCCTTCTTCTGGTTGACATTCACAAGATCACTGAACTTCTGTCTTAGTTTGAACCCTCTAAACTAGAGTAATAGCATGAATAAGTCTTGAACGACTTATTGTAGAAGTTATAAAACTTGAATTATTTTTCACTGCCTGTCGACAATTATGGAAGCTTGTTTCTAGCGAAACCTTCAAGGTCATACAAACTGATTGATAGGTAATTTTATAATAATAATTTATTAATAGTAGACTTTGAAATTGGGCTAGTGTGGTTTTGCCTGAAAGGTGCAAGAATCCACGGATCTGTTGCCCTTAATACTTATGTTTTATACTCCTATAGTCAAGACTTTTCCTTGATAAGAGTATAATTTGTCGCGAATTTAAGTATTATTGAATAATTTTGGCCATTTGGAACTGGAAGGGATTGTTCATTATAGCTTATGGATAACTTAGCACGTCTATCAAAATTAATGTTCGTTAATGTTATGGCATGCTGTAAATAGCATAGCTTCTAAAAAATTCATACATTCTTCAATAAACATTGTAGTGTAATTAATGTAAATAAAATGTAAGGTAGGAATTTTATGTTGGAAAATGTTTATATATCTGGGACTGCAAGAGACTACTCTAATAAGATAGTTTTTAAATAGTTTAGAATATTCCGTATAAGTAAATCCGTAGAAGAAAAATTCTAATAAATGGAATTGGAATAATTACATTATATTTGGAATTCAATTCTAAAGATTTAATTTTATACCTAAAATCATATAAAGATTTTATATTATAAGGATTTAATAGAATTGGAAGTTAGGTATCTTGAAGAAGTAAGTATTCGATATGACTATTAAATTTTTAAAAACTTTTAGCGATGATTTCGATATTTTGGCTAAAGATTTTCAATAAGTTTCCTTAACATATTTATTAAGGAATGTGGTAGAGACATCGATTGGCTGAATTTTGTAATAAGAGCTCTATCGGTTCTACATTTATTATTTGTATGGCATAAGTAGATCAAGATACAATACGATTCTCAAATATCTAGATTGGATTTTGTTTAATTATATATATATATATATATATATATATATATATATATACTAGGTATATTCCGCATAAGCCCTATTCGACGTGGCCACATAAAATTGTTATATATATTATATTTTTTACAGCAAATGATTGCGACACTAAGTAACCTTCATATAAAACTTCAATCTGTGGTATTTTTATTAATACGAGTACTTTTACAGTCTAACTTTTCTAGTAAGATTTAGTTGATATGCAATCGAATAATGGGTGTTGCCGTTTTAGATCGTAAGAACTTTTGTATAAGTGTTTGCAAGCATACTGATCATGACAGTAACTCTTATTTAATATTTTTATTTAGGTATTGTACCGAAATAAAAATTAATGATTTAATTTGTGATGAAATTACACAAAAGGTATGTTTTACTTAAAATTGTAAAGTTTGTACTAAAAGGGCTATTTGTAAATAAAACCACTACTGGCAACCACTACGTAATGATGTAATCTCATTGATGATTATTGTAGAGTCACATCACTAGTTATCTATCAAAGGTCGGACGGGTCGACTGGGACGTGTAATTTTTGGATAATTTTTTCAATAGTTCTCTTATAATTTGCCTTGCAATATGTTCTCCCGCACGCTAAAGCCTGCCGCTTCTGTGACTTTTCAGAATGGTTTCAAAAATTTCTCCACTTCATCGCAGGTAATTATACACACAAATTATTTCACCCAATAAATTTTATTGTTTACGAAGATTTTCAATAATTTTTACTTTGCAATGAACAGAACAACTTCAAAGTCGTGGTTGCTGGGGCGGCTGGAGGAATCGGTCAGCCCTTAGGTCTACTGCTGAAGCAGAATAAGCTAGTCACGAATTTAGCACTATATGACATTGCCCCGGTGACCCCGGGAGTGGCTGCCGACTTGTCCCACATGGATACCCCGGCCAGGGTCAGCGGACATAAAGGACCAGAACAGCTAGCTGATGCTATCAAATGTAAGCATATTAGTTAATTTGACTTTGTCTTCTATAACACAAGTGTTAAAGTGTTACATAACATGTTTTTTCTAACCTATCCTTAGTTGATAAAATACATGTTCTATCATAAATTTATATAATTAAGACTTATTTAAGAAGAATCTTTATTAGAATGGTCTTAGTACATATAATATAGCTTAAGTGCTTGAGTTGTAGTGTAAAAAATGCATAGTAAATGAATAAATTTAATAATTTAAAGTGTGTTTCCAATAATTAACTTCAAGGTTTTATTGAAACTATAAAATACATGTCTGTTATCTAATCTTACAGAGAGCAGTTTGTATCAATTTTTTTGGTAATATTTCCATCTTATCTTTAATACTTTTCTATGAAGCTCTAGCTATTTTATATATTATAAAATAAAATTTTCCTTAATTTTATTATACGTTTTGCGTAAAACAAATTCATTTTATCCAATTAACATTGCTACTTCATACATCCTATGTCACTGTTTTGGAATTAACAAAGTCTAAAATATTTTTATATATTTACTTTTATGAATGAAAAATTATTTATATTCCATTAAATTGCATATTAGCGATAAAATTATCAAATGTTATGACAATTTTGATAATATTAAAATAAATTGATGTCATAATTATCGAGTTATTTTCAATAGATTTTTAGTAAATACGTGTTTGTATTGATAATAGTGGTAACTTCTCTTGTCTTTACTTCAAGTGATCAAAAAGGATTCGGTATCATTAATTTTCCTTTACATTCACTTCAGGGTAAAGCATCTCTATATCCTTAAAAACCTTTAAAAATTCTATTTCCTCATTAATAATGACGATACTTATGATTGACAAATTCTTTAGCATATTTTTACCTAAACTGTAAAAATGTAAATTATGAATAGAGATGATCTTATAGTAAAATTTGCATATTTTAAACACTGTGATGTGGAACTATCAGAAACTGACAAATATGTTTTCGTATCCAGGTGCAGATGTAGTGGTAATCCCAGCTGGTGTTCCCCGCAAGCCTGGTATGACTCGTGACGACCTGTTCAACACTAATGCATCCATCGTCCGAGACCTGGCCGCTTGTATTGCAGCGAAAGCTCCAAAGGCTCTCATAGCCATCATCACCAACCCTGTCAATTCCATGGTCCCCATCGCCTCCGAAGTTTTGAAGAAGGTAGGGAATATATTTCAAGTTGTTTGAGAAACACCTAGTTTGTTTGTTGCTTTATATTCGTCCTGTTGTCGAAAAAGTTGTCATTTCTATAACCTAGGGGATGAAAGGCTCACAAATAATATCTGTATCATAAACATGAAAGAAAAATATAAGCTTTGGTAATGTTGTCAAAAAGATATTAAAATAAAATATTGAGTCAATGCAAATTACAGATTGCCTTAATAATAATTTAATCATAAAATGTGATTAGCACAAGATTTTCATACAATATCGCTTAATAATAATAGTGACTTGAAAAATTCATTACAAAGGTATAATATTAATGTCTTTTAATTAGAACACGTATTGATATCTGTGTTTCAGATATTTTAATATGTTTAAAAATATGAATGGTTCCATATTGTTTCAGGCGGGTGTATACGACCCTAATCGTGTGTTTGGTGTGACCACTCTGGATGTAGTCCGTGCTGCGGCCTTCATCGGCGAAATCAACGGTGTGGACCCTGGGTGCGTGTCGATCCCCGTTATTGGAGGTCACTCCGGGGTCACCATCATCCCAGTACTGAGTCAGTGCGAACCTGCCGTCAAATTGTCCGACCAAAGCAAAATAGAAGCTCTCACTAAGAGGATCCAGGAAGCCGGCACTGAGGTAGCATTGTGTTAAAGTACTATTATATATATATATATGGGTTTTGGTTTTTAAAATAAAAGCAGAAAAATGTGGTCTAAGTAAATCAGGGGTAGGAACCCCTAAAAATTAATTTATTCTCAAAGTTGGCAGAAAACCAAACAAGTTTTTCTAAACTGGCAACTTTGAGAATAAATTATGTTTTACGCCGCCCCCCTTCTGCACCTACTGCAAAAACCGATATAACATATCCTAGCTAAATAATATTACAAATCACCCCCAGGCCTGTATACAACGCCCCCATTTTATCTTGGTCTCGTACCTCTCCCCTTAGGCCTGCAGAGCCCACAAGGCCGCGTTATCGCTCACTTTGTGAAAGGCTGAATTGTAAATAGTACTAGGTTAATAATGTATGTATTAATGAATACTTATATATTAATATATTGCTACCAGGTGGTGAAGGCCAAGGCTGGTGGTGGATCAGCGACGCTGTCGATGGCATACGCTGGTGCAAGACTCGTATGCTCCCTGCTCAGGGGTCTCAATGTAAGACTTTAGATTTATAACCAACTATTGGTGAACAACTCGTCATTCTTGTCAAGGAGTTTCTTTGAACTAACTTTAAACTTTCACAGGATAAATTCCAAGTGATAGTGTACTTTTTAAAAAGTACTTTATAAAGGTGTCGTTTTCTTATTCTCAGGGAGAATCAAACGTGATTGAGTGCGCCTATGTCAAATCTGATCTGACTGAGGCCACATATTTCGCGAACCCGCTTTTACTTGGGAAGAACGGCTTGGAGAAGAATCTTGGCTTCGGTAACCTTAACGGTTACGAGCAGGGGCTCCTCAAGGCTGCCATCCCAGAACTACTGAAGAACATCAAGACCGGAGAAGATTTCGCCAAGAAGTAACTAGCATCTGACTTAAATTTAATATCGTGCAGTATTTAAGTATCTAAAGTGAAGGTCAACTCGACAAAGAAAGGCAGACGTTAGAAATTTCTGTTTGAGTGCATTTTAAGATTATGAATTTCTGAGTCACTTAATGACTCCAAATTCGCCAATTATATCAATAAAATGAACTTGTATTAAAATAACTGTTTTATTTATTTATAATTACATTTTAGATTAAACCCTACTACTTTCATCAAATTAAAAAAACTTACATTTGGAAGAATTAAGGGTTTAAGAAAGGTTTTTCCACAATACAGGTAATAAAGGTCACAATACTCTGGAGCACAACTCCGCATCAGGATCCCAAGACTTCACGAAGGAACATACTCTCCGATAGATGCGCAAGTGCGATTGATTCTCATAAAACTCAATGTATATTTCCACCATTAGGAGAACTAAATACACCGAGAAGACGGTCACTCCAGTCCATGTTCGTTCTCTTGGATTTAAGCAGCTCACTCGGCGATTATCCATACTGTATGGCGATTTGGCAAATAACCAATTACTATTTGGGGATACATTCCATCTTACAACTGACATTTACAAATCAACGTCATAGTTCGGCCATTTTGTATAACATTTTCACAAACTTAAGCTAGATATAATAGAAATTGAGTAGATTGAAGGAATCTCTGGATGAATCGAGGTAAAGAAATATGAGTAAGTGTTCCACTAAATGTCAGCAGCTAAGAGGTTTGGAAGATAAATACATATTAGTTGATTAAATTACTTACAAAGTGGGATATCGCATGCAGCCGATCCCTAAATTTTCTTCTTATTAAATCATAATATGAGATTTCTTTTAAGTTTGGGAATATACGGAAACAATTTAAATTTAACATTAATAGTATGAATAATAATGAGATAATAAATATAATATATTATTATTATAGTATTATTCCTATTTTTTAAAAAATTGTTAATATGTTGTGAGAGAAACCGGATTTTTTAAAAAACAAAGTTAAATTAATCTCAAAGGAAAGTAAGATTTCCATTTTTTTTATAAACGGCAATCTTTTGTTAAATTGTTACTACTCAGGAGGTAGCTTTGGAAAAATTGTAGGATATATAATTTTTTCGTCTTACGAAATCATTAGTTATTGATTAAAAAACGAACAAATTTATACTTTAGGAATTTAAATAGTTTTTCACTACTAGTGTACAGAAATCAAAAGTAATAAAATAAATGGATGAATTTGTAAATAAAACACAACACAATAGATTTGCATCTTATTTATTGATCTGTCCTCCCAAAACTTTGTTTTCGCTTACGATTGGGCTTACATGGATTATCTTTTGTTTCGACTACTTACAATACGTTACACTTTAAAAAGAAATCACAAGTGAGTCGCCGCCGCACGCCCCCGAGCGCGAACGTTCAGACAAATTAATTTAATCAGTCGTTTTTACACAATATTTGAAAACATGTACATCACACCTGCTTGCGTATCTAACCACTACCATCAAACAATTGCTTTTAAACTAAATTAAAACATTTTTAGTACATCAAACATATTAAAAATGTCCAGCAACAAATAAGAATGTGTAAAACGATACTTATAACAATATTACTATATATATTTTTAAGGTAATGTTTGAGACGCACGCAGTCAAAATAATACAAAACAAAATGCTCAAAGGCGAACGGCAGCGCTCTTCACGGACTGATACATACATGCATGCACGTGCATACACATACACGCACACAACACACACATACACACAAACCCATACGAACAGGCGCTAGCACGCACATACTCACACGCATTCATAGCCCGCTTCCGTTCAATATTTATACTCGGTCCAATAGACCAACCTAACTAGAAAAAGAAAATCTCTATCATAATCATTACTCTAAACAGTATAATTACAAATGCACAGTATGTATACATAATAACCATACACTTTTACATCAATATGTATATTATCGTTTCATAATCCGAAAATCGTGTTTACACTATATATAAGGGTCTTAACAGTTCTTACGGCATCCGGGAGCGCGATCCGGACTTCGCTGCGGGCAAATTTATACACAGACAAACGGATGCGATATTTACACGAAACGATCGATGAAAATTAAACTACGCGTAGACTAAATCAAGTGAAAGGTGTGACAGCGAAATCCGAAGCAAAGCTACGGGAAATAATAAACTTACATAAAGCTAGAGGCGACGCCGCCCGTGGAGCGAGGGAACAGTGACATGTACGGGCACGGTCGTCTGTACAAACTATACATAATTTACAAGTACTTAGGTAGATATGGACGAAGTCGCACGGCGATCCTACACTACCGGTGTTGTGATGGAAGACTGGGTAGATACATGTCGCTGGCATCAGGCTGCTACGGAAAATGACAGAGGTACGAGCTGCAGCAGTGTTCCTACACAAGGATTACATGACAAGCCGATACCGGACACCACGCTCAGAAATATAGGGGAGGTGGACGATAGTAGTCGACACAACGAACAGACATTAAAATGTTACATTACAATTATATAATACACCGAATAGTCCTCGCATCGGGTTCTACATCGATAGTGAATATAGAGGAACGTCGCACGGAGCCTCCGCGTTATTAGACGAAACAACAAATAAATAACGATACAATATTAACAGGTCCTTAGTCCACGTCCACGGCGACACACGACAACAACACTCGATCACACGACACACTCCTCGTCGTCGACCCTCGGAGACGCCGTCGTCGTCGTCAAATCCTTAACCGGTCGGAGGCGGGCGGGCTCGTCGGATGACGGACCGCCGTACACGGCGCTACGGGGGCGCCATGCGCGCTCCGCCTCGGGGACGTCAGTCCTCGTCCGACAACGGCTCGTACTGAGCAGACATGAGCGGAGCCGGCTCGGGCTGCCCGCCGCCCACGGACACTGCCACGGCCGGCGGGTCCAACTGAGCCGAGGCCTGGGCCGGCGGAGGAGCCGTGGGCGTCGCGACGTTCAGAGCCGAGTACGGGTACGCGTAGGCCGTGGGGAAGGTGAGCGGCTTGGCGCGCTCGTCCGAGTCACTCCGCATCACCTCCACGATGCGAGTCTTCACGTAGTCGTAGGCCGTGAGAACTCCACCACCCACGCCCACGCCGACTGCGCTGTACCGACGACCGCCTGCGCCGGCGCCAGTTCCGCCACCGGCCGAGCTACGACTGAAACACCCAATATTATAACCCTAAAGTCTAAACGAAGTATCCAATAATTTTTTTATAAACATTGTGTATTACTAACCCTGAGTGATGATTGTCTGGAGGCGACACTGGCTCCAGATATGGAGCGTGTTTGGGAGCCTCCCTCCTCCACTCCTCTGCTTGTCCTCCACCGGCGGCCGCTCCTCCACCAGCTCCGCCGCTGGTGTACGAGTCGGCACTCGACACGGCAAAACGATTATTGGTACTAAAACAATATAGTAATTTTTTAATAAGCGAAAAAATATAAGCCTATCATTTATTCAATATTAAGAAACAATTTATTATAAACATAGAAAGATCGTTTACTTATGGTGCATGAGTGAAGTGGTGTTCGGGCTGCTGAAGTCTCTGACTATGATGTTGGACGCGAGATCGCCGAGTTTGATGCTAGTGGTGTGTCCCGGCGGCTCCTCCCTCTCTCCGTCCCGAGGCATGTCCCGGGACAGTTCGCGAGGCAGCTCACGGGGCATGTCTCTTGGCAGGTCTCTCGGGAGCTCTGGCTGCTGAGAAGTTTCATTTTCACGTATTATCTTCTGGAAGCAACCAGTTCAGATATGAGCTACTCCGCAACACTGTTTGCTATATTCTTATAACAGGATCATACTCACGGGTGGAAACCGTTGATCACTGGATTGGTTTATCTGATGCGTGATAATGGCGTTGATGAGCGAGGCGGCCGTGAGCGTGCCGTCTCCGGGCCGTGCGCGGTCCGCTGAGGCCCCGCCTGTGCCCACACCCGCACTCACGCCGACACCGGCGCCAACGCCAGAACTCACGCATACGCTGGTGGGTGTGCTGACGACCGTGCTCATTATGGGGACGCTTGTAACACTCACAGTTGGCCGACTGGTAATGAAGATTTGAATAACAAATAAATAATCATAATATATAATATACCACATCTGAAGTACCGTCTGAATGTAAACATACCATTCTTTCCGTTCCATGGGATGTATCTGCCTCTTGTTAGTCGTATTATAATTGCCACTACTCGACCGACGCTCCTCGCTCGAGGATACGTTCTGCTGCGAGGGTACAATAAGTTAATTACTAAATGACTATATACGAAATTTTCAATATAATCAAGGTCGTCGTATAACCTGGCCATGGTTTAAGTGGTGTCTGTCAATCATCATCTGTTGCTGTTGCTGTTGATGTTGGTGATGCTGCTGTTGCTGCTGCTGCTGGTTGTGCTGCCCGTGAGGGTTGTGTGGATTATGCTGTTCGATCACGTAATGGCGTTCTTGGATAGGCACCATGCGCTCCCGACTGTAATCGATTTTTATAATCAGGTTAGTTTTGTTTTTATTTGAATTTCCATGTTATATTTTTATTTCATATCCATTTATATAAATATATAACCTGTCTCTAGGCGGAGCTCGTCTATCCGTTGAGTACTGTGCGTATTTTTGCGCCATAGCAAATTCCCGGGGTCCCCTGAAATAAATATAATTTAAGGGATTGCTTCTGAAGACCCTAGTTTATGGTAACTTTGAATCATTAAAAATATGCGGTATAAATTTTTCTTATATCTAGAGTACTAATGCTTTACAACAATTTACAAATTAGTTCATTCATCAGTTTCTTACCGGACTCTTAATGTAATGTATCGTTTATGTAATTCTTACCGGATCTGTTCGTGTTGTTGATGATGCTGCTGGTGCTGGTGGTGCTGGAGGTGCGGTTGGTGGTGTACGGGCGGCGACGCAGGTTCCTCCCTCCGGGGGACGGGGAGGGCGGGAGCCGCTGACGCCGCGTTCACTAGAGACGTGAACGCCTCGTGACCTAAGGTTAAGTATATTCATGAAGCATTTATTAAATATCAGTTTGAGTAAATTAATAAGGGAGATGTTAGTGTACTAACCGGGCGGCGGATGCGAGTACGTGTGTGTATGTCTCTGTATGACGGACACGCTATCCCTGTCCCGGCGATGGACGAGTTGTCCATGCTGCGCGTGCTGCGCGTGCTGTCCGTGCTGAGCATGGGGCTGCTCGCTGCGTCTGGCTCCACCGTGCATCTGCTGCGACGTGATAAAGTCCGTCAGCATGATCTGCCGCCGCTCGTGACCGTATGGACCTCGAGACACTGCGCCCGTACTCGGCTGCTGCAGAACAATTTACGATATCATCATGTCCCCAAGGAGTCCTTCGATCCTATTGAATCTTATTATACTGTAGATGTCGATGTGTCGTCTGATATTGATTTTGTAATTGAATCCAAGGTATAGCCACGAAAACGATTGTATCCTGCTACTTGTTTAGAAAGTATTAAAGTCAAGACTACTTATAAACGAATCGATATAACAAGATTTATTACGTTTGAGAACGACGGTGACTGCGGCCGAGGCTGATTGGGGGCGGCCGAGTATGCGTATGCTCCCCCTGGGCTCCTCCTCTTGTAGTAATCGAAGTTCCTCTTCTCCGGAAGATGGTGTGGCGCATGGACCGGGGTCCCGGCAGTTATGGAACCAGTCTTGGGGTCAGACTGCATACGCTGCGTCTCGAAACGTGACTCGACTGGGGTTCCCAGTGTGATAGAACCTTTCGGATTGGTTGGCAACTTGAGAGTCTGTCTGGGGGATGCGACCGGCTTCGGTTTGGAATTGTACTGCGTCGGAGATTCACGCTCCTGGGCTCGGTACGGCGAGTATTCAGTGTTCCGGTGAGCTTGTTGCTGTTACAAATGATAGCTTTAGTATACACACACATTCATAATAAACGGTTTATAGTAAGGAAAAGTTTCTCTATTTCGGTGTAGTGATTTCGAAAAATAATTAATTAGAGGTAAGATTAACGTCACGTTATCTTTTTACTGGTGCTGTCTTATCAACAGAAAATAGTTTCTTATCAGTTAGTGTTAGTTACCGGCTTCGGCGGATCGTGGCGTGGTCTCTTGACGCTGAGGTCGAGCAGCGACTCAGGCGCGCGTGGTTCTATGTGAAGAACCATGAGGTCCTTGTCCGCTAGCGGCGTGATAGTGGCACGCTGTGGAGACCGCGGGGAGTGCTCGTGTCCAGCACCGCTCACTACTGTCAGAGTGGCCAGGGACTCGTGGCCCGAAGACACCTGGGATAGGACGAGGTCGGACCGTGTTAGTAAATCATGGGAAAATCAGAACGTATGTTGTGTTAATGTTAGAAGTACATATGTATTTCATTAGTGATTATTTTCTTAGATTTAATACTAAGCTTTAGATAATATATATTCAAAGGTAATAAGACGTAGTGAATAGTACAAGTGTGGTAGAGGTTGCTATGGTTACGGATGTGTATCAAATTTATTTGTTACATTTGTATGTTATTCCCGTAAGCACTAATGTATGATGTGCTTGAGTAAAGTAACAAAACCCGGTTCTTACATTAACCTTGGGCGCCTGGTGCATAGAATGTGTGTGCGGCAGCGGAGGCGGGCGGGAGTTCTTCATGAGGCTGACCTCGATCATGTTGAGAACCACGTCGCGAACCGTCAGAGGCCCGGAGCCGTTACTACCCGCTCCTGCCGCGGAGACCCCGCTGACCCCGGTGACCCCCGCCCCGCTCGTAGTGCCCGATACTCCTGTCACCGTCACCCCCGGCGGCACCGTCGTCACCCCCGTGGTTACTGATACTGCGTTCACAGTCTATAAAAACAACAAATATCAGTACTGTGTTTTTTATACCGACCGACGAGAATGTTTATCAATTTAATATAACAGACATCACTTCCTAGTAAAAGACGAACCTTAGTACTGGGTGCATCGTTTTCCTCGTCGGCCGTCTCGGTGGCGGATGAATCATATTCGTCCCTCCTGTGTCTCCGGGGCGCCACGGCATCAGTCCGCGGACCCGGGAGCGGCGGGGGTCGCGGAGACTCCGCACTCGCGGTGTCCGTGTCTCCCGAACTAAGGATACTGTCGTCCGTGTCGCTGCCTCTGGTCGGATTCCTCTCACTTATCAAAGTATCGAGTTGCAGTTTCTTCCTGTAAGTGAAGTAGAAGGCCTTCAGGCTGGCCGGCGTCCTACCGCTGGCGGTGGCCATCCTCTCCCAGGCCGTGCCGTGCTCCCTGAGAAGAGCTCTGAACCTTGCCGCTTCATCCTCGGTCGGTTCCGGGGCAGATCCACCTTCTCCAATCGTGTCCAAACGACGTGTTATCCTTTTGAAACAGGTCAGGCAGCACTTGCTGAGGTCGCTCGGTATCTCTACAAAGTCGTATGAACAAAGTTATTTCCTATGGAATTATAATTTATATGATGTTAAAGAGGTTAAATAATTACGGAATTCATCCATGATCGGTCTCTTTAGATCTTGCGGGAGATCGTGCCAGCGTGGCGGCAGGTGACGTAGCCGTTTGACTCTCGGTCCAGCACAGGATGGCACCGTGCACCTACTCCGGCGGGCTCTCACACATCGGCAGTGACAACCCTCGCACACCCGGGCCCCCACAACGGACGGGTCCAAGCCGTATTGAGATGCCTGTGACGGGGCCACCGCCCTGGTTGCCGCCGCCACCGAGCATACCGTGCATGTACTGCTTACAGGCGTCAGGGTGGCAGTGGTGCTCGCGATGGTAGAAGAAGGCGTGCTGTTGGCCTCCGATGCCGCTGTAGAAGAAGGTATTCATTAAAATTGAAATCGACGTCTATAAACGACAGCTAACGACAGGACGTAAATGTATTATATAAAACATAATGAATCGATAGCTCCGGTCCATGAAATCCATTCGGAAGGCGAGTAAACTCCGTCCGGCGGATCGCAGTACAATTAATCCGCATCGAAATCCAAACAGCGCTAAACAATTAAACATTTAGCTCTATCGGAGATAATGCAAGCATCTGGATCAGGTCCAATATTCAGGACGTGGCTACATTTACAGAGCGACGGATTATCGGAGCGACTGGCAGGCTCCCCTTAATCCCCACATATATTATTTACGATACAACCTTACTGCTGTTGTCGCTTGTGTGTTTTAATACGCGATTGACCCGTTTAATGAGTCACCTGCGTAACCAACATATCATTAATCCCAAATATATGAAACGGTCGCTCTCAGTGGATGATTCGAGTTCTGCGAGTCGGTCTCGCAAAGTTTTAGAGCAAGTAACAATTAAATGCATCCCGTCAATTAAACAGAGTTGCACTTTGAGGGATTCGTTTGCTTTGATAATAGTTAGTTTGGAGTTTTTCTTCCAACTAACTTACTCTCTGTAACGGAAGAGAACTCCGAGAACAGAGAGATCCAATTATATTATTAACGCAATTTGTCCAACAAGTATTAAGCGAATATATATAAACCGTTTTAACGTTCAGATAAAAACGTCCGACGCTGGAGCCTAAGATGTAATAATAAATTTAAAAGTCAAACATCATTTCATAATTAGTAGCGTTTACAAACGCCATAGAAAAACATTAATTAATATTGAAGATAAAGTTCTCATTTGAAAATTGTATATCCAACAGATATAAACGCGGCCTCAGTGTCGATTGATCCACCAATTACTGATATTTGCACAAGACCTAATTGGATCCGACTCTACGTTTTATTCCATGTAATTATACTCGGCTTGATTTTGTGCTAATTAGAGTATTCTGAAAATGGCGCCCGACGCGGGACTGCGACTGTTGAATTGTAACATATTGAAAACAGAAGTAACGCCTATTTAGGAAAATGTTAAATGATATATTACACACTTTATAAACAAAATTACATATTTAAAAAATATATCATAATATTCATATAAAAAATAATAGTTAGCACTAAAGACGGTTTTGATTCAATTTTTTTTTAGTCCAAATGTTAAGCTAATGTTTATAAAATTGTTTTCAATTCAAACATGAAGAGCAAACCATGGAAGCATTTTTGTATGTACTGCTAGCTGTCACAGTCTTGATTTACGTATTGTATTGTATTGTATATATATATTTTAATAATTCCGTTTTAATAAAATGTCAACAAATGATATTGAGAGCCGTATCATAAAACGCGATCATATATATAACCGATACAGCCGCAGGTGACGTGACAATTCAACTCGTCAAATATTCGTTGGTTCATAACATCATGTATTTGCTTGTTATGCGGAGCGTGTCATTTTAACGAGCCGCTGACAGGATTGTTTGCTCACGGCAAACACGGGAGACGACATCTTGTAGATTAAACGCTACGAGCCGACAGACGAGACGTTTATGATATTAATATGTTATATAGATATATAAAATAATTACAATTCCTTGGGTTCGCCGGGACGAGTATGGACGAGTATGGGCGGAGTTCTAGTCACGTAATGTATTGTGGGAATGATCTGTATCATCATCAGGGGCATAATGAATGTATATATACACAGGTCGTAACTATTTTCAGGTCTTAGTCTCATTTGATTCAATTGTCACGCCGGCTACAAAGGCGAGGGTAGTCCGACTGATTTCGTATTCCGTGTGAAGGATTACCGTGACGAGGTAAGCTGCCAGCTTACTGTTATTGTGATGTTTGAAACCCGTATAAATATATTTCCACAATATTCCATACTAAACGATATATTTAATAATGTTTTAACAACGCTTCCTTTCGCTTCCCTATTAATCGATAAGCTACGATTGTTTATCGTTATAAAGGTCGAGTTATTGTTCGTAATACATTTATATATTCAGTCCGTCTTGTACAAATTGACATCTTCTGTACATTAATTGAATATAAAAATGTAAGAAGCACCTCGGGGGGGATAATAGCGTTGAATAATAAAATACGAGAGAAAGGAAATTGTTGATTTTCTTTTGACGATTGAGTGAATATTAAAATATATATGTGCATTCTATTTCATTGTTGTGTCAGAGTTATGATAGACTTTAAAAGGCTTTGTTTAGTTACACGGAGGATATAATAAACGTATTAAAAACAAAAGAATGTGATATGTTTTCCACACGATAATCGATGGTCACATTGTGATGGAACTTTGAGGACGTCCGCTAGGTTTCGTTAATTAATATATAATATATTAAAGAGAGCTGTTCAATAAACGAGTCGGCTAATCCATTGATAGTCGGAGTCTATAAAGTTTGCGCGATCCGCATTTCCAGCGGATGTATCTTAGACATGATCGTTAATTATCTTAAAATCTCAAGCAGCTGTAACAAAGGACGGTTATGAATAGCGGTTAGATTCGGTGTTTAAGTCTCAATGGAGCGGCGTTGAACGAGCTCCACCCCGGGGAGTCCCGGCTGAAACGACTGTTTGAACAGTACAGCATAGACACTCCACTTGTAATAACACAAGAATATTGCATCGCCATTGTGAGCTATTCACAAAAAATATATAGTATAAAGGCTTTCTATGAAGAACGAATTAAAGTATTGAGGACGAGTTTCATACTGAGAGGTCTGTCTACACGGAGCCGGCCGCCGTGAAAACGTACATCTATTATTCCGTCATTTACAATACATTAATTTAAAAAATTAATATTAATATTTGCATTTGAGTAAATTTGCATCGGTCGTATTCCGCGGGCTATATAAAGCTGCGTTGGGTCCGCGGCGCTCAGTCCGCCGACGGTCGGAGAGTCAGCATGTTGTCTCTATATCGCGCTTGGCTCGGTCCGAGTCCGTGCGTGGCTCGGCCGGCGCCTCCGCCGGGCGCCCACCGGCCGGTTCCGAGGCGGGCCAAGGTACCGTCACCTCCCGCCTCTCCGCCGCCTCCGTCGCCCTCCTCCAGCACTTCCAGCGAGCTGGACGTGGAGCGCGTCGAGGCCCCCGAACCTCCAAAGCGCAGCGGCGCCGTATTGGACATAGCGTCCTGCGACGGACCGGTGCAGTTCAGCCGGGTCCTCAACGCCGCTTACCGCGAGCCGCCGGCGGAGCGCTGGCGGGCCCGCCGAGCCCCCAGGCCTCCCCTACACTACTACCCGTGCAAGAGCTGCGGCTGCAAGTTCCCGTCCTACTACTTCGTGCACAAACACCGCAAGCGTTGTCACGCGGACGAACCCAACACTATGCCGGAGTCACGACAATCCCCGGAGCCGTCCACCTCCAGCGCCTAGTGGGGCCGCCAGGACGGAAGGTGCCACACGAGACGGACTCTTAATATCTAGGCATTTGTTAAAATATATGTTTAAGTACTAAGCGGTGTTTTATTTATTTATACGTATTTACCCTTCGAAGTTCCGGCACTGAACACCCTGATAAAATTGCTTTAATTTTATTAAGAAATAAATAAATATTAAGAAAGATATGTTTACAATAGTGAAATGCATAATAATAAGATAAAAGGTGAAAGAATCTAATGTTTGAGAATGCCCTCACAATCATCGTATTTATTTCGGTCTCGTAACAATAGTTCACATTATAATATTTTATAATTATCATCTATGTCTTATCGTATCATTGCTTTAAAGTGACTCGATTTATAAAATGAATACTTTATTATTTACATATACAAAACGAACCGCAGAAATCAGTTAAGTCTTTAAAGAAATATGTGACGAAGTGTTCATAATTTTAACTTTTAAAATTGTTCTTACAAAACGTATAAGCCTTAAATAAAGAGACAGTTAAGTATCTATGATGTGCAAAAATATCAAAAGACATGCAACCGAATTTGAAATCACTTTAAAATATTTGTATGTAGAATATCAGTGTGATGTCTGACGTCACGCTTCATACCTCCTGACCTATTTACATAATACACTGACACAGTACCACAGGCGGACAAGAAAACATTGAGTATTTGTTACATAAGTGTATCGAAGCGTTGGGCCGATCATATCTGGTGATAGTGTCTGGCATCCTTGGCATCCTTGGCATCCTTGGCATCCCTGATATACATTTAAATGAGTATTCTAGTGTACATGCCTGTGTCGGTGGCGGTGGATGTAGCCGAGGATGTCGTCTGTGTGATGGTGGGGGCGCTGCTCCCTCCTGGCGGTCCACTCACCACGGTGAGGGTCACTCCGCTCACCATCACACCGGTGGCACAGCTGACGGAAGCGCCGCTCGACACCGCCGTCGTCTATACCAGAAATGAATCGTTACGACCGGATGTCCAGTATTAAAAGTTGATATGATATGATTTAATCATTACTAACTGAAATTAACGCGACTCATATGAAGTTTAGCTATATTAGTATGTATTTAATTATGCGGAGGTTGTTCGATGATTCGCTCACAGTAATGACTGTAGTGGTGCTGGTGGTGACAGTGGCCGTCGGTAGTTCAGGCTGCGCGGGCTGAGCTGGTGGCGTCTCCGTGGACGGCTGACTAGAGCTGGGCTGACTGGCCGGGCTGGGCGTCCCGCTGACGGACACGTTGCTCGCAACGGTCACAGTACTCGACACGCTCACGGTGGCCACACTCACACCGCTGGTGCTTTGCGGGCTGGTCACAGTGATAGTGCTCGAGCTTGTGATGCATGAGCTCGAGCTAGAGCTGACCGAACTCGAACAGGTGACGCCCGCGGGGTTCGAGCTGCTGGTGTTGTTGGTGACGGGAGCTGGAGGAGCGGACGAGGCCGGGGGAGGGGACGGGGGCAGAGGAGGTGTCCTCGCCATCTCAGCCCTGGAAGATAAGGCACCGTTAGGTATGGAACGTAATAAATACAAACGAAATGTTAAGTCACGATGTGTGCGATGTTATGTCATCGTGTACATGAAGCCACCGAGGTACCTGGGCAAAACAACTACTGGATATTATAATAGTTAACATTAATATTCCGCATCTCTTTATTCATTCGGGGTTGCCGCGGGGTAAATGGTTAACATAAAGAGTGGCGAATTGCGCTAATTATGTTTACCCTACCTCCCCCTGCCACCCACGTCCCCAGTTTCAACCGACCCCCTCCCCGCCCCTCGTCATCGCAGCTGTTTACCGCGGAATGTAGATACAGTTTTAATTAAGATTTACGACATAATTATAATATTATGAGTAAAAATAAAAAGCTAAATAGTAAAGCACACACTGGTGTGACAGTGCGGTGACAGTGCGGTGTGATTTGACACGGTCGATCGCATTTCAATTTGTAATGTCCAATAACTAAACATAATTGAACGTTTGTCTCTCGTTCGGTATTTGGCAATTAAAATGCTTCCATTTGCGAGCCGTAATTAACAGTGGGGACGTTGTGCTAACAACGTACAACCCTACGAATGGATTAACAGGCTTTCAGACTGACGTTTTGTGCTTTGTGTTCAGAACGATATCGTTATTGAAAATGTTATATTTATATTTCATCCATTCCTTTTTTACACGTTCCCTGTAACCGAATCCTTTTGTTTCGTTAAATGATAATTGATTAGAGAGTTATTATGAACATTTTAAGAGGCCTAATTGTGTAAGTTAACTTTCCAAAATATAATGTTCCGGAGTGATACTTGATAGTAACAACTAATATCTTTATCGATAAATTATATGATTATACGTATTTCTCTTATGGCATGAATTTTTCGATTGGTGAGCGTTTTTAATTAAGGCAATTAAAAAGATGGGCCGGTGCTGTTTGCGGAAAAATCTAAACAAGCCGTTATGAGGAAACGGCATAGTGGAGAGGGATGACCGGGGAGTCGATGAAATTAAATGTCGATGAGTTCATTATTTTATGTGATGTACATTTACATTGGTCTTCATATTTTAATACATTTTTGTTGAGATATAATAATAAAAACAAACCCTCAAACCAAACGAAACTAGCAAGCAAATCTTTATTCATTAATAACACAATATAGTCGATAGCTAGGCTCCATCCCGCGGGACTCCTCTTCAAATAATAACGTGAGTGATTGTCAACACACGCACGAATATCGCGCCATTATTATTCTATATTTTCTTACTCAAAACAACTCCCGCCCTCCCCATCTCCAGAGACATGAATTAATTATGCTTTTTTATTCCACACACTAACATTGTACACACACAGTAGGTACATATGTATGTGTGTGTGTGTGTGTGTACTTATGAGGTTTTCGATCACTGATTCCGATACGAGCAATGAATCATCAAGAATCTCGATAGATCGATAGAATCGAGTTTTGATTTAAAAAAGGCCAAGACGGATCGAGATAACAGAAAAATTATAGAAACATTTATACAACAGACAGACAAGAGCTGTTCAAACAACTTGAGTGGATTGAACGCAGAATATGAATTACAAACGATTAATGTAAGTAAAAATGTTCGCGATCTCAAGTTCATAACTTCGAGTGAAGTCAAACAGACGTCCGAACAAAAAATATACGGTGCGGGCCATTTTAACATTTTATCAAGATTACATTTCATAGTAGGAGTAGCGTTTTAATCAAATTATATTATTTTTGGCATCAACGTAACATTGGTTCCCAACCAGCAAACTGTATTGTCCCCGCAATAACTATATCACGATGTCCGTCCGTCCGACTGTTTAACGAATCCTCTCAGCCGTTCGTCTGTAAGGTTTCTATCAACGCATATTGTTATCTCGGTAATTACAGTAATAACGTAATCAATTATTATTGATATATATATATTGTTAATTATTATTAGTAAATTAAATATAATTTGTTTGTGTCAATAGTTGAAAACGGCAAAAACGAAATAATTGAATATGAAGTTAACATAATATGACGCCATAGTGAAAATATAAAACCTCTTTGAATAAATATAAATTTCACATAATTCAGAATATTAAATTAAACCGGGATAACAAAACATTAACGGCAGCGAGATCATACTATATACCTACGGTTTTAATACCATATATGTCATAGCCGCGGGTAATTAATTCATGGATATAACTGTTACCGCAGTCATCACCCAATGATTTGCTAATTACGTTTGTGTTCATAGCTTTATTAAGTCTCAGGTTCGATATACCCTAGCTATGAGGGATGTTTCAATTTATTGAACGGTAATGGACACATCCTATTCACCACAGCCTGAAAAATTTGATAACAGCACTTCAAAAGTTCGGTCTAAAAATAAAAGAACGTAATAAAAAAATCGCATAAGAGTGTTCGTTGATAATAACAGAAAAGATAAATAAGGGGGGTAAAAAATTAGAAAAAATATTAATAAAAATGTTTGCGTTGAAAACTATAATGAATCAATTAAGACACTCGTAAACGTCTTTTATAGTTGTATTGTATATTTTTTAATAAATCTACGACATTCGCAATGGCTCGATTGAGTCAGCAGAGTCGTGATCATAGAGAGAGTACATGGTAGAGTCGACAAAGCGAAGCGAGTCGTGAGGTTGAACGAGCGTTATAAACGAATATTAAAAACATAAAATTTGACAACAGTTACTAGGACACTGATAAAAACATTTTCTGTGAACGGAGGGCATTCACAGACTGCGAAAGCTCGTCAGCTCTACAATATATTAACTCTGTGATCAGCTATACAGTAAAAGTGATTGTTTTAAATGGACGTTCGCATACACCGATAAATATAGAAAAAAATATTACAGACAACGGAACAAAACATCCCACTCAGCATCAGGAACACCCTGTATGGCATTCCTCCACACTATGCACTATACATAGACTTAGAACTGGCCTATCTTTAATTTGAAATTCATTAAAGTAGATTTTGCAGTGAGAACTAATTCATATCAAAAGATTTGGAAACTGAATAATCGTACTATAATAAATATAACATTTTTATTAATTATATATATTAATTGAAATTATAACGACACAATATTACATCTATATTTTACAAATAGTAAAATGTATATATATTTATTCTCAGTTCCCGTTACCCTTCTGCTCTCATCATCTTTCAGAATTTTTCACCGAATAGGAACTTGTACAATCCCAAAAGCATTTTGGATTTAATCATATCAACTGATTCACTTAAAATTTGCACATGAAATATATATATATTTTTTAATTAATTCATTTTTGACAGTAATAATTATAAAATCGGTACCGGTTTTCGATTCATAACTTTGAATCTGATTTTAGATGAAGTACCAGCTAGATAATACAATACAATCAGTTACACAAACGGCGCTGTGTGCTGTACTCAAAATATAGATGACTATAAAATGTGACAAATTTTTAGCATATAACAATAACAAACAAAATTTAAATGCCTCTATAGTAATAATTCCAATCATTTGTTTTCGATTGCATTTAAATTTTGCTAAGATATCATACATGTCATTCACATAACAATACAAACATTCGCAATAGCTTCATTAAATAACCCTAAACAAAATGGCTGTAGTGAACAGGGAATGATCCTTGCTTAACGTTCCAAAGTGTCTGGGGCGTTGACGTGACTGATGATGGAGTAACGTTGTCGAATTATGGTATACCTACTGCTATTCAAACCCTCATAAACTACGCAGTCAGTCAATTTGATGATAGATGGCGCTTTGAAACACACAACTAGGATCGAGGTGGGAACGAATAAACCAGCAGAGGGCGCTTACAATAATAACCGATAAATAGGTCAAGATGTCAAAAAGTAATAATAAAATTTCGTAGTAACAAAAACTGAAAGTGCCATTGTGTTGGAATACTCATAAACTTAGGCAATAGTTGTTGGATTAGATGTTAAGTTAGTTAATAACATGCAGTTAAGAGTGACTTGATCAGACTATTACAGTTCAAGCAAAATATTTTTAATGTTTTAGGACGGCATACGAGCAACAGCCAACGACGTGGAAACAAACACCTAGATTAGATATCGTCTTTGACGATGTTATAAAGTTATAATTAGAAATAGTCCGCCTTTCTTATTCAGTCCAAACGCAGCCGTGACCGAAGACGCTTAATCAATTTTTTTTTTTGTAGTTTTTCTACTTTACCACAAGTATGTGAACTTTACGACTACGTTTGCAGTCAATAAACTGCTATTTTATAATTTTCTTTCCTTAATTATCATGACAACCATCATCTCATTCTCCATATATCTCTTCATTATTAACACCTTTCAATGATCAGATGTTTGAATGTATGTTGAGTTTATGTGTGTGTGTATGATTGTTTGTACGTGTTTAGGTAGGTGAATGACCTGGCGGTCGCGGGGGCGGCGGGCGGCACGGGGATGCAATTGACGGGCTCGGCCATCTCCTCCAGGCACGACTCCTTCTCAGCGCCACGAGATCCTGAGATATAACACACAATATAATAAATGAAGAAGAAACATAGAAAACCGTAGTGGCATAGAACTCTTCGAGTTGTTTGTTCTAATAGTGTGATAATGAGATTGACGTTCCAAGAGACGATCAGACCCTACGCTAGTATGTATCGAGACATTACTAAAAAGTTTGTTGACTTACACCGTGTTACATTACAAATGAGACAGATAGAATATTCAATAATTATTATTATTGCATGCGATGTGCTACCTTGACTTCGTTGCAAGCGTGTGGTGACACCAGCCGGCAGCTCGGGCTCTGGTGCAGGTCTCGGGCGGGCGTGACGACGAGGACGAGGCTTGCGGAGTAACTGTTTGTAGTTCTCGGCCTTCTTTGACAAGTAGTAGAACCTGCAGAACGAAAGCTTATGAATCTGAGGCGGTATAAACCTGATAATAAACAACAACTTCCTTTTTTGATTTCTTTAAACTTTAAAACTTTAATTGTGATGTGATACATAGAAGATATACCCTGTGGTGAACAAATTGTAAGAATAATGCATGAAATATGCATAATAAAAATCAATTGCCTATTATAAATAGATCAATAACTTTGATGATATCATAATTTTAATGATAAACAAAAGCCACACCTGACACAATCACGAACGCTCTTCCTTGGCAGAAAGGATGCTATCTGTCCGAAGTTCTTGGGGTGCTGCAGGTACTTCTCCCGGAACAGTTCTCTCTCAGCCTGAGTCCATACATTCCGTAGCTGGAGACCTTTATGTTCAGCTTCCATGTCCATACAGCGCTCTACAGAGGAACAATACACATTACAAATAACAATACCAACTTCTAGTGGAATGTTAAGTTTAATATGTGTCTGTATGCATACTAATGTTAATAATGTATATATTGTCTTTTATACATTATTATTATTAAGTTATGAACAAATATATCACAAATAAACAATTGCCTTAAGTCAATATCACCTTGTCAAGGCTGATGTTTCTTTCAATGCATTAACAATGTTGTATTAATGAAAAAATTTACAAACATACTATAAATTTAATGAGATTTCATTAATAATGTGGTAAAATTAATTAAATTATAAACTATCCCACGAACAGTAGAGTCATTCCAAACTCTCTTTTATACAATTGATCCTAATTAATAAATAACTTTTATAACATTAAAGAGTTCAAGTATAGGTTTAATGATAAACTGGTAAATATTGGTAAATTTTTAATGAAAGTGTACAGGAATGTACAGAACATAGATTTATGGATGTTCGTTAATCTTTCATACAATAACTTGTAAATGGATTGTAATAAGGCATTGTAACTGAGACAACAGAATAAGACATAGTATAATTCACTCCAAGCTTAAGTGTCATTAATTCCCTAGGTATCATGGTACCAGTTTTATAATATATCAGTATTTTATGATCACAATTCATATTGTGTCATTGTAATTGATTGCCATATCTATTGTTTTATACTTCACTCATTCTCTCTGTCAAAATTGAAAATCCACACAGACAAGTTGACGGGGAAAAGCTAGTTTTTATGTGGTGATAGCTGCATGTGGTGGTAGATACTGACTGTTGGTGTCGAGATGGTGGTGGTGGTGGTGATGATGGTCGCGTGTTCTCAACAGCGGTGGTACGACCGTCAAGGATCGCATCTTCTTGTCTTCGTGTTCCTGTTCATGGAGCCCATCAGCGATCTCCTCCAACTCTGCTTCAGACTTCACTCGGGCCCCGAGCCGGTTGAATCTCTCACGTTCTTCGCGCTGTTTACGGAGCTCCGGAAACACCTAAGAGAAGTCAGGATTGTTTTATAAAATGTTCTCCTTTTTTGCCATAAGAATTACACCAAATTAACATTGTTAAAAGTTGTCCCCAAAATCTAAATTCACATGTTGCACAAATTTATTATGTATGAACAGTTGTTTCAATTTTTGTTTAAAAGCCATCACTAGTAGTTGCGGATACATGTATTCCGCGCTTTTATTTGTCGTATATTAAAATCATCCTCATATTCTACACTCATAATCCTTGGTTGAAAGAAAGCGTTTTGTAACTGTAACTTTATATAATAATTTGATCAAACAGCTTTCAAACACTTTACTAGTACTTTTCTTACATATGATATATGACTGACCTTTTCAAAGAATTCTCTGTTCCTGGCGTCCTTGGCCTTTCTCTTCTGTCCCATCTCCAGCCGCTCCACTCTCCTCAGCCAGTCTGCAGCTCGTCGACTGTATTCTTCTGTCAGAGCATCTTCACGCTGTGACAACAATAAGCAATTAATATTATATATATTAATAGTTAGCTTGGCCTTTGTCTAACAATAACCTTGATAGTACTCATATATACATTAGATTATTATAAGACGGTTCCCAGTATTCTTTTCTTTTGTTACTATGATATTATGATATCTATGGATGTAAAGTGAGAAATATTATTTTTCATAAATCGAGTAAGTATTGAGAGTTTTTGTAATAAAATACTCATATATAATATAATACACTTTATTTTTCTTTGCTTCACACTTCCATAGGTATAATAATTAGCATATGTACAACACTTTACAATTTATATAATATACAATAATCATGATCATGCTGTATGTGAACTGTCCCAACCTTCTCTGTCTCGAGCCTGATCTTCCTGAGATGGTCTGCGAGTCGTTTCCTGAAGGAGCGGTGTCTTCTTATATTGTCGTGATAGACCTGTGTGTCCTGAGGCTGGTTATACAGCGGGTAACTCACGGACGGACCCAGGTGAGAGAGCACAGCGTGCGCTGATGCGGCCTGGACATATAACAACATCATCAGCAAAATTCTTTATTATTCAAATAAATCTTTCAATGAAAACACAGCAAAAACATAAGTAAAAGTCCCCGGATATAACCCTGTTGTTGGTCATTTGATTCCAATTTATTTTAAATAGTTATATTTTGACATATTAGATGTAGATTTCATTGATATCAGATATTTATATAACAGAGACAATACGGTTACATTATTTATGTAGTAAAAAACATTTAATGGATAAAACCTAAACAAACACTATCCCTATTTCATAATCTCTGTTTAGACTGTGTTTGGTCTGCATCATCACTCTAGAGATAATTAGCAATAAATACTGTTTGATTAAGAAAAACTAAAGAGTTTTATTAAACTTGTTGTTGAACTAAACATAAATTGAATTAACGGTTCTCTTATGAACATTAAAACAATATTCACTTATATATTTATTGACAGAATATACATATATGTAGTGTGTGAACATATCTCTGTTAAAAGTATATATGTTGTGTGTGTGTGTGTGTGTGTGGAGCAACAAGTGATGTCATTTTTGTCAGCGGCTTTATAAAACAATAACAATTATTGTTCATTGATTTACAGTTTGGAAACGATGTTTTAAATATACTAATAAGACTGTGAAATGAAACAGGAAAGCATGTTTGTAATGCAATATTTAATTGTACATATTATCTATTAATATTTTTAATAAAAGTACCCACAGCATGTATGTCCGGCCATATAAGTGTTCGGTTCAGTATGTGTCCTGTAGTATCATGTGATTGTTTTTGTATGTTGAATGTTATATTCACCCTCTTCCTATTATCAGCGTAGATGCACTGTGCCAGGCTCCTGTGCCTGGGCGGCGCCTCCTCGGGCTCCTCGGCGCGGGCCGGTTTGCTGGCGCTCTGTTCCAGTTCCTCCTGCTTCTTCTTTAGTTTCAACAGCGTCTGCTCCGATAGCGCCATTTCCCTGTCCACCTGATATACAACATACGCTCGATTAGATTGAAAATCTATAAAATGTTCACTTTCGTTGAAATAAATAAAAGTGTTGAATGCTGGTAAGAGCAACTTGTTGCTGCTATCAAAAAAGTATTGAAATATCTATTCAGTGGAAACAAAAACGGAAGGTATGGAGAGGATCGTATCTTATATTCAATATAATTAATTATAAATTGATTCAAAGCTTATTTATAAAATAAAAAGACGAGTGATCACTTTTAAAGTTATGTAAACAATAAGATCGCGAGTGTCACCTTCGATATTTGCTGCAGCAGATCATCCTTGGTGGTGCGGAAGCTCTGGTCTTCGACGGTGGGCTCGGAGGGAGGGTTGGGAGACAGAACCTCCACGCTGTTGTTGTACGTGTTCATTACTGGCTCCTGGAAATATAGAGAATACGTTACAGACGATACCGACATAATAGTGATACGTGATTTAATAAATAAACATGGTAAATAAGACTGACCCTGGTGTCGACCCGGAGCGGCTGGTGCGTGGCGGGTCGCTCAGCCGACAGCCTGATCTTCTTGAAGGGCGGCGGGTCCGGATGGTGGGCGGGCGCGGGCGGCGGCAGGTACGCAGACCCCAGGAGCGACATGCGCGCGCCCGCGCGGTACTCTCCCACCGCGCCGCCGCCGCCGCGGCTGTAACTGTCTCTAACCAACACAACAACAACATGCATTTTATTGACGTCCGTTACTCATACACACACACATGTACATTCTATTCTATATAAACACATATTCATATTATCGATTTTCGTAATTGCACAAGGTTTCACCCCTCTAATAAAACGCAAATGAAATGTCGTCCTACTTTATCGAGGTATTGCTCTTTATAGAGTCCAGGTCACTGAGGAATGAGGATTAAGAAAACGAACAATGCGATTCATACAACTCTAGAAATATTCCCCTTTAAGCTCTATACTAAACCTGAATTATAATTAAATCGAGATATTAATTTCTAGGAAGATGAAATATTGTACTATGCGCACTTGCATTCGTCTTCGTATAGAGCCTTGATGAATTATTATCGACTTGTAGCTTGCGGAGGTGTAATGTTCCAGAACTTTCTCTAAGATTTATCTGTTCTAAGCTCATTTGACGTCGCTCTGAACTGGATTGGCATGCTTCAAAGTGGACACATAACTAGCGTTATAATTAAACGAATACTGTAATGAAGCCCTAGCATAGATAAAAAACACTTCGTTTTATTTAAGGTTTGACGCAAAAACTCAAATTAAGATCTGTGAAAACCCGCCGCTGTTTCGTATAGTTCCCAGAGGTTGTGCAAGCTATGGTAATTTATTTTTATTGCCATGTTGTAATCACACTATAAATTAACGGTGTTCGAGCGAAGATGCAACATATTGCAGTTTCAAACGGAAAAAATTCTCATAACATATATAACACCACGATATATTTTCACGTTTTGATAATCTGTTACGATGACATATTTTCTTGTCATTTGTGTCATTGTTTATTTATATATGTATTAAAAATACTCTTAAAAATGTTTTTAGCGGTACGGATGTATTATAACATTAAGACAGAAGGCCAAGGTTACGACGTAGTGAGATGTTTGAATCGGAACTCGTCCGCGCTGACCAGCACGCCCCCATAAGAATTTAAATTTCTTCATTTACATCGTATATTCTCAAAGGAATTCCTGCTTAGTCTATATATACAAGATCATATGTGTGCCAAAACAATACAGATGCGCACATATGTCTTAATATGATTACTTGAAATCAGATGATCCCTTCAGTATACACAATTGATTATATATTATTTCTAAAGCTGACTTATCCACACATCAAAATGTAACGAACGACTCTCCGTCGATTCTTGTTGACTTCGTTTTATATACAACAATAAATCTAAGAATATATTGGTTAGATTTCTCCTTGTGATTGTAAATAAAGTAGTCGCTGTGATATATTATATAGTTAAATGTTATTACATGCTTTGCGTTTATGAAATGGCCGTACAATATGTGCTTTTACTCATGTTATTAATCAATAATGTTTCAATTCGTATGTGTGTGTGTTTGTGTGACACATGGTAGTCTGAATAGCTATATTTCTCATGTGTTGCGTCAGTAATTTAACTGGGTAGCCGGAGATATTCTGATTGTGGGAATGGGAAATATATTTACATTGTTCGTTTCAGATATAGTTGTGTAAAAAAATAGTAACACAGAGAGTAAAGTATCATTTATAATGTGGATTGTAATGGATTAAATATACCTAGACTAAGAGTTCCCTTGAATTAGATTATCGTGATCACGTAACGGAAAGAAAATACTATAAAATTGGTGAGAGGCAGAGAAATCTTATATATAAAATCAAATCACTAGTTTCGTATTCTCCTTTATGAATGTAATATTATCATATTGCTCAATTGACAGCTTCTTAGTTCCAATCTGTGATAAATGAACATTGTGCTGTTTGACATGACATGCATTGATATTACACACACTAATTTATATAAACATACATATGTATATATGTAGGACGGAGCGAGCCGATGGTAATAGTATCCCCGGATGTAGGTATATATAGGCACCTGTATGATAAAGCGGCGGATCCATATCCGGGCTGGTGCACCCGGAGCTGAGCG